>NC_063051.1:30388100-30733933 GCF_018812025.1 Megalobrama amblycephala
TAAATAGATGCATTGTGATTTGAGATTCTGAGATTTTCCGAATTCTCTCATTCGCACACTCAAATGCTCATGAAGAAGAGCGCTGAAGAGCACTCATGCATTCGGCTGAGTCTGAGAATGTACTTGAACCTCAGAATGCTTTTGTGACGTGAGATTAATGTAAAGAGTGCACTGCAAACACCCTTGTAATTCACTTCAACCTTTTCAAACTTTATGAATGATTATTTTATAGAAGGTTCAAGTGGTGTGTGTAAGGAATTGGAAGCTTTTGGCTGTTTCTAAAGCACGCAGTGCCATCTGCTGTTAAAAACTACGCTCAGAATCGATTCAAGAGAGAATCACGATGCATTTGGAAAATCTGAGAATCGATCTAGGATCATTTAATGATTCGCGATGCATCGATTTATTGCCCCAGCCCTATTATTCTACATGACCATATTCTACATCCCTAGATCCTACACAATATCTACATTTAACCACTACCTTTACTAACTATTAATAATAAGTAAATAATCAGAAATTAGTTTGAGGCAAAAGTCTAATATAGGACCCTAGAACTAATATTTCCCAGAGAACTAATTTCTCCCCCGGGCCATGTTCATGGTTGCATCGGCACCGGGAATAGGAACTCTGAAGCGGCCGACAGCGACGTCTTTATGCACGGCATTTATAAATGCTAAAAAATGGTGGATGGAGGATGGCGTCGTTTATGTGCCTAAAAAGAGCAAAAAGTGTGGCTAAGAGATGAAATCTCCTATGACAACTTTCAGTATTGCATATCATTGAGGCAGAGAAAAGAACACAACCCTGCAGACAACAGAGAAATGCCGTTATCGCTGTTTTCCATGTTCGTGAAGTAAATATGTTTAGTAAATATGTTTGACATGTGTTTGTCTAATCAACGTACACTTACTTCACTGATAGTGCTGGTTTAGACCCTACTCTGAAGTTGGAGCTAATTTAGTTCCCCCAAAAGGAGTTCCTGGAACTAAAATCATTCCTAGTTCCTGCGGTGCAAACATGCAAAATCCGGGTACTTCAGCCAATAGCTCTAGGAACTATGAAAAGGTTCCTCCATTGCAAAAGCCCCTATGGATGCAAATAAAGAAGTTTTATTTTTAAGAGTGAGGAGCAATGAAAAGGCTTGGTTGATTTCTGTGTTACGCTGACACACAATTCTTCTTCTTAATTGCAAAATTTCACAAAAACGAAGACACAAAACTGGTGTGAACTCATTCAGTAGTGTTTTTTACTGTGTATGTGCACATGCTTAAGGTAGTTTTTTTCTCTCCGAGACCCTGTCGCAGTTTATTTGCCATTCGCTGTGATCTCATTACGAAGGTTATTGTCCTGACTCCTGAGCTGAAGGTTACGCTCTCGACATGGCTCTCAGCTACAATAAAACCTTTGTAAAAAACGCCTTCATTAGAACATGCTCCTCATTAAAACACGCAGACGGCTTGGTGGACAGTAATGAGGCTGGGGTGGGCTCATACTCTCCAGCAATTAGATGGCTAAAGAGGAGCGTTTTCACCGCCATCTCCCTGTGGAGCGCTTCAAACTGGACTCTCCAAGCCCTCAGAGTGGGTGTGGCGAGGTCAGACGTGTCACCTGAATTTGCCATGACAGCTCTCGCATCTGCCAATCACAGCCTCCTTTGACCCTCTGCCTTGTTATTAATACGACTGTTTGTCCAATCACCTCAGAGATCCCGGTTGTTTTGACATCTATAATATATTATGACTATATTATGGTGTTTGTTTTGACTGGTGGTCATTTTTAATGGCTTTTAGTGTTTTTTTTATGTCTTTCTTATTTAAATGGCTCATTTAAATTTGTCAGAGGTCACGCTGAACTATGATTATTATGCAGAAACTCTGTTGAAACTTGGCGAGATCTTTGGATCGCCTGTAAAAATAGTTTTGTTTGATAGAGTTGTTTATGGCTTTGTTCAGAAACTAATGTTACTCTAATGATCGCCAGCTTTGTTTACTGACCCTGTGCAGCCCGGAGTCTGTCGACATCTGTTCCACGTTCTTAATTAGCCGATTACCGTGCACACACACATCTTTGTTAACTGTTTGGAAAGGCATTTTGACACGAGCTTTAATACAAATTAATTTTCAGAAGTGGGGCTGTAGATTGATGCAGTAAGACTTATGTCTTCCTCATCCACGTGTCAATGTACCTATTGGTGTGTGGTATAAAATTTCATTGCATAGTTTTGGGAATTGTAAACAATTTAAAAATGTTGTTTCTGGTTCATTTGAATGATTCCAGTTCTGTATAATGACTCATGTGCGGAAAAATGTTTTGGAAAACAATTGATAATTCAGATAAATTTAAAACAGTTCTTGCAAAAATTGTTTAAACAGATGTTTCAATCACTTCAGTCTTTTTAGAGATGGAAAATGTGCAACTTGATAATTGGCTCTAAATAATAAGGCATAATAATAATAAAAAAGTGATAACATAGTTGATTAAAGGGTTAGAAAAAAGCGTTGCGTTGCACGAGAATGAACCTCATTGGTTCTTGCGGAAGCTCAAACGTGCTGCATAACACGAGAATGAACCTCATTGGTTCTCTTACATCAAGCGAACATGCTTGAGCTTCCATTTCCCACAGCTGTGTGAGCTGATGAATGCTTATATGTGAATTTAATAAATACTGATTTAAGTCTAACAAACTTTAGGTACAACAAAATACTACAGTAAGGGTCAAAAAGAACTGGATCATAAGAGTCATTTGTTCAGGAAATGGACTATAGTGGTCACAGTTTTTTGATTCATTTAGAAGAATCTGCCCATAAGAGTCAGTTAGGGACAGGTTTGACTTCACTGATCACCCTGTGTGGTTTTGATTCACTGAAATGAACTGACTCATACGGGTTCATTTGTTTGGGAATCAGACTACACTGATTGTTTTGTGTTTCATGTTTTAAACCATTTGGTTCAAATACTGTGTGTACACTACCGTTCAAACGTTTGGAAACGTTACTGTTTTTAATGTTTTCAAAAGAAGTCTCTTCTACTTGTCAAGCCTGCATTTATTTGATCAAAAATACAGAAAAAAACAGTAAAATTGTAAAATATTATTACAATTTAAAATAATGGTTTTCTATTATAATATACTTTCAAATATAATTTATTTCTGTGATGCAAAGCTGAATTTTCAGCATCATTAAATCCAGTCTTCAGTGTCACATGATCCTTCAGAAATCATTCGAATATGCTGATTTATTATTAATATTTTTTTTTTTATAACGTGATACTTTTTTTTCAGAATTCTTTGAATAAAAAGTAAAAAAAAAAAAAAAGCAGCATTTATTTAAATTAAATCTTTTATAACAATATACACTACTGTTCAAAAGTTTGGCGTCAGTGTTTTTTTCTTTTTCTTTTTTTTTGGAAGAAATTAATTATTTTTTCAGCAAGGATGTGTTAAATGTAGTGATTTAAGTGATTTATATTGTTAGAAAGTATTTCTATTTTGAATAAATGCTGCTCTTTTTGACTATTTATTCATCAATGAATCCTGAAAAAAGTATCACAGTTTCCAAAAAATATTAAGCAACACAACTGTTTCCAACTTTGATAATAACTGAGTATCAAATCAGCATATTAGAATGATTTCTGAAGGATCATGTGACACTGAAGACTGGAGTAATGATGCTGAAAATTCAGGCTTTGCATTACAGAAAAAAAAATTATATTTTAAAGTATATTAAAATAGAAAACCATTATTTTAAATTGAAATTATATTTCACAATATTACTGTTTTTTCTGTATTTTTGATCAAATAAATGCAGGCTTGATGAGCATAAGAGACTTCTTTCAAAAACATATATATATATATATATATATATATATATATATATATATATATATATATATATATGCACACAAACATAAAAAGAATAATCAGTTCTGAATAACATTCATAGTTTTCAGTGTATTTTGCAGGCCTTAGATACTATTATTGTCTTCAATTTCCATCACGGTGGTTTTCCCACAAGTGCCTGATTTATTGAAATTCCGGCTTGTCATCCCAGCCGATGTGTTGTCAGCGCTCAAGATTAAGCAACATTCTGACATTTTTCCATGTTTGGCGGTGCAGAGGGAAACTTTTCACACGTTACGTTTCACCATGCATTGCTCTCTTAAAATTTCCGTTTAAGAAACACAATGGCAGTGAAACGTCTCTCCTCATCATAAAGGGAAATTAGTATCATGGTTGTAATTGCATGTTCTGGTTCGTAGATGAGCACTGAGCTGTGCACGTTTGACGAAGTTCTGCCCCCTCAGAGCAGGGGTGCTTTGTAAGGAGTTAAATTGGATGGTTAATTCGGGTGTTATTTACCCTGTAATTCATTAGCTTGGCCCTGCCATTGGCAGCGGGCAGGCTGTAATTTCACGCTTCGCAATAAAAGATGTCTCATAATCTGCTTCATTTAGCACCGAAAGAATTTAATGAAATTAACTGCAGCCCTAATTAAGACGGTGAATATTAAAGACCTGCTATCAAGCCTTTAACGAGTGTGACATGATCCGCCTTCTGTGGGATTGGAAAAATATCATTTCCCAGGGAAAGGTTGTCGCTGCTCCGAGCCATTTTGGCCAAGATGGCATTTTTGTCATGCACACTAACCTCCCGCAAATTAGATTTTTTTCCTCCTCTTTTCCCTGTATAATTTTAGCTTGAAAATAATTTAACCAAATACATAAACATCAATCAGTGCTCTCTGTTTAGATTTGGCTAATCTCTTGTTGCCAGTATCCATTGGCTTCGATTGGTTTAAGCTTTCAGGGGAGTGTTTAAGCCACTCATTAAGCTCCTTGATGACCTTGACGTGTTATTGTTTAAAGCTGAGAGCCACAATGGACCTCACATTACTCTCTTTATGTCTGTTCATCAAACTGAGTATTTAACAAGGACAGGAGTGAAGTTATGAAGACATTGATTTAAGAAAAATAACTCTTTCCTAGATTTTTCTACTCAATGTTTTATACAGAATAGACATATATTAAGTCCACTTAACAATAATACACTGTGTATGTAATGAAGTATTCCCATTTCTAGCCTGATTCAGGTGTGTTTGTCAGCGTGAGAGAGTGTGCGCCTGTCGTTAAATGATAAATGTCTTTTGGGGGGGCGTGTCCTCTCACTGCCTGCGCCGGCCAGATCAGATGGCCGCAGCGATATAAGACCTCCAGCTTTCACGCAGTGTCACTCACGTGGCTCCGCTTCCCTCGCGCACACACACGTTCACATTCAGTCACAGTGACAGGGCCGGAGGCGAGCCAGTGTTGGGATGACACACTTAATTTAGCGCCCTTCTTTCTGGAGCGTCCAAGAACAATAAGGCCAGTGTGGGCAAACACCCAACCCTTTGTGAAGCGGCTGTCCGGAGCGGACTCATTGGAGACGGATCCTGTCCACCATACTGACTCCGTCCACACCCATGCCACGGTCCGCATTCATCTCCCGGTTAACCTCTTCTTTTGTTATGAAAGAATGGGAGAAATGAGAAGAGCTGAAAGAAGAGGATAACACACTGATAAGAGCACATCGGCTTCTTTTAATGGAAGAGTGCACAGATTAGAGGCTTTTGTTTGTTCGTGAAGTTTATTTGTAATGGACGCTCAACCTGTTCTGGTTGTTTTCCCTCCCGCGAAAAAAAAAAAGAGAATATACATTTTTTGGCTTTGTCTTACTTATGTTGGCTTGACAAAGATGACAATTGATGTACTTTTGAAGATCTATGGCCTCCAACTGATCAGACTTGTGGTTTTCGTAACCAAGTCGATCAAAACTCTGAAAAAAGTCTTTAAAGGATTAGTCCACTTTCAAATAAAATTTTCTTGATAATGTCATCCAAGATGTTCATGTCTTTCTTTCTTGAGTCGAAAGGAAATTAAGGTTTTTGATGAAAACATTCCAGGATTATTCTCCTTTATAGTGGACTTCAATGGCCTCCAGACGGTTGAAGGTCAAAATTACAGTTTCAGTGCAGCTTCAAAGAGCTTTAAATGATACCAGATGAGGAATAAGAGTCTTATCTAGTGAAACGATCGGTCATTTTCGAAAAAATACAACTGTATATGCTTTGTAAACACAAAATATCGTCTTGCATGTGCTTCCGCTTTCCACATTCTTCAAAAAGCTTATGCCGTATGTCCTACGCCTTCCCTATTCTACTTACGGAACGAACGCGGCGCCAGTTCCGTTTTTTTCCGTAAGTAGAATGAAGGTTTTTGAAGAATACGGAAAGCGGAAGCATGTACAAGGCGATCATTTGTGTTTATAAAGCATATACAGTTGTATTTTTTCCAAAAATGGCCAATCGTTTCTCTAGATAAGACTCTTATTCCTCGTCTGGTATCGTTTAAAGCTCTTTGAAGCTGCTCTGAAACTGTAATTTTGACCTTCAACTGTCTGGAGGCCAGTGAAGTCCACTATAAGGAGAAAAAATCCTGGAAAGTTTTCATCAAAAACCTTAATTTCTTTTCGACTGAAGAAAGAAGGACATGAACATCTTGGATGACGTGGGGGTGAGTAAATTATCAGGAAAAATTTTTTTATTAGGCTGCTGTCACTTTAAGACCGAATGCTGGGATCCAATACGCTAATGCACATCCGATATTCTCACTTTTTACATTTTCTAGACATAACCAACTGTATTCTTGTGAATACTCTCCATAACAGACATTTTGATGTGTGTATTTATCCATTCAGGCACGTAAAGATGTGAAAGAGAGCTCAATTCAGTACTCGAACGCTGACGTCTGAGAGGCGGCTTTCTGTGTGCGCGGCTGCGGTGCGTCGGATGTGTGCGCAAAGAAAACCGTATCGAATAGAGCTCTTTTTTTTTTTTTTTTTTTTTTTTTTTTTTTTTTTTTTTTTTGTCATCACACTTTTTCAGATTTATATGTCTGCGCTTCTCTTTCTCCCAGATGTTTACATTTTTGAATGTTTTATGCAACAAGTGTATGCCAACTTATGTCCTGCCGGGTAGATCATCGCATCTACAGCGCAGGACATCATTCTGACTGGATCTCTTCCCAAATCATCCCCTTAATAACATTTTCGTCTAGTTTTTATTCATTGATGAAAATATCAATAGATTTCAATGTCATTCAAAGCTGGTTTTTATTTAGTTATCAATGCTGTCTAATACTAGCAAAGCCATGCTAGCATCATATTACCAATGTGGTAAATCATGCTAGTAATGTACCAAAACTAGTGATGGACTAACATTTTGTCACCAAAAATATTTCGGCCAAAACAGTTTTGGAGGACTGAAATGTGAATAAGCTGTTTTTTATTACCTTTATTATGAAATAAATTATTTGCTAAAACCTTTATCAGGTTTTTTTTAAACAAATTCAGTAAATATCCACAGCTTGTTACTCTAGAGAGGTGCATTTTGTTAAATACATGCAGTGCAATATAATATTACATATTATTATTATTTTTTTTTTTACGTAAACTGTTGTCTTTATTATGTAATGTTTGTTAGAATAAGTCTGTCAAGAAAAATGTTTTATTAAAGCCACAATTTAAATGTTTATAATTCAACAGTGAATTTGCGTAGACAATTGCTTCAGTTCCCAGCTTTTAGTCGGTAGCAAATGTCTGAGTGAGATTTATTTTTTTGGCCCCTGTTTTGCAACATTACCAGACCTTGCAGGTTGTCAACCAGGGGAGGGTAAAATAGAGGCAAGCAGGGTGTCAGCGGCCCGAGCCTTAAATAATGAACGATTACTCCCATCAGAGAAGTGACGTGGTGTTCAATTAGCCTCTCCTGCTGAATGATCGCTTGTCACCTTCCCGATGGATGTGCAAAATTAATATACCTAGATCCAAACCAGGCCGAGGTAGAAGACATAACAGCTACCTGCTCAACACAACATGCCTGGAGAGACCCCACACTCACACCCTCATTAAAAGATCATTTTGTTTCTCTCTCTTAATCTGTCCATTCCTTTCTTTCTCTCTCTCTTGCCCCTTCTTTCATTCTTGCTCTTTTTTTCCCTGAGCCTCAAACACACACACACACACACACACACACACTCACTCACTCACCTCAGTCTTAGTTAATGAAGTAATGGATATTCACCCTATGTGACAGATGGGCCGCTAGCGGCAGCACCCTTGTTAGGAAATTAAAAAAACTCGTCAACTTGTGTTTACAACTCAGCAGGAGAGCCCGTTGTTGTTTTACCCAGGAAGCGCTGTTCTCTCGTCTTGAACACTGGGTTTAGGGTGTACAGACATGTGGACTGACCTCAGGGAACATCCACCCACATGTATAGTTCCATCACCCAGGGACCGACTGATCTCAGAACAGACACAGGCCTCATTACCTAAAATAATGATCTCACAACAAGCGTATATGTTACCCTGATCTCAAAACAACATAAAATTTAACACAAAAAATATATGCACTGCTGCTTTACTACATCAGGATGCCTATGAATGCTTAAACAGCATTATAATGCCTTAAATTATTATTATTTTTTTTAAATTTAGGCGTCTATTTTTGGAAGTTTCACACTGTTGAGTTAAAGGGGCTCTGAGGGACAGATGTAGTGTTGAGTGTAAACAAGGTGCAATAAGAACCAAATGTTATTGTTTTGCCATTGCAATGTAAAGACAACATTTTGCTTAAGGTTAATCCCAGTTTGCCTACGCATGCACTATTCTGTACTATTTTGTCGTATAAATGGTGTGAGTAGTGTGTTCTATGGAAGCTTGTTTCTGGCATGAAATAAAAAATAAAAAAGGTAATTGCGACTTTTTATCTCACAATTCTGACTTTTTTCCTGTTATTTGTGAGATTATATCTTATAATTCTGAAGTTTTTATTGCAATTGCGAGTTGAACTCACAATCCTGACTTTTTTTCTCAGAATTGTGAGATATAAACTCGCAATTGCGAGTTATAAAGTCAGAATTGCATGATATAAATCTCGCAACTGCGAGAAAAAAATCTGAATTGTTTATATCTCGCAATTCTGACTTTTTTCTCTCGCAAATTCTGACTTTTTTCCTCAGAATTGTGAGATATAAACTCACAGTTGCATGTTATAATGTCCAATTGTGACGGAATTGCAAGTTTATATCTCACAATACTGACTTTATAACTCGCAGTTGCATGTTATAAAGACAGTTGCGAGACAGTAAACTCACAATTCTGAGAAAAATGAATTGCGTGATAAAAAACTCGCAATTGTAAGAAAAAAGTCATAATTACGAGTTTATATCTAGCAATTCTGACTTTATATCATGCAATTCTGACTTTATAACTCACAATTGTGAGAAAAAAGTCAGAATAATGAGATAAAAAGTTGAAATGACCTTTTTTATTTAGGAGCGGAAAATTCCCCAAAAAAATATAGCTGCAAACAGTGATGACGGGCCCGAGCTCCAGCGCCACCACCACCCCGGTTGCTTAAGGAAGCCTGTGCATGGCGGACAAGATACAATCTTAATTAAATTTAAATCATTGATTTTACACGATATGAGACGCTTCCAATTTCCATTTTTTTTGTCATTTAATCCCTCGCCATGGCAACACTGTTCAAGATATCCTATAATCATTTGCAATTTAACATCTTCAGTGTCTTTGTTTCATGTTGGCAATTGCATGAATCTCCTACAAGGAGTACTTAAAAACTCAGAGTCTGATTATTAAAAAAAAATCCACATTCAAACTAAATATATGTACAGAGTTTGGTGACTGTAGGTAAGACTAACTCCCAACTTTTGTCAAAAGGTGGCGCTATAGAGCCCCTCCTCCCTGCCTATTTCTAAAGCTTTGCCCATGTCTACTGGTCAACAACTTTGATGTGTGTGTCGAGTTTCATGCAATTTGAAGCATGCTAAGCCTCAAAAACACCCAAGAATATTATAAAAGTTAGACGTGTTGCCATGGCAACAGTATTTAAGATATCAAGAATCCTTTCACAGGTCTACATCTGCCATGTCTTGACATTATTCTGACGAAGTTTGAAGCAAATTGGGTAATAAGAGGGTGATTTCAGCACGATTTATGCGTGTGATGCTGATGCAGGAGCCGGCCAATAATGAGCCAGCATTCTGATGTAGATTTTGGAAAAGATGCACTGTGTTTACAGCGTAAACAAACGTAAGAAAATTGTTGAATAAAGTCGTTATTTTTGTTTTGTTTCTGTGCACAAAAGTAGTAATAGGTATTCCGTAAAGTGCATCCACTTGAAATGGATTATTGAAAACAAAAACAAATGTAGGATGGGAACTTGGTTCAGTCCGTCAGTTTTTGATTGGGTGGAGGCAGATCTGAATGCGAGTTTGCTGTTGATTGTTTGAAAGGGGCGGGGTTTATAATGACTAAATGATTAGAGAAGTCTGGCATACGTCACCAGAGAGAAGCCGGTCTTTGACATTTTAATTAAAAATTACAAGGTCAAGAATAAATAAAAAAATGAAACATTTTGTATTTTGAAGATTCACAAAGTCAAGTTTATTATTTACAGGTTTTCAGTTTCAGAAAGAAAATTTGTCAAATATACTTTACTGTTTAATTTCATCCATTTTTTTCCCCTTCAGACTGTGTTTGGATACCAATTACCACATAATTAGGCCAGTTTAACGGTGTGTGACAGTTAGAGATCATGGCTTTTTTTTATTTTATTTTTTTTAATGAAAATTCAGACTGTGGAGTGACTGAAAAAAGAAAAACAAGAAGAAGAGAAATAGGCAGAGAGTGACAGAAACTTGTCGGCTCTGGTGTTGCACGCTCCGTGGCAGCCAGAGCAAGAAATCTATTATTATCCGTCCTGTCTGCACGTTAATGTTTAACAAGTCCAGCGAAGTGACACGCCGCCGCAGCAGCGTAATTGCTAATCAACGGACAGTTTTATTCCCTTCTTGCCTAATGAATTTGGCTGAAATGAGGTGTGGGCGGCCGGACCCTTAAACGGGCAGTCAGCCGCCACTGATGTGCGTAGGAGAGGAAGGTTAGTGCTCGTGTCATAGCGCTAATGTGCTCGCTAACACTCCAAGGGGAAAGTAGCTCACGGTGCAGGTTTTTTTTTTTCTCGCTCTCCTCAAAGTGTGCAAATAAACTGTCTGTCCACTTGAGTACAATATAATTGAGTGTTTCGTTTGTCAGTGGGAGATTTTTTTTTATGAATCACAGACAGTTATCTCGCAACTATTTTTCAGACAAACATGTTTTTCACAATAATTATTGTGTGATAGAAATTAAAGGGCACCTATTATGCCCCTTTCACAAGATGTAATATAAGTCTCTGGTGTCTCCAGAATGTGTCTGTGAAGTTTCAGCTCAAAATACCCCACAGATCATTTATTATAGCTTGTCAAATTTGCCCCTATTTGGGTGTGAGCAAAAACACGCCGTTTTTGTGTGTGTCCCTTTAAATGCAAATGAGCTCCGCTTTCCAGAAGAGGGCGGAGCTTTAACAGCTCAACAACAACAAAGCTGGAGAATCTCACGCAGCCAAAATGACGAAAGTGTTCAGCCTTACATTGTTCAAACCGGAGTCGACACTGATGGAGAGACTCAGGAAGAAGTTACAACTTTTAGACGTTTCTGAATGGTTAGTGGATAAATTGATGTAGTTGCTGTGGAGTTGATTCAACTCATCCACTAGCATGTGCCGTCATGTTCATCTTTTGTGTTGAATTGACCCTCGTTTGTGAAGCAGTCCGGCGTAAAATGACGGCATGACAACAACACTCTACTACAACAACTCTTCCTCTTCTCTAAAGCAGCCCGACATGGCCCCGCCCCCTTTGTTGTGTGTTCACGGGGGCGGGGTTTATGTAAATGTTGGGGTTTGTGATGTCACTAACCCAGGAAGAAGCTGTAGTCCCTACCAGCCGTTTAAGCGATTCTGTAAAAGAAAATATCTCCCTTTGCATTGAACTTTGAGCGTTGTAACTTTGCAGATGTTGTTTATGATCAAACAGCAACATTACACACTAACTAAAGTTAAATAAAAGTGAAATCATAATCAACCACACCTTTAATAAATGCATACTGCAACAAGTGTTCATATTCAGTAATGAAGGTTAAACTGTGTGTCTCTGTTTCTTTGTCTGTCAGGGCATGTTACTGAAAAGAAGCGGCAAGTCACTGAACAAAGAGTGGAAGAAGAAATATGTCACGCTCTGTGACAACGGAGTCCTCACGTATCATCCCAGTCTGCATGTAAGTGCCTTTCTCTTCATCCTATTGGTCCTGCCCTGTTAATATTGTTCTGTTCGCCATCATCATGTAACATCCATGTCCTTTTCACTGACGTTTAACGGATTATCGTGTCCGCCTCAGTGAGCATGGTGTCTTGTCCTTAATTACCGGCTCATCTGTTTGCACACGGCTGATGCTGTTGATGTGTAATATAACGCTGTAATAGCTTGTCATAATCACCAGCTTTGACGACCTGTTTGCCCACACACCAATGGAAATGGCCATCTTTTATTGGTTGTTTTGCTCTCTGGGTTTTTTTGGACTGCAGTCAGATCTTATTGTTGGCACTAATCAATCCCAGAGTCAATCTACAAATCACAGATGCAAATGAAAGAAACTGTACAGAATGAATGAAGACATAGATAGCATAGAGTCAGAGGTCAGTTCTTGCCCTCTGAACAAAAAACAAGTCAGTTGTACATTTTAAATGAACCAAGATAGACACACTTTCATGAGCTGTCGCATATTATAGAATAATTATCCTTGAGCAGCTGAAGGATTGTGTTTCTGGAGCTAGATTTAACATTGGAAAGATCCAAGTGGCAACCCGACAGTGTCAAAATTGTTTATTGTACAAAAGTAAACACAAATGTCCTTTGAAACTTTGAAATATATTATTTTCATGGTTTCATGCTCTCAGCAGAAATGAGTCAATATTTATTTAATTTTTTTTTGTCATTTACTGAATTTTAAAAACTTTGACTAGTAATTTAAGATGCTTTCTATCATTTTAAGAGGAAAAAAAATATGTATCTGGACAAAAATATAAAATAATGTGTCAGGTCTATAATATTTTAGCAGATTGCTCTTTCTCACATTATGAAAGCGCAAAAAAGTGAACATGTAAGACTTTCGTTCATCTTTGTAACAATTTAATGTGAACTAGGTTTGTTCACTGTTTGAGAATGAGACAAAAAAAGAAAGATAAAAACATATTTTTGGATACGGAAGCTTTTAAAGGTTGATAAACTTTTTACTTTTCTATCCTAGAAAATCCTAGTATGTGTTTAATTACATTTTATTATTTGTTTTTCTTGTGACCAATGCGGTTAAATGCCCTCCTGACACATTGATACAGATTTTACTCTGACCTGTAACATATTATTCCCATTCTTTATTTCCAATTATCTCAGACACTGAGCCCACGGATGTCAGATGAATACAAAGTGGCTACACTTTTAAATTAAAAAAAAAAAGAAAATAGTTTGTCAAAAATTCACTGAACATAATTTAAGCTTGCATGCATTAATACCCTAATTAACAACCTCATCTGGGTGAATTAGAGGAAGTGTGCGTCATCATATACGGTCCCCCTCCTCCTCGTGGCTGTGAACAGGTTCCTCTCATCAGCAGGTGTCTGCTACACAGGCATCAATTAGAGTGTTTGCGGAGGCTAATAGGATGAAACTCAATCAGGGCTCTTAATTGCTCAACTATGTGAAAAAGAAATCACATTAATGCAGCTGATTAAGTGGATGGCAATAGATGCAACCTAATTAGTGAGGGGAAAAATATCCCAAATAACTATCCATGTTCACATCCATTATATGCACAACTTTGTAATCTTTTTTTTTTTTTAGCGCATAACTATTGTGCATTGATTAAACTTGCACTGTTTTGTAAAACATTATGTGATTATGCTTTATGGTCTATGCGGAGCATCAATTTTAAATGCACATCTGCCCCTGAAGTGGCCAGATGATGATCTTTTCATCAACTGTTCACATTTGAGCACTCCAACTCCCTAAACTAAATCCCTCAAGTGGTTCGCCCGTCCTTTATTTTAAATCAAGAGTTACATATGGACCAGTCCCCGGAGTGTATGTCCTACATGAAACACAATAACATATGTTCTTCAATAGAGCTGACACGTGGAGTCTTTCACTTAACGAGCAGGGGCAAGGCTTTGAGAGCGAGCGCGTACCACCCGGAACTGCCATACGTCAGCTGAGTGCCAATCAAATAACACAAAGACCCGAGACTCCGTGTGTATGTGTGCTGTACCGAGCAATTTACGGCAAGAGCATAACATGTCCATCCCTCACTAGAGGCCAACAAAAGGGCAATTCAAAGCCAAGAGCTCTCAACACGGTTTAACAAGCCACAGGAGAGCCCTTCAGGAGTGGCGGGCCAACAGCTTGCGGCTGGTAATTGCATCCCTATTAGCATTGAGTAACTTTCATCATCAACGCAAGCAAAGCCACGCACAAATCCAGACAACGCAGTTAGAATCCAAACACATGCTGCGATGGCATGCTGTGATCTGCGGAAAAGGGAAAAGAGGCTCTAAAAGGCATTAGCTGATATTCTGCGTTTCTTCAGCATGAATTTCAAATATGTTAATATTGATTTCTTCAGCTCCAGAGGGTGGGCAGTATTAACTGTGTGCTGACAAAATAAATTTAGTAGACACTTTTCATCCAAAGTGTCCAATGCTGTTGTGGTAATCTTTTTGTCATTTTTTAATATAGGATTATATGCAGAATGTTCATGGGAAGGAGATCGACCTGCTTCGCACTACAGTGAAAGTTCCAGGGAAGAGGCCCCCGAGGGCCATCTCCACATGTGCGGCCCCCAGTCCCAAAACCAATGGGATGACCAAGGACATGAGCAACCTGCAGCTTGGACAGACACCAGGTAATGTGATCATGCTTTTTGTTTGGTTTTGCTTTGCTTTTTGTTTGTTTTTGTTTTGCTCTGCTTTATGATTTTTTTATTTTACTTTAAATCTATATATAATGTAATACATTAATAAAACACAATTAGATTATATAATTAAATTAATTATATGTAATTTTTCTTTTCTTGAATGTAATAAAATATATACTGGCCATCCATCCAGATAACACAATCATGCTTGATTTTGTTTTACTTTTTTTTTTTTTTTTTTTTTTTTTGCTCTGTTTTGCTTTTTGTTTAGCTTTTGCTTCATCACTTTTTCTTTGTTTAGCTTTTTTGTTTTGCTTTGCTTTGCTTTGCTTTGCTTGTTTTGTTTTTGCTTTTTAGCTTCGTTTTTTTACTTTGCTTTTTGTTTTGCTTTACTTTTTTGTTTTGCTGTTGCTTTGTTTAGCTTTTTGTTTTGCTTTACTTTTTTGTTTTGCTGTTGCTTTGTTTAGCTTTTTGTTTTGCTTTGCTTTTGTTTTGTTTTGCTTTTTGCTTTGCTTGTTTTGTTTTTGCTTTTTTAGCTTCGTTTTTTACTTTGCTTTTTGTTTTGCTTTACTTTTGTTTTCCTTTTTAGCTTTTTGCTTTGCTTTTGTTTAGCTTTTATTTTGTTTGGCTTTTTGCTTTTTGTTTTGCTTTACTTTTTTGCTTTGTTTTGCTTTGTTTAGCTTCTTGTTTTGTTTAGCTTTGTTTAGCTTTTTGTTTTGCTTTGGTTTGCTTTACTTTTGTTTTCCTTTTTAGCTTTTTGCTTTGCTTTTGTTTAGCTTTTATTTTGTTTGGCTTTTTGCTTTTTGTTTTGCTTTACTTTTTTGTTTTGCTTTTGCTTTGTTTAGCTTCTTGTTTTGTTTTGCTTTGTTTAGCTTTTTGTTTTGCATTGTTTAACTTTTTGTTTTGCTTTACTTTTTTGTTTTGTTTAGCTTTTTGTTTTGCTTTGGTTTGCTTTACTTTTGTTTTCCTTTTTAACTTTTTGCTTTGCTTTTGTTTTGTTTAGCTTTTATTTGTTTGGCTTTTTGTTTTTTGTTTTGCTCTTTGCTGTGCTTTATGATTTTTTTATTTTAAAACCATATTTAATGTAATACATTAATAAAACAAAATTAGATTATATAATTAGATTAATTATATAATGTAATTTTTCTTTTCTTTAATATAATAAAATATATACTGGCCATCCACCCAGATAACACGACCATGCTTGATTTTGTTTTGTTTTGTTTTAAATTTATATATATAATAATATAACAAAATTAGATAATTATTATTATATAATGCATTTTTTATTTTTATTTAATATAATAAAATGTATACTGGCTCCAAATCTGAGGCTCCAACTTCCTTGCGACACTACATAGGATAAATGTTTGGATGTATAATACAATATATATGAATTTGAAATTTAAAATACATTTTAAATAATTATTTATAAATATATATATAATTTACATTTCCTTACCTTGTTTTAGAAAACAAATGTATTAACGTATCTTAATGTGAATATAATGGGCGCGCAGTCTTCATCAGTAGAGAATTAAACAATTAAGTTATTGTTTAGTTATTCGCATACACACTCATTGGATCAACAATCCTTAAGCCCCCCGAGGAGTGTTAAAGACCTTTCTCTCACATACACACACACACAGCACCAGGAGGACCAAACTAATAGCATGAATATTCAGTGACCCATAATACATGTACTAATTATTGTCATGAATATTAATGCAATCAGCGCTCGTTCTCCAGTCAGGCAAGTCCGAAATGAACACTAATGAGAGGGAGAGAGAGAGAATGAGGGAGGGAGATGGGTGCAGTAGAGGAGAAAAGAGAGATATTTCACAGTGGTAAGGCAGTGAAAGCTTTTGTAAGTCGAGTATTTGACTGTAGGGCTGGGTCAGTGGCGTGATCACATGCACCTCTTATTCCTTTGGTCTTAACATCTCTTTTTGTGAAAGCTCCAATTATGCACCGAATCCATTATAGCATATCTTCACACACTGCTGTTCTTGCACTGTGTGTGTGTGTGTGTGTGTGTGTGTGTGTGTGTGTGTGTGTGTGTGTGTGTGTGTGTGTAAACCCTGCTCTGCCCTCATACATACATAGTGTTTATTTTCCTCCTGTAAAAATGTAGTTTATCAGGCCTCTCCTGAAGCACGCTCAGCTTTTGCCATTTACCCAAAGGTGCTGCCGTCTGATTTATCCACTACAATGGAGATTAAATTGAGTCGTGACATTTCATTCAGTCGAGTTTGCAACGGGCCAGCGGAGGCCCGTGGGTACACCTTTTTCCAACAACATATTAAAAACCAGAATAAGGAAATATTTACTGAACCTCTTTTATTGACTACAAGTGTTTTTGTGCACTGACTGTAGCTATGGCAAATGACAAGCGGCATCATCACATCAGCGTTTTTTACATTTTGTTTCCCTGCTATTGGACAAACTGTTAAATTGTCGGAGTTGGATTTTCTCTGTTCATAAGCCCAGCAGCCTTATGGTTGATTTGTGTTTGAGTCAGTATTTGCACGTCATACAATATCTTTCTCACATTCGTTTTGTGCTCAGTTGTGTTGTAATCTTATTAGTGCGATTAGATATGACTTCCTGTGATGTCCACTTTAATTTCCACGTGAGTCAGACAAACCTCTCCCACAGTTTAATGATGACTCACGGTGGTGATAATTAACCTTTAAGTAATCTGATGTCACTATTTATGCCATAGATGAGAACAAATAAAGTTTGGTGCATGTGTGCTAGTTATACTTATTGTTGTTAATGAAAACAACAGCTAAAAGTGAAAAAAAATTAGGGATGCATCTATATTACAATTCTGGTCAATTAATATTTATTCTCTTGTTGTGGCTGGTATTGAAGTTTCATACTGTTTTGCCTAAATAATGGGGAAAAAATTCCCCAAAACTGAAAACAAATAAATCATTTTAAATGCTTCAAGTGAATTTAAGCATTCACAACAATATAATGTACAATATATATAAAAAAGAATCTGCTAAATATTACATATTCATCACAATTCATCATCATTCACTCACCCTCATCTCTTCTCAAACCAAGACTTTCATCCATCTTCAGAACACAAATGAAGACATTGTAAAACCAACAAATTGAGCTTTTTAATCCAAGTCCTCTTAAGAGACAGTTTCTTTATATGATTAACAGATTTAATTTCAGATTTATTCACATATAAATAGTGAAAACAGAATTTTCTTTTTTCTTTTTTTTTTGGATGAAACCAGGGTCTAAAACTAACTTTTTGCCACACCTGCCAATGGCCGGTGACTTAAGAAAATGAACCGACCAAAACTATTTTTTACCAGCCGTGAAACAAAAACAGGCAATTATGAGAAAATTCACAATTCTCTATTCTAATTTCAATACCACAGCTAAAACTGCTAGCTTAACTAATATAATTTTAATAGCCTACATTTTTAAAGACAAGTAAACAGTCAGTGATAAAAAAAGAACAAATAATCAAATTACAAGCAATAGCACAAATACAAAACAACAAAGATACAAATGAAATAAACAGTGCTTTCAGGCAGGTCTAACAGTAGTTTTCAGATACAGAAATGTAATGAAGTAGTCTAATCCAGTGAATCTCAACCTTTTTTGAGTAATGGACCCCCATCATATTTGGAACCATCCTCAAGGACCCCAGAATAAAATTGGCTCATTGATATCATTAATGTCTTTGTGATGACCAAATGCAATCATGTATAATTTACTACTACGTTAGTTGACTTGTCCTATATTTAGTCATATAGTCAGTTATATTATACATATATTATCTTCTTCTTTTATGGGAACAAGTCAAATGTCAAAATATACAAAAATTCTTATTCAGATATTTTATAAGGACCCCCTGGCATTCTGTCAAGGACCACTAGGGGTCCATGGACCCCTGGTTGAGAAACACTGGTCTAATCAAATAAATAACACTGCATAGTCTTCATATCCTTTTAAAAGTTCAAGAGCAGTGTGATATTTATTTATTTATTTATTTATTTATTCCCCCCCCTTCCTTTGTTTTGGTTAACATTACACACGCAGACAGCAGCAGGATTATTAGGATGCTGTCACTTTAAGAGCGAATGCACGCACTCATGCAGTTTTCTCTCAACTGAAGACATAACTGACTATCGGACTATGTTTAGGATACTCATCAAGACGGGCATTTTTTACATAATTTTTGTGTGAATTTGTCCGTTCAAGCACCAGAAGGCATGAAAGAAAGCTCAACTTAGTATTTGCACACTATCAGAGACGCAGATTACTCGCATTTGGCACTTGGTGAGTATTAAAGGATTAGTCCACTTTTTAATACACTTTTCCTGATAAATTTACTTACCCCCATGTCATCCAAGATGTTCATGTCTTTCGTCAGTCGAAAAGAAATGAAGGTTTTTGAGGAAATCATTCCAGGATTATTCTCCTTACAGTGGATTTCAATGGCTACCAACAGGTTGAAGGTCAAAATGACAGTTTCAGTGCAGCTTCAAGAGCTTTAAACGATACCAGATGAGTAATAAGGGTCTTATCTAGTGAATCGATTGGTCATTTTCGAAAAAAATACAACTATTCAAGTTACAGAAAAAAACGAAACTGGCGCCGCTTTCGTTCCATAAGTTGAATAGGGAAGGCGTAGGGCATTCAGCGTAAGCGTTATGAAGAATGCGGAAGCGGAAAGTACGTTCAATGCGATATTTTGTTTATAAAGCATAAAAGGTTGTATTTTTTTTTTTTTTTTTTTTCGAAAATACAAGATTCACTAGATAAGACCCTTATTACTCAACTGGTATTGTTTAAAGCCCTTGAAGCTGCACTGAAACTGTACTTTTGACCTTCAACCTGTTGGTAGCCATTGAAATCCACTGTAAGGAGAATATTCCTGGAATGATTTCCTCAAAAACCTTCATTTCTTTTCGACTGACGAAAGAAAGACATGAACATCTTGGATGACATGGGGGTAAGTAAATTTATCAGGAAAAGTGTATTTAAAAGTGGACTAATCCTTTAATTTTAGGCCCTGGATGTAACTATCTCTTGAATTTTTAGTTTTTAAAGTTGCAGTCCGTAACTTTTTGTGGTTAAAAATGATCCAAAATCAATTATTGAGCAAGTGCATAACCAGCCAGTGTTCAAAACTATCTCCTTACCTTAGCTCGATTCACAACGGTAAGCTTGTAATGATCTTTTCTAATAAGAGTGGTACTGGTAGGTTTCTGCCGGAAATTCGAGTTTGTCTTTGCGTCATTACGTCACGTAATGCCTGGACGCTGCAGGTGACGGATCATCTATAGCCTTTTCTCACAGCAGCTGGAATAATTAAACTTATCATTTTGAAGGCAGATTGTACAGTATCCACCAGTGTGGTGACTGACGGCAAACATTAGATTCATCCGTGCCAATGCACAACCCACCTAAAGATGATAATTCTGCAAATAACTGCAATAGCAGGTTTCAAACAGAGATGGCGACAAAGAGGCAAAACTTACGGACTGCAGCTATAAGATTAACTTTGAGCGATAAATGATGGCAAAGGTCATTTAAATGTAAAATTTGGGGAAATTACCATACAGAATTAAATATCTAATATCGACCGATACTGCTAAATTAAGATAACCAAAAATTGTCTGATAACCAAAATGGTGCCTACATGTTGAACAAAAAAATTTTTTTTCATTAACCTGAGTTTGCAAAAGAACAAAACATGCTCTAAATGTGCACTGTATCACAAACAAAACCTAAATAGCATTAAAGATAACTTTCAATCAAAAAAGTGCATTGGGGATATTATAAGAATGGTGTTTTAATGATCATGCATCTCTCTCACAGGCTCTGTGACCAGTAGTTCTTCTGCGTCTCAGATGGCAAGTGGCATCAGTCTGGTGTCGTTTAACAGTCGGCCAGACGGGATGCATCAGCGCTCGTATTCTGTATCCAGCGCTGACCAATGGAGTGATGCCACAGTCATCGCCAATTCAGGAATCAGCACGGGTAAGTGTCGGACACGTGCCGCCCCCGCTGTGTTGGGTGGCTTGTATGCATGTCGTCGTCTTAAAGGTTTTTCTTCAGAACAGAGAACCTTAAACAGTGATTTGTTATCCTATAGTTGTGAACGCACACATACACCCACTCCACCTTTCATTGATCCTCGCGTCAAGCTCTAATGCTGCTTTAACTGTTTATCAAAGTAATGGCCACTCAGGAGAAGCACATTACCAAAGGCTCATCTGTCGACGGCGAGTCACTAGCAGAAGAGAAATGTTTGGAGCGTGATGTTTACCAGTCTGTCACCTTTCTGTTGTTGTATATAATTTCATACTTTGCTATTTTTATGAAATCTCTCATGTCTGCAAAGCCACAGGGGGAAATGAGAACACACAGACACAAGTCACTCTTGGACTGACAGCTGTCAGACTCCGTGTGTATATGTGTGCTGATGAACTGCAGTGACATGGTGTGATTGGTTTAGGCTTGTCGTTTGACCCTTGTCTGTAGTTTACCCCTGATAACAATTAAAGCTGTGAAAAGCTTAAACGGGCTTCGCAGCAGGGCACTACACGCACACAGCTGAGCCACACACCCCACACATGACGTCAACAACACAACTTGTACATTATGTGAAATACACCAGTTTTTTCACAGTTACTCTACAAATTAATGTAGAAACAACTTAAAAGACAGTATTTTTAAATATTTGTTTAATGGCATCTCATGCATGAAGACCTGTTTCACTGATACTAACACTGCTACTGATGAATCTATGAAACTGATTTTTTAAAACATTAATTATAGACATTTAACATTACAGTATAACTGAAAGTTATCAATTTCAACATTTATTAGACTTTAAAAATAGCTACACTGCAAAAAAATGCTGTTCTTACTTAGAATTTTTGTCTTGTTTTTAGTCAAAATATCTTAAAGTTCTTAAATCAATAATCATTTTCTTGACAAGTACAAATTATTTTCTTGTTTTCAGGAAGAATAAATCAAAATTAAGCATGTTTTTTCTTAAAACAAGCAAAATAATCTGCCAGTGGGGTAAGCAAAATAATCTTAGTCCAAACTGAAAACAAGATTATATAGCTTATTCTTGGTTTGAAATAAGATTATTTTGCTTGTTTTAAGGAAAAACATGCTTAATTTTGATTTATTTTTCCTGAAAACAAGAAAATGCTTCTTGATTTAAGAACTTTAAGATATTTTGACTAGAAACAAGACAAAAACTCTAAGTAAGAACAGCATTTTTTGCAGTGTACTTTTTAATTTAAGTGAACTTAAAACAATCTTCGCATAAACCCATTATAATAAATGTCATATTTACCTGTCTATACAGAAATTGAATAAAGTTATCAAACACTTTACAGTCTTCACTGCATAAATTATAAATTAAATATAGATTAATCCTTATTAAAGCTACAGTTTTCTCTGTTCTTTGATGAACATTAATGACAGACATCATCACAGCAACTGGTTTATTAGGCTGCTGTCACTTTAAGAGCTGCCGCTGCCGGACATGACGCGCATCTCATTTTCTTACAACCCTTTAAGTTCATTTAAGATGTTATTTAAATCATTTATGAGGATACTTGACAAAACGGGCATTTTGGCATAATTCTGTGTTTTATTGTTTGTTCAAGCGCGAAGTCAATACTGTCACGACATTCTCTGTGTGTATCAGTATGTGTATCAGTGACTTCAGCAGTAAAACAGCAGTGGAGTCAGTGATTATCACTGCTTCGGTAATATTCAGGAGGGTTGTTCGGACACTGCGGCGCTCCGGAGGGCTCTGTTGTGAGGTTGTGTGAGTGCTTGTATCCTTCCCCCCAGGAATCTCTTAAAAATAACCTTTCTGCTGGCCTAATGATGTGTCTGTCCACGGCCTGACTGGATCAGATCTGATGGCTGGATGACGGTAGTGCTGGACGCTGATTGCTTGTCACCTCTTGCCCCCAGGAGCTGGCGGGAATGAGATCTTGTCTTTCTTCTGAGAGAAATGGAGAGAGATAAGTGGTAGCAAAGTAATTAACTGACGTTCCTTGCACTTCACTGAGACGGAGAGACTGTTGACTGACCTTCAACCTTTTGTTTAGTCTCTTGTTTTGTTTGGTCTCTAGCCAGGAAGCTAAATTATTCATTTACTTTTCGTAACTATTATTGTTATTTACTGCTTTTAGATTATTCCGATCTTTTCTTATTGTCCACACATCAAACAGAAAGTTAAACAAAGCTATTTTTAGCTGAATCCATTTTTAGTGCTCTATAAGCTTGTTTATTCATTTGCTTATTTTATGAAATAGCTTATAGAGGAAAGGACATAGGAATTATGGAAGTGTTCCCTTAAAGGGGACCTATAATGCCCCTTTTACAAGATGTAATATAAGTCTCTGGTGTCCCCAGAATGTGTCTGTGAAGTTTCATCTCAAAATCCCCCACAGATCATTTATTATAGCTTGTCAAATTTGCCCCTATTTGGGTAAACACACCGTTTTTGTGTGTGTCCCTTTAAATGCAAATGAGCTGCTGCTTCCGCCCCCTTTCCAGAAGAGGGAGGAGCTTTATCAGCTCAACAACAACAAAGCTGGAGAATCTCACGCAGCCAAAATGAGGATTGTCAGTAACGGTGTTCAGCCTTACATTGTTCAAACCGGAGTCGACACTGATGGAGAGACTCAGGAAGAAGTTACAACTTTTAGAATGAAACTCGGCTTTTTTGTGCCGTCATGTTAATCTTTTTTGCAAATCCAGTGCTGAATTGAGCCTCGTTTGTGAAGCAGTCCGGCGTAAAATGACGGCATGACAACAACACTCTACTACAACAACTCTTCCTCTTCTCTAAAGCAGCCCAACATGGCCCCGCCCCCTTTGTTGTGTGTTCTCGGGGGTGGGTTTATGTAAATTTTTAGGGTCAGTGATGTCACTAACCCAGGAAGAAGCTTGTTGTAGTCCCTACCAGCCATTTGTTGTAGTCCTTAAACAGCCAATTCTTTAAAAGAAAATATCCTCCTTTGCATTGAACTTTGAGCGTCGTAACTTTGCAGATGATGTTTATGCTCAAACAGCAACATTACACACTAACTAAATTTAAAAAAGTGAAATAATAATCAACCACCCCTTTAATTTTTGTCAGGAAATCTTATGTATCCACTGAGAGAAAAAAAAAAAACTCCTGTAAACACTGGAGAACAACTTATGGATTTGCATATGCTAACTTCAAATTTCTATAGAGAGAAGTATTATTTTTTTACCTAAAATAGGGTGTTGTGAGCATTGAGTACACACGTAATCTAATGTCTGTTACATTCATACTCAAAGCCAGAGGGCGCCCTCGTGCAGAAAGTCCACAAGTGAGTCTCATAGGAGTCATAAAACTAGGAAATCCCTTATATGGACAAAGGCATCCAGCTATCGCTGTAGCAGAATAAACACAGATAGAGACATGTTGACTGATGAAACATGAAAACAATAAACATACGATTGCGACAATATATGGTTTATCTGTGATCTTTTCATAAGAATAAAATATATTTATAATGCAATGCTAATTGACATAGCCTTTATCACATTATAGAATACTATAAAGTAATATAATTTCTGTCTAATTCTGTGATATGAAGACATGTCAGATCACAAAACAAGTATTTCAAACACTCGACTGACATCATGAAGTGAGTTTGGAGTAAAAATGTCATTCTGTTTTGTAATTTTATTTTATATTGTATTACTGAATGTTTCAACTCACTGTTGTTTGTTGACAGTGAAGCTGCTCTGAAAGAACAGATTAAAGGGGTTGTGGGTTTTTTTGGGGTTTTTCGACCCAATCTCACAGGAAAACGTGACTATTTAATTAAGTGGCGATTTTGTACAATTAGATTTTTGTACAAAAATGTATGATTTTCAAATGCATCTCATTATGAAGGACCACCCCTAACCCCACCCCTAAACCTACCCTTCTCTGGGGTTTAAACAGAATGTAAGAAAATGTACAAATGAGGCCGTACGAATTCACACAAATTAGCCACCAATTCATTAGCCACCAACATAAAATAGTTGCGAATTGCCGTGAGACTGTGTTGGGTTTTTATGAATGCACTGACAGGGGCATTACTTAGGGCGCCTATAAGTCTAGCACTGGCTCTGGCTCTACCCCACTGATATAGCATTAATTTTAATTGTGTAGGTCTTAAAAAGGTCTTACATTTGCAGATGCCTGCAGATACTTGTCCCTGTGCTTTTTATGCAAAATAAACTGAACTGAGCTTTAAAGTGTAATTGTAAGAGAGGGTCAAAGTTTAAAAGAGTTGACACTCGACTGTGTGCTGTCTGAATGAGTTGGGTCACATCAGAGCAGACTCGTTCTGACTGGACATGGCTGCCACTTGAGAGAAACAGCCTCAGTAATGAGCTCTTTTATTCCAGAGGAAACAAAGCCAAGTCCGTTTAAAGGAGATAAGATCCCCCTCCAGTGATGGTTCTCTCTGTGTCTTTTGGTCCCACTCCATGTTGTCTTGAGGGCATGGAAAAGGCAGTGACATCCCTGTTTCTTTACCTGGAGCATCCTTTGCCCCAAGCAGACAGTTGCGCACATAAATATCCCTTCTGTCCCTCCCTTCATGGCTATTCTTGAGCCTCCCGCTCTCTGGCTTAATAATGAGAGACAAACAGCAGCAGAAGTAATGAGTGTCTCTTTGATTACATCTGCTGTGTTTAGGTGCTCTGGGGTACATGCTATCGGTCCGACCTGCCTTAACATAAATGCCTGGCTGCCCTGTTGTCACGTCACCCAACTTGTTGAGTTATGTACCCATGCATTTTGTTTTGTTTTTTCCATAGGGATGTCCCTTCTCTTATCTGTAGCCTGTGACTGCTCTAAATGTTTTCACTCACTGCATCCTTCACTTTATTTTAGTGCTTTAGGGCTCTTATGACTTGGCCTAGTAAGCAACCATGTACAAACCACCAAGATCGTGAGCTAGTAATGGCCTAGCAACAACCAAGATAATGGATGTGGCAAGTTCCTAGAATTGTTCCCTATATAACATAAGGTTAAAAACGTATCAATGAGGCTTTTTTCATTGATGTTTGAGACATTTTTTATCCCATCCCTCATAAAAATGGATTCAGTAATGAAAACCATGCTTATAATTAGGGATGCACCAGTACTAGTATCGGTATCGGCCCGATACCAAGCTCATGTACTTGTACAATAAGGACTGCCAGATGGCCCTGGGCCAGTGTGAACGACGCTCGGGACAGTAGACGGAACAATCACTTGCCTGATCGGGCCAGTGCTGTAGGGTGTGCGATATATATCGTCCATGATATCGCAATTGTTGATTTAACGATCTGATATTATCGAGTATGTCCCTCACTTTACAAAAAAACAAACAAAAACACACCCATTGAGTGCACGCATGCACTACATTATGTAGTCTAGTAGGTTAGACTAGTGCGCATGCATATTTAGAGTGCACGATTTCACTGCGTGATTTAGTATTTAAATAATTTAATATAGTTAACCAATATTACACAAAGAGCACCATTTATCTCCAAATATTAGCATGATTACAAATGTGATATTGATTTTATTCAGCGTAAGTTTAATGAACAAGAACTTAATATCAAGTGACTTAAATTTAAGACACCAAATCGCCTGTTTCGCTGTATTTCGCCAACGAAAAATAGTTCCAAAGTCCACAGAATTGTTTTGCGTCTTTGAGCAACACTTCCTGAATGAAGAAGCCGTTTGAATGAATCGGTTGATTCTCAATGATTCACTCATTAACAGTGATTCGCTGCCACCTACTGGTGGGTTTAATTTCACATTTAACGTGTCTTCATTTTTTAAAAATAATTTCAAATAACAGTATTTAACGTTTTATATTTTCAACATTAAAAACATCAAGCATCTGTAACTGCTCTTGACTGATTAACTTTAATAAAGTTTAATCTTCTATAGTTATACATTAGATTGCAATTCCTGTTCCTGAAAATCTCCTGTTTAAACCTACATGAAAAAACTTGAAAAGCACCATTTATTTAATTTGTTTGTTCTGTTGTATTTATTTGTGCTATTATTCATAATTTGATTATTTATTACTATTTTATTACTTACTGTTTATTTGTCTAAAAAAATGTAAAATATGTTAATCTAGTAGCTTTTGGTGTCATAAACCTGTTATTGAGGTTAAATGTATGAAAAACAACAAAAACAATAACTAGTCTTATTTTTATTATTAATTTTTTGTTGTGGGGCGAAGTAAAAATTTGAACCACTGGCCCAGCTGGGCCAGTAGAAAAAATCCTTAGCGTTGAGCCCTGCCCCTGATACCAAAGACCGATACCTCACGTGACGTAAGCGACAGAATTTCCCATGCACCGAGACACCGACGGCAGCAGCAGAAAAATGTCAGCTTCAGAGGTGTGGAAATACTTCAAAATTAATGATGGCAACCCACACATCGCGAAATGCATGCTTTCAATCACAATTCGTTATCGATTAGTGAAGGTGGGATAAGTGGAATCGCGCTGAATGACAGACCAAAGCGCTCTCTCTCTTTCTTGCACGCGATCCCAGTTCTCAGACAGCGCGCCGTCAGTTCTCCTTGTGTCTGAATGGTCAAATGCACACATAGTTGTCAAAATGTCCATCGTGTGGAGTATCTCATGTAAATATAGTCGGTTATGGCTTAAGTCGACGTAAACATTTGGGTGAAAACAGGATATGTGTCAGTATCCATGGATTCGGTCTTAAAGGGACCGTAGCCTTTATTTGTCATTAATGTTAATAAAACAACAAAATATGTTAAATAAATGTATACATGGTAAATAAACCTACTGTATCGCTATAATATTTGTTGTATTGTTTGTAATTTGTTTGCAAATTTGTTTTTATATAACAACAATTATATATATTGGTAATTATGCCCTTTGAAGGTTATTGGACACTGTGAAATTTTTATTCTTTAAGTTTGTAACAAGCACATAAAAATTATTATTTTTTTCATTAGAGTAATAATAAAGAAGCTGTCCTACATTCATTAGTCTCACTGTGTTGTGCTTGAAAAACTGCAACATCACCAAAAAAAAAGAGAGAGAGAGAAATTAATAAATGTGTAGGTATCTGTATCGGCGAGTACTAGAAAAAAAATATTAGTACTCGTACTCGGTCCTTAAAAAATGGTATCGGTGCATCCCTACTTATAATAGATAAGGTGTATTCATTTCAGTCATTGTATGTATCGCGTTTTAATGTATTTCTGCATAAATAATAGAAAACGAGTTCAATGTCATCGATCCTAAAAACACTGACCTGGCAGACACCCAGTATTGCTCACTAGTTTGTCGTTTTCAATAAAAGATGACGGACATTTAGCCTTTTCCTGGATTATTGTGGATTATTCCATGATATGTGGTGTTGGTGATTCCCTACAACAAAATCTAGAAGCAGACTGGCTGTTACTGAGTGTCTGCTAGAATTATACCAGACTAATAAATGACCTTTGAGAAAGCACTGAGCTTGAAAAGAAAAGGATGGAGAATATGAGGGAGAGGAAAAAGGTGTATTTGACGTTGAAGTGTGTGTGAGAGAGGCTGTTAGAACGAGGTGGTTAATTGTTCACTTTGGGATGGCATCTTGTCAGCAGAGATAAGTTGTCACGTTTTCCACTTGAGCTGAGACTAAACGATTGTAAAATAAGTTACGGCCGTCCTTGGGGCTGTCTGCTGAAGCACGGCGCTGGGAGCATGCTCAGTGCCGGCATGAACATCCCCCCGGCCCCTCCCCACATCAGCGCTTTCACTCGGCCTGATATTGATGGGAACTGAATGTTATTTTATTCTGCCGCTAGTCACAGCTGTCAGTGCCGGTTATGAAAAGTGAAGCAGCCTTCTGATAGCCTGAGCTGGAGTATCCAGCCAAATGCCAGTCAGAACTGGCCTCACACGAACACGGGCGCTCGATCATTTAAACCAGAGTAGACACCGCAGAACTTTCCACACTCAAATAAAGGACTGTAAAAAAAAGGGGCCAAATGTAGTGTTAATTTGAAGGATTTTTTTAGAGCTGCCCCCCAATAGTCGACGAGAACAGGCTTAGTCGACCAAAAATCGTGTTAGATGCAGAAAAAAAACCTCCACAGGAAGTGATCACTTGAAACAAGTAAGTAGTAGCAACTTTACAAGTCTGCACGCTCTAATGTTAACCTAGATAAATGCATGCTATTATTAGGCTCATATCCATGTGTTTGTGTGGAGAGAGCGCTTACTGCATGACATGGAGGCACCAGCACGATCACTGACATTTAATTTAAAATACTCCAGTCATTTTTGGTCATACAGATAAGAATAATCCAACATTTGAAAGTGTAAATGGTTTGCTTTTATTTCTGTAAACTCAAAATAACAACAAAACGTTGTGCTTTTGTAAAATAATGAAAACAAACAGGATGAATCTCAGAGTATATTTGCCTCACAGACATGAGAAATATAGCTATGGAAAGCTTGAAATGTCAAATCTAAAACAAATATTCTCAGATTATGAAATCCGTATGAAACGTGCAGATAGATAGTACTGCGGAGATGACGAGTCAGCATCGTCAACTTCATCTCTGCAGCTGAAAACACACGAAACATAGTTTATCAATAAATTATTAAAGGTGCCCTAGAACCAGTTTTTACAAGATGTAATATAAGTCTAAGGTGTCCCCTGAATGTGTCTGTGAAGTTTCAGCTCAAAATACCCCATAGATTTTTTTTTTAACTGCCTATTTTGGGGCATCATTAACTATGCACCGATTCAGGCTGAGGCCCCTTTAAATCGTGCGCTCCCTGTATTTATTTGGATGTTTACATTTGATTCTGAATGAGTTTGAGGCTGTGCTCCGTGGCTAACGGCTAATGCTACACTGTTGGAGAGATTTATAAAGAATGAAGTTGTGTTTATGAATTATACAGACTGCAAGTGTTTAATAATGAAAATAATGACGGCTCTTTTGTCTCTGTGAATACAGTAAGAAACGATGGTAACTTTAACCACATTTAACAGTACATTAGCAACATGCTAACGAAACATTTAGAAAGACAATTTACAATTATCACTAAAAATATCATGATATCATGGATCATGTCAGTTATTATTGCTCCATCTGCCATTTTTCGCTATTGTTCTTGCTTGCTTACCTAGTCTGATGATTCAGCTGTGCACAGATCCAGACGTTAATACTGGCTTGTGTAATCCCTTGAACATGGGCTGGCATATGCAAATATTGGGGGCGTACATATTTTGTTACGTAACAGTCAGTGTTATGTTGAGATTCGCCTGTTCTTCTGAGGTCTTTTAAACAAATGAGATTTATATAAGAAGGAGGAAACAATGGTGTTTGAGACTCACTGTATGTCATTTCCATGTACTGAACTCTTGTTATTCAACTATGCTGAGGTAAATTCAATTTTTGATTCTAGGGCACCTTTAAAATATTCAGACAGTTTCCTTCTGTTTTTTTCACACCACATTCATAATCATTATGTTTGCCGGTGTGCTTTATGCGTGCGTTTGAGTGCTGATTAGGCTAAATGTATTATACGCATGTAGGCGTTCAAAGGCTCATTATTATGATTTATATGGTTTCTTAATATAAATGTGCGACTTTGGGGTCTGGGGTGTTTTTTGGGTCCTGGAGGCATTTTGACATTTTTTCTGTTAATTATAACATTTTCATGGCTAAAGTCTGATTACACTGTTTGTAAACTTAACGGAAAATGTAATGGCAAAATTTACCAGTACATTTTGTTTTTTTTACATATGCAATTTTCTTACAGTATATGTAGCTGCATTCTGAATAATAATTTTTTTAATCAGTTTGAATGAATGATTCAATGACTCACTCAAAGACCTCATTTGTTTCATCACTGGATAAATCAGCATTTTTGAAATATTTTAATAATGATGATTCAATGCATTTTTAACAAAGATTTGTCACCTAATGGTGTAACATTTACTTTGTTTTGATCACTACTGTAGACATCATTGTTTATATCCAAACTATAAACGTGGTTGAAAAGTCTGTTTCATACCATGACAGCGGCTCTCTCTGGATCAGCAGCAGCTCCAGCGCAGATCTGGTTTTAACAGACAACCGAATCATTGTCATTTAGGAATAAGATCACATGGGCAATTGAATTGAGATAGTGAGATAGATAATTAATCTTCGAGATAGATAATTAATATTTAAACGATTAATCATGCTGCTCTAGTCTGCGGTAAAATGTTTACGTCGGTCTCTCTCTGTGTGCAGATACCAGTCTGGGAGATTCTGTGTGCTCCAGTCCTAGTATATCCAGTACCACCAGTCCAAAGATGGATCCGCCCCCATCGCCCCACGCCAACCGCAAAAAACATAGGAGAAAGAAGAGTACCAGTAACTTCAAGGTGGACGGCTTCTCTGGAGCTGCAGAAGGTACTTCCTGTCTCCATCTGTCTGCTTCTCTTCTGGTCAGATCTCTGCTGTACATCTTTTGGTCTGCACATTCAGCCACGGTTATAAGAACTGTAATGCACTGGTTCTTAAATGGTCTTAAACATTCTCCCGTGTCTTTGGCTGAGCTTCTGCAGTGACATTGATATTTTACAGGGAGAGTAAAATGATGGCGAGTGTGAGAAATCACTGCACACGCTGAAATGGATTTTAAAATCTATTTAAAGGATTAGTTCACATCAGAATTAAAATTTCCTGATAATTTACTCACCTCCATGTCATCCAAGATGTTCATGTCTTTCTTTCTTCAGTTGAAAAGAAATGAAGGTTTTTGATGAAAACATTCCAGGATTTTTCTCCATATAGTGGACTTCACTGGGGTTCAACGGGTTGAAGGTCCAAATGTCAGTTTCAGTGCAGCTTCAAAGAGCTCTACATGATCCCAGACGAGGAATAAGGGTCTTATCTAGAGAAACGATTGGTCATTTTCTGAAAAAATTTAAATTATATTCTTTTTTACCACAAATGCTCGTCTTGCACTGCTCTGCGATGCGCCACGCATTACGTAATCATGTTGGAAAGGTCACGCTTGATGTAGGCAGAAGAACCGATCCAGTGTCTACAAAGCGAACGTGCAAAGACTAAATCAAATGGCCTTTACAAAAAAAGGTAAAACAACTTTTTTTCGCCCTATCGTGGTACATCCGCCTACGTCACACATGACCTTTCCAACATGATTACGTCATGCGTGGAGCATCACAGAGCAGTGCAAGACGAGCATTTGTGGTTAAAAAGTACATATATATTTATTTTTTTTAGAAAATGGCCGATGGTTTCTCTAGATAAGACTCTTATTCCTCGTCTGGGATCATGTAGAGCTCTTTGAAGCTGCACTGAAACTGACATTTGGACCTTCAACCCGTTGAACCCCAGTGAAGTCCACTATATGGAGAAAAATCCTGGAATGTTTTCATCAAAAACCTTCATTTCTTTTCGACTGAAGAAAGAAAAACATGAACATCTTGGATGACATGGGGGGTGAGTAAATTATCAGGACATTTTAATTCTGAAGTGAACTAATGCTTTAAACCTGGAAACAAATGAAAAATGTCTAGGTCAATAATCAAATTAGCGTTGGCAGGATGCCAAAATTTCAGTAGTCAGTAACAGTACCTGAGAAATTTAATGAGCAAAAACTAATTTGCATTGACACTGACTTGTTTAACTTTTTTTTTTTTTTGCTATTTTAAAGTTAATCATTATAAATAAATATTAATTAATTAAAATAAATGCATGTAGCCTTCAATTTTTTTTTGTGTGAGCATTGCTTGAAAACAAGTAAAGACAAGTTAAAAGTCATTGATAAAATTAACAAATTTATTAAAGCTACTCTAAAGCTCTCCAGGCAAGAAATGTGAATGGTTTCACTTTGAATTGTTTAATTGAAGCTATTTTAATATAAAATTATTGGTTCTGTATGTCCTTTTGACATCACTAAGTTAAATATAAGTCATTTTAATTTATGAAATTGACCATGTGAACTCCTTTATACAAACGGTCAGATATTCAGATATTATTTCTTAAATTACGCTGAAGAACATAATCATAAATTTTTACAAAACATGGACTTCATGCAGTTTGAATACTGCTGCCATAAAAGCAAAACGGGGACAAAACGGGGTTAATTCATATACTTTTCACTCAAATGACATGCACATGAGAATCATTTTCACATGCAGACCGTTTGTACAGTACCAGCATGTATAAAAGCACATATGCTGCATACACTGCTGCTGTCACACACACACACACACACACACACACACACACACACACACCGTCATGCAGTGAAGTTCTGTGAACAGATGTTTCTGAGCAGCAGATGTGTAATATGTTTCCTGCCGTCAGTATGGATCAGACAGCTGACAGGCCTGCATGGAGCTAGAGAAATATGCTGAGTGATTATTACACACTCACACAGACAAGCCGGTTAAACGCCGTCTGTCACTCACACACACACACACACACACACTCCACTCATCACTGCAGCCACCATTCTGACACGCTGTATAGTTATTTGTATTTATTTAGCTAAAATTGAAGCTTAAAGTGATTTAATTAACATTGTATATAATTTAGGTTAATTTCCAACTGGAAATCATCTGAAAATCACATATTAAGGCTTAAATTACCATTCTGAAATATACAAAATATTCACAAACAATATTTGCATCAAAAGTATCTAATGCCAAACTTGTATTAACTTTTCAAAGAAGATTTGTATACTTAAATTACCCTTTAAAAAATGCTATAATATTTAGGAGTCTCGTGATATGCCTCGTTACATTTTCCAAATCGTATAGTGCATGTTTTTCTACACTTCAGTTTACTGTAAGTACTTCATAACCTCTTGACAGGGCGAGAATACAGTTCTGAAGTGTTGTAAGGTCATGTGAGAGAGACAGTGAGCATGTAGGAATGATGGATGAGTGTGTGTCCGCTCAGAGAGTGTGTGATTAATTAGACTGGGCTTGTGTGGGTGGCCGCGGCCTCTTGAGAGCGGAGCATCGGTGCTTGTTTAAAATGTTTCCAATCAACCCTCATTGATCCTCTCCCAAAGGAGGCCAATATATTGTCAGTGAGGGAAGAGTGTGTGTGCATACGTCCATGTGTCATGTGCTACAGTATTTGCATCAGAATAATATTTCTATTTATTGTGTCTCTGAAAGTACATATATTTATGCATTCAGTTGCTTTAGACTAGGGTGTTGTGACTCAAAAATGGGCCACAGGTTTGTTCGGATGGTGCACAGAACAGAAGAACAATGCTTAGGTCCAAATAACAAAGTGATACTGATCTTATACTTGTGCAAAGGTACGATAGCAAAAATTAATATGCATCAGACAGAATTTTGGTGCAAATTAAGCAAGTAAAATTAGACACATGCTAACATGGATAGGTTGCATGACAGGTTTTAAACTGTGTAAATAAAAGAAAACAAAACCAAGAATATAAACTAATTACAATGATAACTTGCCATGTAACCACAATGTGCTTTAAGTACTGAATGGTTTATGTTTTTATTATAAAATAAATTATTAATTATTAAATTGCATAATTATTAATGCAATTATTAAATTGCAATAAATTATTAATGCAATTATTAAATTGCAATAAATTATTAATTAATAAATTATTAAATTGCATACACTACCATTCAAATGTTTGGGGTCATATATATATATATATATATATATATATATATATATATATATATATATATATATACACACATATATATATATATACACACATATATATATATATATATATACACACACACACACACACACATATATATATTAATATTATTCAGGAAGGATGCGTTAAATTGATCAAGTCAAGACATTTATACTATTACAAACAATTTCAAATAAAATAAACCTTATATTCATCAAAGTATTGTGATTTCCACCAAAAATGACTGTTTTCAACATTGTTAATAATCATAAATGTTTCTTGAGCAGCAAAATCATCATATTAGAATGATTTCTGAAGGATCATGTGACACTGAAGACTGGAGTAATGATGCTGAAAATTCAGAAAATTCACAGGGATAAATAAGTTTCAAAAATATATTAAAGTACATGACTATTTTAAATTGTACTAATTCACAATATCACTCATTTTATTATATTTTTCCTCAAATTAACTTAGCCTTGGTGAGCATAAGAGACTAATTAAAAAACATTAAAAAAAATCTTACCAACTCTCAAACTTCTGAACAGTATGTTAATATGTTAAAACAGTTGTATGTTAATATGCACAATAATTTTTTGGCTTCATTTTTTTATTATTATTATTATTATTATTACTGTGTTGGGTTGCCATTTGATATCCAGTGCAAAACCAGTTGACGTTAACATTTGAGAGTTTTGAGACACCATATGTTCACTTAATTCTCTCTATGGTGCCACCATGTGGTCATGGAAGAGTGGAATCATGGGAAATGAGGCCCCTGATAGTCCTTAGATTGTAGTAAGCAGATACATGAACATTGTTCCAAGATTATATTCAGTCTTTGATGATAAATCTCTAAACCTCATGTTTTAATTTCCAAACTTAACATATCTGGAGTTCCTTAAAAAAAGAATGCAAAAATTACCAAACAAAACAAAACAAACATTGTTGATGAATTTGTTTATTATGAGTGATTATTATGATTGATACTAAAATATTTTCTATGTCTTCCTCTACTGTGGCGAACCACATTTAATATTTGCAAATTTAACATTCAGGAAGAGGATTCTGGATTGAAACAAAGAGATTTTTCTTGTCCGTTCTGACCTGTAGGGGTCTTCTGTGAGAAATCGGGTTGCATTAATGTACCTCACTCACCCCTTCTTTATTTCTCGCCATCACTATCTTTCTTTCACTCTTTACTCGTTCTCCCTCCCCTTTTCTTTTTTCCTAACCCTGGAGAGCCACTTTGTCTTGCCCTGATTCACGTTTTTTGAAAAGGTTGAACGTTGTGAGACGCCGCCCGGGCCTCTTCCCCAGCCCCCATTCGTCAGGCAGGCACTTAAGTGAAATATTATAAATAATCTACAGTATTGAAATCTTTTATCAGCTGTGTCACTTTCATTATTCAATAAGCGATTAGTAACAGTCTCCCAATTTAGCCATTAAGCACTTGTGCGTGGGGCCGGGGAGTGCTGTCACACCGCAGGCCTGCTGAGGGATAAGGCTGTCAGCTCCTCTGTTATTCATGAGCTCCACCGGCCAGGTAGCGCGGTCATAGTTTTTTATATAACACACACTGTCACGGTCAGGTACTGCACTCACACACACACACACACATGTACATGCACTCTGATGGCAAGGTGCTGCTTGAACAGTGGCTTACATCTCATGTGACACAAAACCAGGTCAAAACACGTTTGGTTCATATTTCACTCCAAAATCAGTGATATGTGACCCTGGACCACAAAACCAGTCATAAGGGTCAATTTTTGAAATTGAGATTTATAAATCATCTGAAAGCTGAATAAATAAGCGTTCCAATAAATAAATAAACTTTTGTTGTTTTTGTTATTATTATCTTTTGGTATTGTGGCTTTATATAGCTATGGTCAGACACTTGCACATGTCATTATATTATTAATATTTTCTGAAAATCAAGAAGTTTTTGACCAGCGAATGACAGATTTTGAAACCGCCACATCTTAGGCAGTAAGTGCATTGCATTACGTTTTCATCATCGTACAAAATCTCATGATGCAAAAGATGAAGCGCTATCCATGGGTTTCATGTGACGTCACTGTATTTTATCGGCGCCATATTTGTGTCCGGTCACAGCTGCGCGCTCTGTGTAAGTCTATGGTGACAGCAGCTACAGCTACCAGAGGAAGGCCAATGAAACACTCTCAGAAGGTTCACAACAAATTTACAATATGTCTGGGATATGTGGTGCTGTTAGCCGTTTCAACAGTCGTCAGAACTGCAAATTTATTTGATCCCAAAGGAGTTAGATCGGCAGAATTATTGGCTTCATTCAGAAAGGACCACACCACTGGCAGCCAAACAGCAACGCACAACATTAATAACTGCTGGGACTGTCATTTACATAACATTATAATTGTATACAATATTGTATTAAAATATCGTGAATTCTAGTTGCTGTGTTTCGGCTTGTTATTACAGGATGAACAAATTAACGACACGAGCTGCCTACATTACTTAGTTCAAGTACATGTGTGCGTGATTTTGTGCAAATATAAGTTGTAATTTTATGTCTATCTTGTGTATATATATATATATATATATATATATATATATATATATATATATATATATATATATACAGTACAGTCCAAAAGTTTGGAACCACTAAGATTTTTAATGTTTTTAAAAGAAGTTTCATCTGCTCACCAAGGCTACATTTATTTAATTAAAAATACAGTAAAAACAGTAATATTGTGAAATATTATTACAATTTAAAATAACTGTTTTCTGTTTGAATATATTTTACAAAGTAATTTATTCCTGTGGTGCAAAGCTGAATTTTCAGCATCATTACTCCAGTCTTCAGTGTCACATGATCCTTCAGAAATCATTCTAATATGCTGATCTGCTGCTCAAGAAACATTTAATGTGTACAATTGTACAAAATATTTGTGTACAATATTTTTTTTCAGGATTATTTGATGAATAGAAAGTTCAAAAGAACAGTGTTTATCTGAAATCTAATCTTTTGTAAGATCAAGTCAAGTCAAGTCAAGTCAAGTCAAGTCAAGTCAAGTCACCCTTATTTATATAGCGTTTTTTACAATGCAGATTGTGTCAAAGCAGCTTTACATTGATAATTGGTATATAATTTTTCCTTTTAAAGAATAGTGTCAATGCAGGCAGATCAAAAGCACTGTTGAATAAATGTCAAGGATACTGTTGAATATCAAATGTCAAGTCAAATTAAATTAAATTAGGGCTACACGATTAATCGTATTTTATCACGATAACGATATCTGCTTCTCTCGATTGATTTTAAATAATCGTCACGATATTGGCCCGCTCTATGAAAATGAACATAATTTGGAAATATTGGAAGTAATATTAGGAATTTCGCTGGTTTTACCAGTTTTCATAATGTTGATCAGCGAGAAATGATTTTTCTTTGCTTTACGAATTTGCCGGGCAATTTGAATCTGGTTTGTCTTATTGCAAACGAATTGTGTTGCTTTAAAATCTAATGTGAATACATATTACAAAGCGCTCACCAAAACCATGTTTTGTATTGATTTACCATCTAACGAAGTTATCATAGTTGGTTAAATTTAAGTCTTTATGCCACCTACAGGCCTTTTGGGTGAAGTATAGGTTGGTAAAGAACTTGCAAAATAGCCATAGTTTCATTACTCTTTTGATAGAATAAACATGATTAATAATCGTGATTATAATTTTGAGGAAACTGTGGCACTGGCTGTCGTGTTGATGATGTCTTCACAATGGATGATCTAGTCGACTCGATCTCTGCTGATATAGGGCTGCGTTGTGGTCGTGTCAAGGTCTCATCTGGAAACGGCCCCGAATCCGGTTGACTACGGTAAACCTCGGGATAAACAGAAAGACTAATATTAGCGTAGATGCCATTCTCTATCACCAGACCAAGCTCAATTTAAAATTGAACATTGATCTGGAGATTCTGTATGTATTTTCTACTGCACAAGAGGCGTGATCAACGAGCATTATTCATGCAATTGGATAGTCCTTCAACCAATCAGATCATCAATATGGGTGACGTACTTTGCAGAGCGACGCGAAAACTCCAGACAGGTTTAGTTTGTATTGGTTTGTAGCATTGATCAGCGGTTTGCAGAAACAGCAATGGCATCGAGCGATTTTTGCAGGTTGTGCAAAAAAAAAAAACATGAAAGTGAGTGATATTTACACCCACTCGAGCGATTTGTATGCTAAACTAAAGAAGTCATTCAGCATCATCGAGAGGTTAAAAGGAATTGGATTGACGGTCGTGCTTGCCGTCGCTTCTCTTGTCATCGTGTTATACCCGCCAATAGCGAGCAAGGTGGTAAGCCAGCTGTGATTGTTCCCGCAAAAGAGTAACAGAAGCAGTAGAAATGCATGTACGGGTTTCCAGACTTGGTTCAAATCGCCGGCAGAACAGGCTGGGTTTACCCAGTCTAGGTTGTAACTGTTTTAGGAGCATCATTTTAGAAATGTGTCCCTGAACGCACACAATCTTAAATGTGCTGGTAGACCATCAGCTGATGTCACAGGGTCTTTCTGTAATTTTAGCTCACCTGCTCATCTCCTTTCTCCGAAACAAAGTCTCCTCACACAGATTCCTCTTTCATCCCCCTACACACCCACACAAAGATCAATCGATCCCAGCATGCCGTGCATTTTTACACTCCTCGCATCCCCCCCACAGCGGGCTGCCGAGAGCTCACCTCTCAAATGGCAAACTTACTGCTCGGACGATCACAGTTTATCAATTACCGCTGAGCTGTAGGGCCCTAAGTGGCCCTTGTTAAGTAATTACTACGTTTGATGCGAGCAGGAGAATGCGAGAGCCTTTGAAACCGGATCAGGCAGACGGCGTGGGTTCTGCACTGCACGGGGACAGCGGGAGGCTCATGAATGCCTTGATGGTCGCACAAAGAGATGGATACCTCAGGAAGGCGATACGTTTTAAGAAGCAGCCAGAAAGAGAAAGACATTCCAGAGGATAGCGGGGCCTCACAGGTGTCCTCAGCTGGAATCGGTCTGGCACGTGGCTGCAACGTTTAATTAAAGCATTCTGCAGGTGAACGGCTCTGCGCTATTACTCTCAGGAACAAAGTGAAGATGGTCTTATGGCTTCCTAATGGTATGGAAAAAAGGACCATTCACCATCTTGAGCCGAAAGTTGCTGTCTGTGATCAACAAAAGCCATTTTGAAGTGTCTTTTAAGACCTGCAAATGAGAGAGAGACATGTTAAGAGCAGACGTTCGTGGAATTTATGTTATTAGAAGGCGAAGAATGGTTTGCAGGGGGCACCAAGCGTGGCACGTAGATGATAAGACACACAGATTTTACAGAGTCTATTGTGTGGAAAATAGCTTGATGCTGGGTACACGTTATTGTAGTGTTTGCTTCTGATGCCGTGCGCGTGGAAGGGACTGGATGGGATTGTTTTTTGCTTCCAGGATTACTGTTGTGTAACAAATGTCCCCTTTGGCCTAAGGGGAAAAGAGTGAGACTGCACTGAGCCGAACTGACTTCAGGTCAGTTGTCAGCACAGCTGGGAAATGAGCAGTTATTTAAAGAGACCAGATTAGACCTGTGTTAATACACAGTGAATCTGCATTTTGCATATCATAATGATTTTAGTATAATTTAGTGTTTTCTTTAAAGGTCCCGTTCTTCGTGATCCCATGTTTCAAACTTTAGTTAGTGTGTAATGTTGTTGTTAGAGTATAAATAAAATCTGTAAAATTTTAAAGCTCAAAGTTGTTCAATGCCAAGCGAGATATTTTATTTAACAGAAGTCGCCTACATCGAACGGCCAGTTTGGACTACATCCCTCTACTTCCTTCTTTAATGACGTCACTAAAACAGTTTTTTGACTAACCTCCGCCCACAGGAATACACAAGAGTTGCGTTTGTAGAGTGTGTTTGTCGCCATGTCGTCGAAACGCTGTTATTTTCATCCCGCAGTCCAATCACCGGGTCTGATTCCGGCTCAAATTGATAGGGTAAATTAAAGACATGTTTACAATAACACTGAGCGCGTGCATCTCCACGTTATGGTAAGAGGCGTGACCTTTCCGGGCAAGATGGGCTAAACTGCTGTCGAATCACAACACAGGAACCGCTGGCACAATCAGAACTCGTTACGTATTTCTGAAGGAGGGACTTCATAGAACAAGGAAGTCATCAGCCCGTTTTTATGACAGTGGAAACAGCGGTATACAGATAAGTAAATTATGTGAAAAATACTGTGTTTTTTTACATGCAAAACATGAACACATGTTATATTGCGCACTATGAACACAATCAAAGCTTCAAAAAACCACGAGAAATGGGACCTTTAAGGGTGTTTCTTCTACATACACACTTATGTCCCATGGGTTAAATATTTTTTATGAAAATTATTTGAAGTTTTAGCTTTTTTTTTTTTACCATGCCTTCATCATTTTTTAAATGCTTTTACTTCTTAAATAAATGTTTGCTTTACCCTTGTCATAGATCCAGATTTTCAATCTTAAAATAAAAATCAATAAAAATAAATGCATTTAAACAAAGAATGAAATAAAAACTTTTGAAAAATTCTACCAAAATGAACTTGTGTACTTTACCAAGAAGTTTACTTTATCAGCAAAAATACTTTGAAGTGCGAGATGAAATATGAACAAAGAAAAAGTATATATCATGTTTGTTTACACATCGGGCTATAATTTTGACAAAAAAAAAAATTGTTACACACTGCAAAAAATGCTGTTCTTACTTAGAATTTTTGTCTTGTTTCCAGTCCAAATATCTAAAAATTCATAGATCAAGAAGCATTTTCTTGACAAGTAAAAATTATTTTCTTGTTTTTAGGAAAAATAAGTCAAAATTAAGTGAGTTTTTCCTTAAAACAAGCAAAATAATCTGCCAGTGGGGTAAGTAAAATAATCTTAGTCCAAACTGAAAACAAGATTATATTGCTTATTTTTGGTTTGATATAAGATTATTTTACTTACTCCACTGGCAGATTATTTTGCTTGTTTTAAGGAAAAACTCACTTAATTTTGACTTATTTTTCCTGAAAACAAGAAAATAATGTTTACTTGTCAAGAAAATGCTTCTTGATTTAAGAACTTTAAGATATTTTGACTAGAAACAAGACAACAACTCTAAGTAAGAACAGCATTTTTTGCAGTGCAAAATGTTACTTAAACCATTATTGTTTACGTAACAGAACGGTATTGAAGGATTAGTTCAGTTTAAAATGAAAATTACCCCAAGCTTTACTCTCCTTCATGCAATCCTATATGACTTTCTTCTTTCTGATGAACACAATCAGGGTTATATCAATAAATATCCTGACGCATCCAAGCTTTATAATGGCAGTGAACGGGGGCGAAGAAAGTGTAACACCTCTCGCAGTTCAAAATGCTTACACTACTTCCTACGCCTTAGCGTCCTAGGTGGTCTGGCGGAAGCTAGATATTTTACTTTATATCTTGTTAAATATGGTTATTTTTCTTACACAAATGCATCGCTTCACTTCAGAAGCCTTTATTAACCCCCTGGAGCCGTGTGGAGTACGTTTATGATGGATGAATGCACTTTCTTGAGCTTCAAACTCATTTCCCCCATTCACTGCCGTTATGAAGCTCAGATGCATCAGGATATTTATTAATATATCTCCAATTGTGTTCATCAGAAAGAAGAAAGTCATATAGGATGGCTTGAGGGTGAGTAAAGCTTGGGGTGATTTTCATTTGAAAGTGAACTAATCCTTTAAACACAAAACATAATTTGATGTGGTGGAATTGCACAGTGGTGAGACGTTAAGAAAAAAAATGAAGGAATCATGTGATGTATTTGTATACTGTTTGACATTGTTGTTAGTGGAGAAATTAAACTAGTGTGCACGGGTCCAAAAGTGCCATAGTTGACGAAAACACCACTGTTATTCTCTTTTAATCTCATCTTTCATGAAATACATTTTTATTTTTCACTTTGCATGATAACATGGACATAACCTGTTTTGTCTTGCAGTTTTCCACTCAAGCGGTGCATTATGCCTTTTTAAACTAATGCGATGTGTTTTCACCCCTGCTTCATACCCAGTGACTTCATTAGCTAATTAAAAATTCCTGTATAATTCTCATTTGCACTTTTGACTGCTGACTGCAGTTCATCCTTTGTTTTTAACCCTGTCTTTCTCTGTGATTTGTATTTCATTGCTGTGAAGCTTCCTGTCCATTTCCCAAATATTTTTTTTTTTCTTTTTGGCTGTTCTATTGTCTCCACTCCTATCATTTGCTTTGTTTTCCATCTTTTTTTCTTTCTCTCCGCCTATTCCTGTGCCTGCCATCGGATGCAGCCAAACGTAGAGCGTGGAAACTAAATCGCGTCGGTAGTCTGCGCAACATTTACAGCAGTGCCTCCAACGCTGAAGGTAACTAGCTCCAGAAAACAGAGCGAGGGGGAAGTCAGCGTACCCCTCGTTTTTAGACAAGCCCCTCACACATACGGTGAGACCCTGTGATTATGCTTTGTCCTTCATTCCTCCTTGATGTACTCTTCATCCCTGCACGCCACTTGCGTTTTTTAGAGCATGTAACGATTGTAAAGTCATGCTTTGCTTCCATGATCGTGTTTTGTATGTGTGAAAGTGCCGTGCTTGAGTTTTGATGATTTAGTGATGGTAAATTGGATGATTTTGGACTCATTGTGGGAGGTCACATGTAAGCTTTGGCTCCTCCTCTTTACACGCCCTCTTTCCCACGACTCCACCCCTCCTGTGCTTTATTTATTTGTTCACATTTTTCCCTGGATGTGAATAACTCCTGTAATATTTGCCAGGTTATTAATGCTGGATGCTTGAAAGGGGTGGGGATAATATGGGAATTAATGACCTGTGTCACAAAGCAATACTGTGTGCTTTGACATTTCGCTCGGTTAATTTGTGTTTCCAACCATTCAACTCTTCCACTGTACCCCCGAGCACTAACGTCCGGGCCGCGTTGAGGTAACCCCCACCCTGGCCCGCCTCATTTCTGTGCATGCAGCATCTTTGCTTTCAAAGTTGATTGTGTGCCATTTGTCGGTAAAGGTTGCCTGTGTCAGAGTTCACAGATTTCCTTGCCTCCGCAATATGCCTGAACATCAAACCACAAGAATAGAAAAGCGCAGAAATGATTGGATGCTTTCGGTCTAAATTGCACAAAATGTAATTATTGCCATATTAGTAGCTTGTGGAATATGGAGATCAGTACCAGACACCAGATGAATGATAGCTGCCCCATTTTGAAGTTTAAGGGCGAAATAGAGGGGAGGGGTGGCTGCCTGATGCCCTGTCATCACAGTTTTTGTGTTACACAATTGTTTTCTTATTAATTGTGTGCTAAGGGGAGGAGGCGGAGCCAATCTTCATATTTGCCTCTGAATATCGTCTTTCTGCATTGTTGCTTTTCATAATTGTCAAATACCGCCCTCTCCCCAACAGCACTGCAATTTAATTAGGGTGAGAACATTGCTGCTGACCCCAGAGGGCCCGGTGCCTTTGAAGGGTGGGTCCAATCTAGGCTGGGATGCTCCAGTGATCCCACCAACCCCCAAACCTTGCAAATTTTAATAAAAAAAAACTTAAAATGAATAAATAATAGGCCCAGACTCCCCAGACACTTTTTTGTTGATGTTTTGAGTTTGACTTTTGCTCTAAATCAGCAAATTATCTAATGTCTGCTTGTTCCTTTGATCCGGAACAGGAAAGATCCCTTTCCTACACTCTAAAAACATGCTGGGTTGAAAATGGACAAACCCAGCAATTGGGTTGTTTTAACCCAGTGGTTGGGTTAAATGTGTTTGCCCATTGTGCTGGGTAGTTTTTTTTTTAACTCAACTATTGTTTAAAAATGACTGTATTGCTTGCGTAAAATGAACCCAAAATATGTTGGAAATTAACATGTATTAATGTTTAATGAATAATATTTAAACAATAAGCATTTATTAAATTTCTTATTAATAAATGTTCACCTTTTGATTATTATTGTTGCCTCTAGTAACTATGTGTCTGATTTTTCATTTCCAACCTATTTTGGGTTCATTTTAAGCCAGACATATAGTCATTTTTAAACGATAGTTGAGTTAAATAAAACTGCCCAGCACGTTGGGAAAACATTTAAACATGCTGGGTTTGTCCATTTTCAGCCCAACTTGGGTTGTTTTTAACCAAGCATTTTTAAAGTGTATAGTTCCTTTTTCTGAGGCTGGAGGATGCATAGGTTCAAGCATGTCTTTATAAGGGAGGAATTTTGGGATTTAAACACAAGACTCTTTTACAGCAGTGAGGGTGGCTCATGGCCCCGCAGGACCTTTAATATGACTTGTATGATAGGAGTTTAATTAGGCCTCTGATTGACTGAAGGAGAGGAAATGGTGTGGCTGCACAGATTTCCTACTGATTAAACTTGTGAAATGGCCTCACAGGGAGATGATTTGAAAAACTGTCTCAGAACAGTGTAGCCGGAAGAGAAGCCTCATAGACAAATTGGTTTGAAGGCTTATTTAGGGGAAGGAGAACAAATAAGCTGTGAATACAATTGATAAATGTGTTTTAAACTTGCATTCAGCAAAATGACTGACTCACGGAGCTGCATAAAGTCTGGTCCACATTAAAGGCCCCGATATACTTCAAGCAAAGTTCTTTTTCGTTCTTCGTTTAGGGGTAAAACGAAGTTCGAAATACATGAGTAGCGATATACTGTAATCGAACATCTGACGCCACCCACACTGCTGAGAGCGACGGTTATATGAATATGTAAAAATGTTGCGTGCTTTCCTCTCAGTAACAAAATAAACACAAGAGAATTGAGAAACTAGCAAGGATTTTTGGTAACACTTTAGTATAGGGAACATGTATTCACTATTAACTTCAACTTTTCCCTCAATAAACTCCTAATTTACTGCTTATTAATAGTTAGTAAAGTAGTTAAGTTTAGGTATAGGGTAGGATTAAGAATGTAGAATAAGGTCATGCAGAATAAGGCATTAATATGTGCTTAATAATTACTAATAAACAGCCAAAATTCTAGTAATATGCATGCTAATAAAGACCCTAAAATAAAGTGTTACCGGACTGTTTTTAATAAAGCATAAGAAAAGCAACTGATCATGGCAACAAGGATATGTTTGTTTGCAAGAGCTCTGTAATTCGGCACTCCAGTAAAGTCACATTGTGTTTATATTATAACACTTTATAAAATAGATTGCTTAAAATCAAGCAGCTTTACTGTATTAAACACGAAACAGTGTCAGTCTCTCATTTCATCAGAAGTACAACTTCGTACAACACTGTTCATGTTTTCACTCGCGGGCGTCTGACTTCTACAGACTCGAGAGGAGAAATGAACTGGAAAAGATTTTCCAAGTAAAAGAAGGCGGAGCCTCCATGCACACCAACCTTGCGTAATGGCCACGGACCAATGGTAGTACGAATTTATTTTACTAGCTGAAGCGAACTTTTCCAAGCCGTTTCGAACTTCCGAAATCAACTCAAAGCGAATTTCGTTTCGGCCTGATTTTGTTCGAAATGAGGTCACAAGCTGTTTTGAATTTCCCAAATGAACTCCAAACGAACTTCGGTTTGGCCTGATTTTCGGCCTATGCTGTTGACGCTGTTCTGATGTAGAACCCGGAAGTGCTGCACTGTGTTTACAACGTCAACAGCATAGGAGGGTCAACCATATTGTTTTTAGAAAGTTCTAGGCATTTTTGTATAAAAAGCATCATGAGCATGCCATCTGAGGCTGAAAATAGTTAGGCATACCAGCCGTCCGTGGGGGATTAGATTGTTGGATGTATTCTAGAAAAGAGAGTTTTCAGGTTTTTTTCCTGTTCCCGTTCTCATTGGCCTGCATGGGTAGCATGGGTCTTTCCTCTTCATATGGCATTTTGGCCTTAGGGATGCCTTTTTAGTGTGCGTGTGTGTGTGTGGTGGGGTATTACTTCCCTGATTACTACTTCATTATGTAATTGCCCCCTCTAGAGTAAATTATAAACAGAATGTGTAAAATGTGTGATCTCTTACTGGCTCAGATCATGTTTCAGGGGGGGATCCCTTTGATTGTGACACACCAGCACATCTCATCAATGCAGGTTCTCTGTTCAAGCCATCTGCGTGCCCCTTCCATTGCTGTCCCCTCTGATCACCCAGTCAATGGCCTTTTGTTCCTAACACTTTCCAAATGTTGACCCTCAGTGCCGCTAAATAACCTCCCTCCGTTTCTCTGGACTCAAACTACTGAGATAAACTCCTGAAAGGGGGCTCTCACTCTATCTCTCTCTCTCTCACTCACTCACTTACACACACATTTTCCTAATTGTCTCGTGATTGGCCCATTAACCTAACCAGGGCCCTGGATAGCAGATCCATATGTCACTTTGCCTAGGGAGTGTTGTGGACAGGGCCAGCAGCACGGTTGGAAAGATCGGGATGCTGGTCTGGTCTGGTCTGTAATTAGTGGCATATCCTGACCAGGGTCGCGGGGCAAGACCTCCAGGTCAGGGGTTGTAGAGTGTGTCCCGCAGCTAACAGGTGCTCCACAGGGGCGAGAATCCTTCCTGGTGACTTTTATCCCATAACCGTATAACCAAAGTGTTTGTGTAAAATGTTCATAGCTGCAGTAGTTGCTTTAAAACAAACAAAAAAATGACAAAAATATTCACAAATGACATGCATCACTTAATGTGAACATACTGTTTCTCTGCTATTGATTAGTAATCAATCCTGACTGTTTTCTCCCATCTGTTCTAGAACAAGAGGACAACTTTGAGTTCATCATTGTTTCTCTGACGGGACAGACCTGGAATTTTGAGGCAACGTCCTATGAGGAGCGGGACGCATGGGTTCAGGCCATTGAGAGCCAGATCCTGGCGAGCTTGCAGTCCTGCGAGAGCAGCAAACAGAAGGTAGAAAAACAGATTCAAAGCACTAAAACAGTGTGTATCACATATTGCTGTGATTTAGACCAAGGGTTTTCAGACTTTTTCATGCCAAGGTCACGCAAAAATCATGTTCCTCTTGCAAGGGACCCCCATCTTGTGGTATAGTACACCGATCAGGCATAACATTATGACCACTGACAGGAGAAGCGAATAATGGGCGGCCAAGGCTTATTGATGCACGTGGGGAGCGAAGGCTGGCCCATGTGGTCCGACCCAACAGATGTGCTCCGGTAGCTCAGATTGCTCAAGAAGTTAATGCTGGTTCTGATAGAAAGGTGTCAGAATACACAGTGCATCTCAGTTTGTTGCATATGGGGCTGCATAGCTGCAAACCAGTCAGGGTGCCCATGCTGACCCCTGTCCACCGCCGAAAGAGCCAACATTGGGCACATGAGCATCAGAACTGGACCATGGAGCAATGGAAGAAGGTGTCCTGGTCTGATGAATCACGTTTTCTTTTACATCACGTGGACGGCCGGGTGCGTGTGCGTCGCTTACCTGGGGAACACATGGCACCAGGATGCACTATGGGAAGAAGGCAAGCCGGCGGAGGCAGTGTGATTCTTTGGGCAATGTTGGGTCCTGCCATCCATGTTATTTTGACATGTACCACCTACCTAAGCATTGTTGCAGACCATGTACACCCTTTCATGGAAACGGTATTCCCTGGTGGCTGTGGCCAAAATGGTTCAGGAATGGTTTGAGGAGCACAACAACGACTTTGAGGTGTTGACTTGGCCTCCAAATTTCCCAGATCTCAATCCAATCGAGCATCTGTGGGATGTGCTGAACAAACAAGTCCGATCCATGGAGGCTTCACCTCGCAACTTCCAGGACTTAAAGGATCTGCTACTAACATCTTGGTGCCAGATACCACAGCACACCTTCTGGACCTCAGTTTGAAAACCCCTGATTTAAATGATTGTAGTCAATGTTATTGGCTGACATCCTTTCTTATCAAAGAGCTGGTGTTTTATCAAGCACATAAGATAATTAAATGCCCCACCTTCCCTTCCTGTTACGTGGCTGAATATATAGATATGGCTATACAGTATGTATACCATGCATACATTCATGCATGCATTTTGAGATTGTAATTACTTTCATTCTAATTTTACCCTCCTGCAGTATTACATGCCTGTTTCAGAGCTACATTTTAACTCTCAACCCACTCTGTGTTTATGCCTCAGGCCAGGGCAAATTGCATTTCCCTGGACCTTCTACAGAGTGCCTCTATTCTTTTTATTCACCTCCCCTCCTTTCCCTGCTTTGGAATCTCATTTTGGTGTTTTCAATGTTGCTGTGTAGTCAGAATTGTCTAATGATGCTTTATAATATGCTTCATGAGAGTCATTACCTTTGAAACAAACTTTAACTTGCTTATGTGCCCACAGTCTCGTCTGAGCAGCCAATCAGAAGCCATCGCACTGCAGTCGGTCAGGAACATGAGAGGAAACACACGCTGTGTGGATTGTGAAGCTCAGAGTGAGTGTTGTTATAATTTGAGATCTTTGTGCACTTCTCATATTATGTACTGATCATTATATATTGGTCTGACTAAATGATGCAATATGCACAAAACGATCCTTCTATAAGGACAAAATAGGGTTACATATGCCATATATATACATGGTTATGCTCTATACATAAACGTATGGACTGTTTCATTTTTTCTCTCTCTTTATATGGCTTTTTCAGACCCTGACTGGGCCAGTCTGAACCTGGGGGCTTTGATCTGTATCGAATGTTCAGGCATTCATCGGAACCTGGGTACTCACCTGTCCCGTGTTACGCTCTTTGGACCTGGACGAGTGGCCTCTGGAGCTCATCAAGGTCATGTCTGCCATCGGCAATGAGCTGGCTAATAGTGTGTGGGAGGCCAATGCTCAAGGACGCCTAAAGCCTGCTCCTGATGCCAGCAGGTACACAATTACATTATTTCCCCTGTCAAACAAATATCTGTTTGAGCTTACATACGCATCATGTTCTTAGCTGATATTTGTCATCCATCTCAGTCTCCCTTGTAGCATATGTGTGTGGAGTTCTGTGGAAAAACCTAAAATCAGATTTTTCCTTTTCCTTGCTCTTCCATCTTTAGCAGCGTAATTATTGGCAGAGAGGCTTTAGTCCCACCAGCCATCATAACAAATTAGTGCTGACTGCTGGCCGCCAAAATATCGACTTCCCATTCCACGCCGGCCTCATTAGTCACCTGAAGCACCTTTTAATTACTCCCCTCCTCTCTGAAAATCTTTCGATATGGATCCGCCATTTTCTGCCGTCCGTTGTCGATGTGCTAATGCGATTATAGTTCCTCATGTAGCTGTTTATTTATGTATGTTGAAGGCATGTGGCCCCCTGAGTGGGAAGAGGAGATTACAGAGAGGGTCAATATTATCTCAATTAACCTCAGTCACTGGACACAGTCATCTCTCTACTTACCCTCAATACTCCTGCTGAAATAGACGGAGTGTAATTCAGCACGATTCCCTCATGTTTTTGACTGGACCTGGCTTTTGCTTAGTGGCATCGCATTAGTTGATGTGTAATACATTTGTAGGCTAAGCAGACAAGATATATCTGAAGTAAAAACATGCATTTTATGTACATCAACAATATTAGGAATATACGGTATTCCTACAGTATTCCAATTATTTACTTGAAAAAGTCCCCTAAATAATGTTGATCGCAATTAATCGCAAATAACGCAAATAAATCACTGAAGCACATGAAATTGCATCATTAACATTATTTACATTACGCCGTTAGAAGAGCTTAGAAATCGGGATTTTATCACACTGAGCATCTACAAGCACCTTTAATTCTGGTAGGCGGAAATTCAGTGAATTATTCATCCCAGTGAGTTTCGCTTTGAAACACAAGCTCTGTGATATTCTGTGATTGTTTCTGAAGAGCGTGAGCCCTCACGCATCTCGCTGTGTGAAATAGACTATACGAAACATCAAAACTTCCCACCACTGTATGGCCAGATGATAAAGCAAACCAGCGTCTCGCTAGTAAAGTTTGGATAGATGAGGATTGCAATCAAGGTAAAGAGGATTGCGGTGAGTCAGGAGTTGTACAGTAAGAACGCGTGATTTATGTTGATTATATTGATGTCGTGTATGTGCGCTCTCGACGCACTGATCGCACTTTGTATTTATGCACAGGATATTTCAGTACATTCATGTTGTTTTCACACACATTCAGAATAATGTTTTGATTTGTTGTGTTTGTTGCTGTTTAGTAATTCAGAATGGATCCGTGTACTGTAGTATATGCAGTCAGGTCAAGGTGGTTTTTGGCATCTCCATGTGGTCCTGTTCGGTATCGCAACTTGACTTGTCTAAAATGTAAACAAGCTCTCTGCTGTTGCACTGTACACATACTGTACACTGTGAGTTATCTATTTTATTTTTGTCTTGGCTGCTTTTGGTGTGCATACATTTCTCAATTATATGGACTCCTCCTTTTATCATTAGGTTATTTGGTGTCTCCAAGTGTCCTTTTTTGGAAAGACACCTACATTTGCTTGCAGAAAATAGTTTTGTGAGAATCACCCTTCAATCTGATGGTTTACTTTGCTGGATAAAGTAAATGATGACAAAATGAAAGTGTTAAACAAGATAAATGCTGTATTCTTAATTTCACTATAATAAGTGTGCAATTAATTGTGATGTCCCACTTTATATTAAGTGTCTTTACCATGTACTAACATTTAAATGAATCATTTGATACAATGCACTTATGTACATACATGTTTTTACATTGTACTTGTGTTATTATAATTACCTGCATGTAATTACAGCTATAATTACACCGTTGACCCTACCCATACCACTAAACCTGTCTCCAACCTTACCCGTATCCACCTCAGTAGCAGCACAAGTGTTTTGCAATGCAACATGAACACAATAAGTACATTGTAACAAAAAAACAAATATTTCTCTAGAAAATTATTTTAAAATTACATTGATCATAATAATAAATGTATCTTGAGCACCAAATCAGCATATTATTATAATTTCTCAAGGATCGTGTGGCACAAAAGACTGAAGTAATGGCTGCTGAAAATTCAGCTTTGATCACAGGAATAAATTACATTTTGAAATGTATTAGAAAACATTTATTTAAAAAAATATATATATATTATTATTATTATGAAAATTATAATTCTTTATATATATATATATATATATATATATATATATATATATATATATATATATATATATATATATATAATATAAAAATATATTTTAAAAAAGTATGTTATTTATTATAATTTATTTATATTAATTTATATAATTTATGCATTTCTATCAGAATCTTACAAACTTCCTGCAGTTCCCTCAAGGAACTCTAGGGGTTCATGAAGCCTAGTTGAGAAACCCAATAAAAGTAATAAAAACCGCATAAATAAATGTAAAATCACTGAGAATCGTGTAGAATTCGACTCACGTTTTAAAGACTACTTAGTCACCCCGTTATTGTGTGCGCATGTGATTTTGTCAGTGCTCTGTTGCGTGTAATTTGCTGCCTTCCCATCCTTCATTGGGCGTTTGAATTGATTTAGCTTGTAACCATCCAATGACTTCAATCTGATTGGATAAAGCACATTTGACTGTAGCGAGTGTGTCAAATCTGAAAACAGAATGTAATTTAATGTATACTGTCTTTACTTGGAAAATGCCGTTTTGTTGACGTGATTTGCATTTGATTTGTGTGAATTTCATGGCTTTCTCGATTAGCATGTCTCAGCCTTGGGTCTGTTTGAAGCGCTGTCTTGTTGTCACTAAAAGCTGATACTCAGCAAGCGTGTGTCCTGGTGAACGGCTCGGGCATTGGTGTGTGCGCTCTGCATCCAGGATTGGTGGCTGATAAATGAAAACCCTCCCTCGTGGTCTCTCAAGTGAGTAATAGAGCTCGAAATTTCATTTTGCAAGCGACTGATTTAATGATCCAAAGGGTAATTAATGGGCTGATTATCTTAATGTTAAATATGGCCAGCAGCAATTAGACTGACCTCCCGCCTGTCAAGGTCTGGGCTACTCTCGTCTTTCAATTAGGGGCCTGTTTGGGGGGTGTGAGCTGGAGGTAAGGGGGAAGAGACACGTTGTCTTCCACACCTCTTTCTCCACATGGATCATTCCTCGATCTGCAGGCTGGAATTATGTTTTGGAGTGATCACTCCCAGACAGCCCACCTGGATCCGACAAGAGAAGTAGTTTGCCGCTTTCAGCATCTCTCTCTTGCCCTTTTTTCTTCTTGACCCAGCTGTGTCTGTATGGTTTTGTTTAGCATTTAGCCTCTGCCTCTTCTCCCAGCCCTCACTGTTAATCATCTTTTAAGAGAATGTCAAGAGTTGAATTGAAGGTGCTGTATGTTAGTTGTTCTAAAACTACACTTACTGATTTGGACATGCCCCCTCTTTCCAAAACCCCATCCTACAAGGATACAGTTGTATTTTAAGCGCTGTTTAACCACAGCGGCTGTCTTGAGGAAATTACACTCTAAAAAATGCTGCGTTAAAAACAACCCAAGTTGGGTTGAAAATGGACAAACCCAGCGATTGGGTTAAATGTTTGCCCAACATGCTGGCCAGTTTTATTTAACCCAACTATTGTTTAAAAATGACTATATGTCTGGCTTAAATGAACCTAAAGTAGGTTGCAAATTAAAAATCAGACACATAATTACTAGAGAAAAAGGTGAACATTTATTAATAAGCAATTTAATAAATGTTTATTTTTTAATTATTAATCATTAAACTTATTAATAAATGTCCATTTATTAAACAAACCCAACATATTTTGGGTTCCTTTTAAGCAAGAAATACAGTCATTTTGAAACAACAGTTGAGTTAAATAAAACTACCCAGCAGGTTGGGCAAACATTTAACCCAACTGCTGGGTTAAAACAACCCAATCGCTGTGTTTGTCCATTTTCAACCCAACTTGGGTTATTTTTAACCCAACATTTATTACAGTATAGGAAAAATGATCAGGCAACCTCCATTGGACCACTTGAGATAGATTGACCCTCTTGCATAAAATTATTTGTGACATTTACAACAATTGATTTTACTTTTTAGTCTTTTAGTTTTAATTCATTTACACAAATTTTAATGTTGTCCATTTATCGGTTATTGGATTTAGAGTAAAAAAAAAATCTGTTTAAAAATCCCTTTTTTGCGGTGTATTGATCCTAGGACTGTAACAGAGAAATAGCTGATATTTCAGGACACTTAAATCAGTGATAACTGTCAGTTAATAGGGCTATTTTCTGCCATTCCATTAAAAAAAATATGCTTTTCAGAACTAGACATATCAGCACCGACATAAATTGTTCTTCAATAAAAATAAAATAAAAAATCTGCAAATAAACATCAGAATGATAATTAAGCCTTAAAATACATTCTCTGTATTGAACTGTTTGCTTTGAAGCAAAGGCAAAGTTACTTCCTGTTGCCTCATGGGCTGCTTGGCCGTTATGTATGATAGAGCCCGAGAGAACCTCTAAATATACCCATTAACCTTTTACTGCCTGAGATAAATTCACACCTTCACTGCCTTTAAAACTCTATGAGGTCGCTCAAAGACACCGCTATGGGCTTATTTTTGGGACTGTTTGAGCACACACACACACACATTCACGCACACTCTCGTAGGCGATAGGTTTTGGCATGAGTGCTCTTTGGTGGCAGCTAGGCCATGTTGCAGTCTCATTTTTTTAATTAGTGTGGTGCTGCCATGGACACCAGAGCCCCCTCTCCCCTGCCGCACACACTCGGTGCCGGTCTGTATTAGCGGCCCAGGCAGGGTAGGAGTGACAGCTCTGCTAATTGCGCCTCGTGGTGACTTATTGGGAGGGTGGCGCTCGCTGGCATCTCACACTGCCAACCCTCAGCAACACACTAACGTTTCGCAGCCTGTCACCAAGCGTGAATATCTTAAAGTGTGAAATACATGCATTGTGTGTGTTTCACACACCCCTTTGTTCCAAGTGCATGTTAGTGATATACTTGTTTTCCCATGTTATCTGAGTGTAATCAATGGCAGAAAACACAATATCATGATTATTGCATCCAAAATAATAGTGGAATGCGGCAAGGATGACTCTTTTTTTGCAGGCCATTATTTTAGCACTTCTAGTTCCATTGTCCTGAAGCCAGTGGGTTTTTTGAATGGGTTTTTGATTAAATGCCTGAAATAAGGTCTGTGGTTACACAAGCTCAAGGTATTTTGTTCACATTTTATTCTACGACAGAAACTCTAAAGCTTAATGATGGTGACATTGAAGTGTTTCAAAAGTTGTTCATTTGTGAAGATTATCATAATGAAAAAAAGGTGTAAGAACTTTTGTTGGTCACAGTGCTTATTTTCTGCAATAATCCAAAAGCCAATGGAAAATTCCTGTGGTTTTGTTGAGGGACCAGAGTGGAAAATAAAAACGCAAAGATAAAGTGTAACGCCATAATAACTGAGCTTTAACAACACAACTAAGACCTTAATGTAACATTTCCCATTTCAGGGTTTGCTAACTAGCTAACTCTCTCTACCATGGCGAAATCTGCAAGATTTGTGAGTGTCAGTAATGTTAATCAAACAACAAAAGACAGAAGAAATTCAGAGACAGCAGCAGGATTATTAGGCTGCTGTCACTTTAAGACCGAATGCACAGATACAATATCCTGTTACACATTAGAGGTGGGTGTTAATTTGCAGATCTGTTTTACGAAATCCCAAAAAAAACAGTTCTGGTGAGTGAACTTTTTTCAGGTATGGGTCAAGTTTCTCGCTTTTGTCTTCTCTGATATTGTGTGACAGATTGTTACACTCTCCAACATCGTCGTCTTTTTTACATTTTAAAACTTGTGTTGTTAACCAATGTGTTAAGGTGCAATTCACCCTCCGCTGGGAGTTTGATTGACAGGTGATCTGACCAATCGTGACACTGGATCACCCCTTTTTTCCAACAAATGAACCAGACGGGACAGACAGGGTCGGTCTATACTCCTCTGTATAGAAAACTGACATAAACATATGAGAATCCATCAATATTTCTCCAAATGTGCATGCTTTTAAGCTAAAAGTCTATATGAAATGCCATAGAGGTAACATAATTGTTCAGTCACTTTGCATCACAGAAATACATTATATTTTAAAGTATATAATAGAATACCATTATTTTAAATTGTAATAATATTTCACAGTATTGCTGTTTTTTCTGTATGTTTGATTTACACCATGATGAGCTTTGAGACATCAGAGATCACAGGGTTTTTTTCACAGCTTACCTGTCTGAAAGAGCTCATTTATGCAGGTCATTAGAGCTCTTTATGCGATTCTTTTGTCTTCTCAGGTGAGAATCACCCATTATTCATGATGGTTCACGCCTCCACGCATACTGTTTCCTGACAAAAAGTGTCTTACAAAAACTAAATCAATATATTGTTTTATATGAAGGAGTAGGAAGGATAATTTTTACATAATTTTGAATCAAAAACTCTAGTCTATAATCTCCAATACCCAGAAGTCTTGTGAACGCAGATTTAATATTATTTTTTTTTGGCCTTATTTCAGTGACTTAAGTTTTTTGCTTTTTCAATAACCACGCATAAACGTTATTCCTTCAAAAATACAATCATGTGCATACATGTTCCTCACATATTATGGTAGCCTAGTTTGTGCTGAATACAGTGTAATGACACTTTTGTCATTTATATGTTTATGAACAACTGAAAAAAGCACAAATGTCAGGGCATGTCAAAACTACTCCAGGCCCCAAATCAGCCTCAGACTCCAGAGGGTTAATAAATTAACATTGGTGAACTTGAACTTAAAAAATGGTGTGTAATAATGTCATTCTTCGGTTGAAACAACATACCTTCTAATGTTAATTCATGTTTATTACTAGTAGGAAGAGATGATTGGTTCACGTGCCGTTTAACAGTAAATTTGATCAAGCAATACCATAATTTTTAAACAATAGTCATTTAAATAAAACTACCCAGCACATTTGGCAAACATTTAACCCAACCGCTGGGTTAAAACGACCCACTTGCTGGGCTTGTCCATTTTCAACCCAACTTGGATTGTTTTTTTTAATCCAGCATTTTTTATAGTGTACTCCGAGTGAAGACTTTGTGTTCTCTGTGAGTGTAGTCTGTTCTAGAGGGTCTTACTTCCATCAGACAGCTGAGCTATTGAGCTCCACAAACCGCCTGACTCCCGTAGCCACATGCGTCATCATGAGCAATGTCTGGCCTATAATAATTCAGCAGTAAGTGGCTAAAAAAGAGCCTCTTTATGGCCAGATATCGGTCTCTGAAAGGGCAGCGCTAACAGATTTCAAATTAGACCTGGCTCTTAATCTGGGCTGGGGTGCAGGTGTGCGTCCCCAAAGCTGAGATCAGATTGGGCCCTGGGGACAGATGAGGGGGGTGATTTGGGGAGACCTGCTGGGCTTCATTCTTCCTCCGATCGAGACGTAGACGGAGATTGTCGTACTATTAATGCCCCGTGAGTTACTCGCATAATGTTACTCGTTGAACTTTCTCTTTGTGGAAAAGGAAAGAAGAATCACATTTTAAATTTCAGCATCTGCCATACACCTTGTTTCTGTCATGTACTTTTTCTCTGTTCTCCCAGCGTTTTCCTGTCAGTGCCGTCAGGCATTCAAGGAGGTCAATTTCTTCGGCATTAACTAGCTGATCCTGCGTCGGTCAGCCTCTGACCTCTTCTCTGTGTGAAGACCGGTGATATGAGCCCAACTCATGGCCTGAATGTTAAACAGCTCTGTCGCTGTCTTTCTCCTCTCTTTTTCTCTTTCACTGACAGAAAGCGCTGTGCAAATGTTTCAAATAATTGGCTGCCCCTTTCTAATTCATCTGTAAAAGGACTTCTTGATTAGATTAGGCTAATAGACATTATTTTTTACATGACTGCCTACCATTGCCCGTAATCATGTCCCAACTAGGTTAACAAGCCTTCCAATTTACTATTGACATTAAACTGGCTGACAAGAGCCAATCAGAGCACGGCGCATTATGAGGAGGACTGATAATATGAAGCAAGAGGGCATTTAATGCCTGAATCATCACATTGTCTACCTTTTTGTCCAATTTAATAGAGAATAAATAATGTGTATTTGTGTTTTGGTTTTTTTTTCTCTCGTTCATGGGTATTTTTTATTCAGGTCAGTAAAAACTATATATTAGTGCTGTCAATCGATTTAACAAATTAACTAATTAATCGCACACTTTTTATGTAATTAATTGTGATTTAAAAACATTGGAGTTTTTAATATTTTTATATTGTAATAATTTCACAGTTACTCTCCAAATTAATGTAGAAACAACTTAAAGACAGTATATTTTAAATATTTGTTTAATTGCATATTTTTATGAATGAAGGCCAGTTTCACTGATACTGATGAATCTATGAAAATTATTTAAAAAAAAAAAAAAAAAAAAAAAACATTATGCACATTCAACATTACAGTATAACTGAAAGTTATCAATTTCAACAGTTACTTTTAATTTAAGTGAACTTAAAACAATCTTCACATAAACCCATTATAATAAATGTCATATTTACCGGTCTACCAGGTGGAAATATACAGAAATTGAAACACTTTACAGTCTTCACTGCATAAATTATAAATGAAACGTAGATTAATCCTTATTAAAGCTACAATTTTCTCTGTTTTCTTTGTTCTTTGATGAACATTAATGACAGACATCACAGCAACTGGTTTATTAGGCTGCTGTCACTTTAAGAGCTGTCGCTGCCGAACATGACGTGAATCTCATTTTCTCACAACTCTTCAAGTTCATTTAAGACATTATTGAACTCATTTAAGACTGTTCTTATGAGGATACTCCACAAAACGGGCATTTTGGCATAATTCTGTGTGTAATTGTTTGTTCAAGCGCAAAAGATAACTCGATACTGGCGCGCTTCTTTCTGTCACATGACACAACATTCACTGACAGCACGTTCTTGTTTGTCTTGTGGCACTTGAATGGTTTTACGTGAATAAGAGCGTGATCATAATGTAATACTAGCCAAATTTAAATAGGAAAAACGGATGTTGCATTAAATATTTTTAACGCGTTAAACTGAAAATAATGAATCGTGCTAATTTTGACAGCACTACTATGTATAAATGTCAAGTTTCATTATTTCTTGTTTAAATACTACTTTTTTAACTGTTAAATCTGTTAATGTGACAGCCAGACAAGAATGTCAGCTTCTCAAAGTCTTTGTTCTTGTGCAGGTTAGAATGTGGGTTCGAGTCCCGCCTGCCTCACATCCTGTTTCCCATCATACATGGGAGCATAGCAGATAGAGATACTCAAATATCAAGCCCTGTGTGGTTTTACGGATGCTTAGCACATTTCTTTTCTGTCTCCCTCTCTCACACACATACACTTTTTTCTTCTTTTTTGTCTCTCTTTGCCCTTTGGCCCCCATTTGCATGCTGCCACTGAAGCGTTCTGATCCAGTTAATGGAACCTCATATGAGTGTGGCCCATTGCCTCCAGTGGGACTGATTTGAGTGTGGCGCAGTCCAGAGCTCAGTCAGAATCAGAATCGCTAAGTGCCCGTAATATTAAAAGAAGCGCTGAGCTTAATTATCTGTGTCTATCCAAGGGCAGCTAACGACTAGGCTAGAGAGGATAATTGATTTCAGGCCCTTGTTTTTTCCTTGTTAGAGAAGGGGGTGGGGGGGACAGAGGAGATCTCAGAATAAAATTGTCCCTTTGTGGCCTTATTCACGTCATGAATGCTTTGTCATTGATGTTTTAGAACATTTTCATCATGTTGGGCATCACCATGCAGTAACACAATGACATATGTATGTATTAAGGGTGCTCCGATCAGGATTTTTGGAGCCGATCGCCGATTGTTGATCACAGGAAGCAGTATCTGCCGATATGATCAGGATACCGATCTATTTGAAGTCTTTTTTTTATCATGTAGAATTATTTATAGGGATGCTCCAATCAGGATTTTTACAGACATTCATTCAGGGCCTGAATTTCATTTTTGAAAATGGGGGGAATAAGTTTTAAGTTAAAGATATTTAAAGGGTTAGTTCACACAAAAATGAAATTTCTGTCATTAATTACTCACCCTCATGTCTTTCCACACCTTTAAGACGTTCGTTCATCTTCAGAACACAAATTAAGATATTTTTGATTAAAATGAGGGAGGTTTTTTAATCCTCCATTGAAACCAACAAAATTGCGATCATTCAAGGTCCAGAGAAGTAGTAAAAACATGGTTAAAACAGTCAACGTGACTGCAGTGGTTCAACCTTAATGTTATGAAGCGACAAGAATAATTTTTTTCGCCAAAACAAAACAAAAATAATGAATTTTTTCAACAATTTTCCTCTTCCCTCTCAGTCTGTTACGCAATTGGTGCAGTGCAACGCGTCCGTGTTTACGTCCCAACGTGGCTCATTATTGGCCGGCTCCTGGTAATTTCCTTGCTTTCAATGGAGGATAAAAAAACCTCGGATTTCATCAAAAATATCTTAATTTGTGTTGTGAAGATGAATGAAGGTCTTAGGGGTTTGCATGACATGAGGGTGAGTAATTATTGACAGAAATTTCATTTTCGTGTGAATTAACCCTTTAGTAAGGACTCAAATGTAAAATAATACTGGATAGTCTTCCCTGAATAAATTAAATACAGATTAATCCTTACAATTAAGGTTAAAAAAGTTAGTCATTCAAGAGCAGTGAATGTCAGTAATGTTAATCAAACAACAAAAGTCAGAAGAAATTCAGGATTATTAGGCTGCTGTCACTTTAAGACCGAATGCACAGATACAATATCCTGTTACACATGCAGTTACACAACAAAACCAGCTGTATTTACATGCATACTCATCAAGACGGTAATTTGTGTGTGTTTGACCATTTAAGCGCAAATTGGTTTGTGAGGCGGCCTTATGTGAGTGCTGAGTGTTTTAAAAACTGGCAAGACTTTAGAAGAAATGCAAATTATAAACTTTAGTGACAATGCCTCGGTTGTGCAAGTGACAATTCCTGTGTCGACTCTGCAGCTCTTATAGTGCAGACACGATGTGATATGAAGTCATTTGTGCATTTTCAGAGGGAAAGATAGAGAGTTATGATTCATTCACGCCGTTTGTGAAATTGGGTCTCACAAAAAGTTTTCAAATTACTTTGTAAGTTATTTAATAAAGAAATATGAATTGTACCTCACCTTCAGCATTATAATAATTTTACCCACGCTGGACAGGCAGGCGCGCGTCTTCACGCGTTGTCAGCATGAGATCAGTTTATAAGATCGGCCTTTATAGAGACCGCCGATCAAAGTTCCCAAAGCGAGTATTGGCCAATAGCAAACGGAAGCCGATGAAAACCCCACCGCTTAACAAAATCTGATTGGTAATTGTTCACTGGAGGCTTATTTGAGACATGTAGAAGTGCTTGAGATATGTGTGCACACCTCTGTAGGTAAGGGTTAAAGCACTGATGAATGAGCTTGTGTGCGTCTGCTTCTGCACATGCGCAGGTAAATGTGCACCGCTGTCTGTTTGACAGATTTAGCCTGTCAGAGTTCATTACCTGTGAGTCAGTAGGTCACTAATGAGCTGAATTAGTGGTATAATTAGCCTGAAAGAAAAGAGCATCAATGTCGATCCCTTCTCTATGAATTTCTCTCTCTTTTCTTTTACTCGGCCCAACCTGAAATTGGTGATCTCACTTACACGAGGTAGATAGCATCTGATATGCGGTCTCTCTGAACTCTCGCAGAAGTTCAGAGATGTGTGTTTAGGGTAGGGGATCTCTGGGGGCTGTGGCAGCTGGAGGGCTGTCCTGTCACGGGCGGCTGCATTAGCGGACGCCTGTCAGTGTTGGGTAAACAGCCGCTGGCTTTGAGCTGGACAGGAAGTGCTGGCAAGTGGGTAAACACAAGCCCACAAAGTGATCGTCCAGGGAGAACACAAAGCACATACACACTCACAAACAGGAAACCGTCTTGACAAAGGATTGATGTAGACTCCGGATAATTCCTCCGTGACCCGGCCTGTTGCATTCCAATGGCGATGAGGCTCTACTGTCTCACTTCACACCTTCCTCTCAGGTGAACCTTCCAAAACAGCAATGCAATGCACTAATGAAGCTGTCACACTAACATATGTTTGCCATGAACACCGTATCTCTATAACAGTTACTACAGGTATTGTTACTGTTATTAAACCATTTTTAAAAAGCAATTAAAATAACAAAGATTCTTACACTTTTTGAAGGAGATGCCATATTGTTTTATGATTTTACTGTATCATAGTCAATGAATATAGTTATTTATTCAAAAAATGCATTAAACATTCAGTTCATACATACAATGGCTTGAATACATCTCACATCTTAATTTCCGTATTTAAAATTCATTTTGATATTTTGTTGGGCGTAAAGTCCCAATCGAAGTCATGTGACGTGACCAATAGCAAGAAGAAAACAGGACATTGTTACAGAAGAGCCCCCTCATGATTCATGCTCAGTAAGTATGTTTAAATATTAGATGTGTTAGTCAGTGTTAGTTTTTTGTAAAATGTCATATGGTACTACCTATGGAAGCTTGTTTCCACCTCTGAATAAAAAATAAAAAAGGTATAATCGCGACTTTTTATCTCGCAATTTTGACTTTTTTCTCAGAATTGTTCATATCTCGCAATTCTTAGAAAAAAAGTCAGAATTGTGAGTTAATATCTCACAATCGTGAGTTTATAATGCACAATTCTAACTTTATTTTTCGCAATTGGGTTTATATCTCGCAATTCTGACATTATAACTTGCAATTCTGAATTTTTTCTTGCAACTGTGAGTTTATACCTCACGATTCTGACTTTATAACTCGCAATTCTGATATTATAATTTGCAATTGTGAATTTTTTCTCACAATTGTGAGTTTATATCTCACAAATCTGAAAAGAAGTCTGAATTGTGAGATGTAAAAATAAGAATTGTGTGATTAAAAAGTCGCAATTTAGTGGTATAAACAAGCTTCCATAACTACCCCCAGAAAACCTAAAGATACTTATGAATTAATAATTCTTGTTAATTTTTTAAATATATATATATATATATATATATATATATAACTTAAATATTAAGAAATGCACACTTACACTGAAGGTATTCAAGATGTAAGAAAAATAAGTTATTACATTTGGTTTAATGGTTATACCACAACATATTTAGAGTCATTTCTATTTCGAATTTAGTTTTTCAAAACCATATGAAACAAATATGAATACAAAGAGTAGAACTTTGTACATGCATTTTAAACTGGATTTTTTAAATAGTGTCTTTATCTTAGATAATCTTATTTGTCACTGACCTAGAAACTATAGTTGTAATGGTCAGTTTCTGCACACATGTTCTCAAAGAGCCTGATTGAGGGAACTGTACATTATGTTCAGACGTATTGACTCATTGAAGGCAGCCATTTTGGATCTAACTTGAATTGCAAGTAATTTTTAATTAAAGTCCTGCTGAAACCTGCAGTCTGCATTTCCTTCCCTGTAGGTCTAAACACAAACACACACACACACACACACACACAATGATACACGGTCATGGAACAGAATTGCTAATTAATTCAGTTAGACTGAATTAATGTAAGGCCAAATTCCCCAAGATTCAAATGAGGTAATAATGATTGTGCGTGCATGTGTACGTGCGTGTGCGTGCCCTGATTACCCTTTCCTGCTGACACCAGGTGGCAAGCGACTCCCGGTCTGACCCCTGGGCATCATTTGCTCTTTTATTTTCACATTTGTACATGATTATCTTGTCATCATATTGTTGCATGACTTCAAATGTGATTTCATGACAAGCAAAGACAAGGTAGTTATTTTTGTACTTACATATGAGTGTGTGTGTGTGTGTGTGTGTGTGTGTGTGTGTGTGTGTGTGTGTGTGTGTGTGTGTGTGTGTGTTCAAGCACAACGCCCATCCTCTCCCCTTACACTTGTCACCATGACTCCTGAATCCTGGTTTTGTTGTCTTTGCAGCCATGTCACACCCATTAATGTGTGTGTAAGTGTGTTTGTACATGTTTAGAAAGACCTAAAGTCAAGCGATAAATGCTATTGTCTTCCTCAAGGTTTATAGATTAAGCATTAATTAAAATCACAACTTATTTGTTAACCCAAAACAGTCCCACTAAAGCTACATTTGTTTTCATATTGTTTTTTGAACACAATGTTGTAGTAAAATGACCCTTTAAGAGGTTAACTGCAAAAAGTTTAGACTTTTTTCCATTAGCCAGCCGGGCTTGGCCCTTAGCAACGCTGCTAACTGGGGAAGGCATGCGTTTCGGAGGGCAGTGAAGTGCTCCACATTTCCTCTAGACACAGAGAGGCAGAGGGGCAGTGGGGAGATCCTGCCGAGCCTCTTCCTCTCTCTTTTCCCCTCCTCTATGTCCCTCCTCCATGGCTCCCAGGATGCTTTGTGCGGGGTCTGTGGTCCGTGGCCCCTGTGCCAGCCCTCTCACTCACCCTGGGCTGACCATCAGCTCCCGGAACATTCCGTGCTGCTAGACCCCCTCTCAAAACACACACAGTTAATAAAACTCTTCAACTTTCCCACAGATGCTGCTGCTTTTCTCTCCTCCTCCTGTCTCCTCTCTTCCCTCTCTCTCCTTCCTGCTCTTTCATCCCGTCTGTGTTTTTTCTTTACTTATCCTACTGTGAATCAAATGATCAATGCTGGAAATTCTGTAAGGACATTCTGAGTTTATTGATACTATTTGCATCTAAAATAGCTGGTGGTAGCGGTTAGTAACATTTGGGATCATATATATATATATATATATATATATATATATATATATATATATATATATATATATATATATATATAGTGGGTACGGAAAGTATTCAGACCCCCTTAAATTTTTCACTCTTTGTTATATTGCAGCCATTTGCTAAAATCAAGTTCATTTTTTCCCTCATTAATGTACACACAGCACCCCATATTGACAGAAAAACACAGAATTGTTGACATTTTTCCAGATTTATTAAAAAAGAAAAACTGAAATATGACATGGTCCTAAGTATTCAGACCCTTTGCTGTGACACTCATATATTTAACTCAGGTGCTGTCCGTTTCTTCTGATCATCTTTGAGATGGTTCTACACCTTCATTTGAGTCCAGCTGTGTTTGATTATACTGATTGAACTTGATCAGGAAAGCCACACACCTGTCTATATAAGACCTTACAGCTCACAGTGCATGTCAGAGCAAATGAGAATCATGAGGTCAAAGGAACTGCCTGAAGAGCTCAGAGACAGAATTGTGGCAAGGCACAGATCTGGCCAAGGTTACAAAAAAATTTCTGCTGCACTTAAGGTTCCTAGGAGCACAGTGGCCTCCATAATCCTTAAATACATTTTAATGTATATGTATGTATCTTCTAACACAAAAAAGTGGCAATAAAAAAAGTGATTAGTCTTTACAAATTGCTTGGACAGCCCCTTCCTGTTATGTTCAGTGTCTCTTGACTAGAATAAACTGCAAACTGAACCAGACTTTATTCTGATAATTAAATGTCTGGCTGTAGTTTGACATCAACAGGTGATTGTTACTTGTCTCTCTCTGTTTGTGTGTGCGCACATTTGTGACTGTGAGCCGTGATGCTAGCTGTGACCTTAGACAGAAAATCTTTGAGTGTGCTGGTGGGGGGTTCAGGTCCGTCAGCATGGCTTTGCTGGTTTGATTAAGAAGGATGTCACTAAACCATCGATCCCCTGGGCTATTGATTACCTATTTTCATCCATCTGCCTCTCTGATAAAATGTTATCTCCTCTGCACTCTAGCCCCTGACATCCATACAAGGCTAATTTGTAATCGGGATGTCCGAGTTTAACCCTTTGAGACACACTTGAATTCATCTTTCAAAGCCCGTCATGGCTGTGGCGTCCTTTATTACGAGCAGTGGATAGACCATCAACTTGGAATTATACAAATTGGGATCACTTTAAGGAGAATATTTAAAATGTATTTTAATATTTAGATTTTTGTTGATTTAAAATAATCTGTGGTTTCTTATACACTTACAATGAAAGATCAGATTCACACACTATTGCAATAGTTCATAACATTCATGTCCAAGACTATTTGAAGGACCTCCAGCCTAAACTGAGATGCATCTTTGGTTACACATCTTTATTTTTGTGGGTTTTTTTTTTTTTTTGGCATTTTAATTAATATTATGTAAATATAACTACATTTAAATAATATTAATAATTTTAAGACTTATTGAGACCCCAATTGAAGGCCCTTTTTTTAGAACCACTGTGCTAGTGGTTGACCTATATGGGGTTTTTAAAGGCCAAAGGACAATATAATTCTTTAGCATACACATGAATAAAGTCTGTGAAAATAAATATGCATTGTTTATCCTTTTGATGTTTCATTAAAAGAAATCACAAAAATCTAACCTTTAATATAGGGTAAAACTAATGAATGTAGGGGTGAAATCACATTCTGAAATAAATGTTTTTCTATAATACACATTGGCCACAGTTATTGGTTCTCCTGAGTAAAATATATCTATATATATTCCCCTTCATATTTACAATTTTAGCACATAGGATGACTAGGAACATGAAATTATCCAGCCCTGACTTCCTGTTCCACAGGAGTATAAACATGAGGAAACACAAAGGCCATATTCACCCTAATCATTCAATGAGTAAAACCAAAGAATATAGTTCTGATGTGAGCAAAAGATTGTTGAGCTTCACAAAATAGAAAGTGGCTGTAAGAAAAAACTAAAGCATTGAAAATCCCCATTTCCACTATCAGGGCAATAATTAAGAAGTTCCAATCAACTAAAGATGTTACAAATCTGCCTGGAAGAGGACGTGTGTCTATAATGTCTTAATGCATGGTGAGGAGGAGAGTTTGAGTGACCAAAGACTCTCCAAAGATCACAGCTGGAGAATTGCAGAGATTAGTTGACTCTTGGGGTCAGAAAGCCTAAACAAATATATCAAACAGCACCTACATCCCCACAAGTTGCTCGGGAGGGTTTCAAGAAAAATCCTCTGCTCTCATCCAGAAACAATCTCCAGCATATTCAGTTGTCAGACAAGACTGGAACTTCAAACTAAAAAAAAAAAAGCTTTTTGGCAGCAAACCCACCAGATGGGTTTGGTGCAAACATGGATAAAATGTGCCCATGTCCACAGTTAAATATACTGCTGGATCTTTAATGTTTTGGGCTTATTTTTTTTCTACTGGAGGTCCTAGACTATTTGTTCTCTGCAAGAAATCTTATAATAGGCCATGGTTGGATCTTCCACCAGGACAGTGATCCAAAACAAACATCAAAATCAATCACTGAGCACAAAATTAAGGTTCTGCCATGGCCATCCCAGTCCCCTAACCTAAACCCTATAGAAAACTGTAGAGGAGAGTGTATCAACATGGACCTGGGGATTTGAAGGATCTGGAGATATTCTGTATGGAGAAATGGTCTCTAATCTCTTGTCAGGTGTTCTCCAAACTCACCAGGCATTATAGGAGAAGACTCAGAGCTGTTATCATGGCAAAAGGAGGTTTGAAAAAGTATTGAATTAAAGAGTGTCTTTAATTGTGGCCTTCGAGAAAAGCATTTATTTGATGAGATTTTCCCCACAATATTTTGCTGAATGTTGATCATTCAGATAATGAAACATTGAAAATGCATGTTCTCACAAATCCTACACTATACTTCTCCATCAAAACTTCTGTTTGTCAATCTAAAAATTGAAGTGTCTCCATTAGTGTTGATCTTGACATCTCTGATCATCGTGTGTCCACTTTGTTTCTGTCCAGATGCTCCTGTTGAGGAGGAATTGTGACGGTAGGATGTCTGTTCTTTGGTCTCATGGGTTTGGGCTCCCCGAGGGGCAGCTGTGTTTTAGGGAACAGCTCAATATCCTCTGCCCAACTCACTTCCCCTCCCTGGGGGTATCAGAACTCCCTCTGCCCCTCAGATAGGAGCTGAAGCTGAACTAATCCCGAGTTGTCAGAGAAAGGCTGTTTACTCTGTGGGGATTAACAGAGATTAAGTGCTATCATAGCACAGTTTGAGGAGGGGTGCTGTAAACGATCCAACCATTTCTGATGGTCCTCTCCTGTTCGTGTTTGCTTGGTTAACTTGTCAAACACACACTCGCATTCTTAAGGCCCCGATATATTCATGGCAAAGAAGTTTGAAATACCTTTGCGGTGGTATACTGTTTGCGAACATCCCGATGCCGGAAGCAGCATTTAGATAAATATGTGCTAGCTTTTTCTCTCAATAAATAAATAAACACAACAAATAGTAAATAAAGCAGGTAATAATGCAACTGATCATATCAACATGGATATGTTTGCTCAAACTCTGCAATTCGGCTCTACAGTCAAGTCGCATCACTTTTATTTATATATCACTTTATACTAGGGCTGTGACAATAAATCGATGCTTCTCGATTCATGGATCAATTCTGAGATTTTCCAAATGCATCACGATTTTCTCTGGAATCGATTCTGAGCTTAGTTTTTAACAGCAGATGGCGCTCTAAGCTAGTTATTAATTTTTAGTTTTCACACTCAAATGCTCATGAAGAAGAGCGCTCGTGCATTCGGCTGAGTCTGAGAATGTACTTGCACCTCAGAATGCTTTTGTGACGTGAGATTGACTGTAAACAGCCCACTGCAAACACCCTTGTAATTCACTTCAACCTTTTCGAACTTTATGAATGATTATTTTATAGAAGGTTCAAGTGTTGTGTGTAAGGAATTGGAAGCAAGCAGCGCCATCTGCTGTTAAAAACTAAGCTCAGAATCAATTCGAGAGAGAATCGCGATACATTCAGAAAATCTCAGAATCGATCCAGAATAATTTCTCGATTCACGATGCATCGATTTATTTTTCCAGCCCTACTTTATAGGTACTGTATGTCAGCTTTACAGTATTAAAAAAAGAAATAAAAAAAAGTTTGTGTTGCTTTCAATTATAAGTACAACTTCAATTTCTACTCTACAACAGCTCCCAGTGTGTTCATGTTTTACTTTCTTCTGACATTGATGCGCTAAACAGAAGAAATGAACCAGAGCAGATTTCCATATCAAAGAAGGCGGAGCTTCAGAGCACATTACGTAATCCCCACTGACCAATGATAGTTCAAAGGTGTTTACCAGTCAGAGTGAATGTTTCTGGAAAGTTTGCTTTGGAAAGCTGTTTCAAACTCCAAACAAGCTTCGCTTTGGCCCAACATCACTCCTGTTCACAGGACCGGCTCTCACATTCTCCCTGGCCCCACACCAAATAGCGATCAGTTGCAAAATTGGTGCGCTTTTCAGTTCAGCTCACTAGATTTTGAGGGAGATCATGGTTTTTGCCACTTGGTATATTCTGCTTGTTATTTTGACTGCAGTCTTCATAAACATTCAAATGGTTTTAAACCATTCATGCACAAAAAGAAATGAAAGAAACTCAATTCGGTACATGCATCATTTGTATCTTTGTTCTATGGTATTTATTTGTGCTATTGCTTGTAATTTGTTCACAAGTGTCTTTATTTAACATTATTTATTAAAATACTATTTATTTGTTTATGTGGCGGGGCCAGTGAAAAGTTTGGCAGGGTAAACTGTGCTTCTTTCTATTTTGGGGGCTTTTATGCCACTTCATTCAGCCTCTTCAGTGCATTGCTGGCTTTCTCTCAGTTTGTTTTTGACTGAACCCGTGCACTCTTACAGTCTCTCTGGAGTGACACGCATACATTTACACACAAGACGGCGACCATTCAAAATGTGGTGGTGCTGTTCCTGTACTCCTCAGTTTAATGTTTTTCTAGTGCATTAAAGTCTAGATGCTGCTGTGTGTAATGGAGATGTGAGTGCTAGTAAATGTTCGGCGCTGTGCTAGAAATGAAATCGAAAAGCAGTACACGAATCCCATCAAATTTTAAATGTCATTTGGAATGAGAGCCAGATCAAAACATGCCACCGGTGCAAACCGCGTGTTGACGGCCCTGCGTTAATTCAATCTTGAGCCTAAATCTAGATTGTGTGTGTGTGTGTGCTGTTTCAGAGAGGAACGTGAGCGCTGGATCAGGGCCAAATACGAGCAGAAGTTGTTTTTGGCATCGCTGACGTGCACAGAGCTGTCTCTAGGACAGCAGCTACTGCGGGCCACAGCGGAGGAAGACCTGCGCTTCGTGGTCATACTGCTGGCGCACGGCTCTAGAGATGAGGTCAACGAAACCTGCGGGGAAGGTGACGGCCGGACAGCCCTGCACCTGGCCTGCCGCAAGGGGAATGGTGTGATCACGCAACTGCTCATCTGGGTAAGAGCTACGGCACACACTCGCTTTATCACAGAAAACTACACCAAACTACATTTTCACACCAAACATGAAGCCTAAAAGCTCAACGAATCACAATTGAATGGTCTTTTCACACCAATTGCGAATATTTGTCAGGTGCGGTGTCCACCTTTCAGCTTGTCTGTCAACTGGTCTGTTTAAAGGATTAGTTCACTTTAAAATGAAAATCACCCCAAGCTTTATTCACACTCAAGCCATCCTTGGTGTATATGACACACTTCTTTCTGATGAACACAATCGGAGTTATATTAATAAATATCCTGATGCATCCGAGCTTTATAATGGCAAAGCGCGATACCAACAAGTATGAAGCTGAAGAAAGTGCTTCCATCCACATCCATCCATCATAAACATATTTCACATGGCTCCAGGGGGGTTAATAAAGGCCTTCTGAAGTGCGTTTTTGTAAAAAAAAAAAAAAAAAATCCATATTTAACAAGTTATGAAGTAAAATATCTAGCTTCCGCCAGACCGCCTTCAGTCCGTCACACTTTCTTCATAAGTTGAATACGGAAGGGCGTTATTTTATTTCTATACCTGAAAACTGAAGTTAAGTTAATAATCAATTAAAAGTAAAGAAATCTAACTCTTCCCAAGTAAATTAAGTAATAAATAGTTTAATGTCAATTCTAGTTAACATACTCTAGAATATTTACTAATCTTACTTAAGATTTAATAGTAAGATTACATGAGAAATTCCATTTAACTAACAGTGTTATATTGTGTTCTGCAAACATCTTAAATACTATTATTCTCAACATGGCTTTAATCTGCCATTTTATGCTACATTTTATTTTTCTTCAAGTAAAGTGAAAGAAGAATAGTATGTTGTACTGACAAAAGCTTTGTTAGTATAGTTCACTTACACGAGAGTACTACTAACTAAAAGAAGAACTGTAGAGAGTACTTAATTTACTTTAAATAAAATTTTATTGTCACCATTGTTGTGGTTTGCATGCTGAATGTTGAGATCTGTGTGTGGCTCAAGTGGTCAGCTGTAAGCTACTATTACAGATACTCAATTAAAAGGTTAACAAGATGTTGATAGTGTTAGCACAAACATTTTAAAACAATACTACTGAATACGAAAATTAAACATTAACTAAACAACATTCAGTTAGAAATCAGATCATCTCTTAAAAATGATCTTTTTATTACTTCTCTTCCTTTGAAACCACAAACAATGATTTCTTGATGCATGGCTGCACCAAAATGGAGAGAATTGTAAAATCTTTAACAAAGTTCCAAGTGCCCAACCAAAGGGAACATGAATCACCATCATGGTAAGTTTAAAAAAAAAAAAAAAAAAAAAAAAAAAAACTTTTTAGAAAAATCAGCATCAAACTAATTGATCTTAACTTGGGTTTTCTGAGTAAACAAGCCATTAATAGACAGCAAGAATAGCTTTTACTTTTATTTCACCGAAGTAGATCCACTCTGCAAACATAACGTTGAATCCTCAGTCCGTGTGATTCTGCACTGTGTGGAGGGATGTCTTGGCATGTCTTGAAAATTTTTTGTAATTTTACTCAAATTACATTAGTTATGGGAACTATCTGTTCTAAAATTCAGCAACAATTACAAATTTGTAGTAAAGTCAACATTTTGGTTAAAATCAAGTAAACACGAGTGTTTTTATAGTAAGGAATACTATTTGAATTTACAGTGTAGTATAACTTAATGCATGCGTTTTTGAACTTTGCTTATTTAAAACACGATCAAAACGCTATTTTAATGACAAAACTTCAAATAAGAGAGCAAGTGACAAATATCGGCATCGGCCCAAAAAAAGGTGCATCCCTACTTAAAAAAAAAAAAAAAAAAAAAAATTGCAATAAAAATCAATTTTCTACCTTCTCTATGACCTATGGAGTCACCACAAAACCAAAATGGTCAATTCTTGATTTTTATGGAATATTGCAGTATTTATTATAATTGACAAAATATAAATCATGTGCCCTCATACTTTTTAATCAGAATAATGTCTCCTCTCACTTGCGTTGCGTCTCTTCTCTGAATTCACATGAAATCACAGCGATAACAAACCACAATGATTCTTGATGGACAAAATCAAGTCCCGCCCTCATTTTATGTCTTTTTTGAGAAGCCATTTCTCATATATACATAACAATAGAGAAGTAAAGACTTCCATTTCATGTTGACTTTAAAAAATGTTACTGCCTTTCTCTTATCGAAATGGTCAAATATAGTTCATTCTTCAATAATGGTCTCTTTGCACAAAGTGTTAATACAGGGTCCTTATTAAAATATTAAAATAATATAATAATTAAAAAAAACATTTATAATATTAATAACAACAACAAAGCATTTTTATGGAGGATATGTAGAGTCGCAGAAACAGCAGTCTGACTTTTATTCGCTCTTAAGCGTTAATTTTCTGGCGTAAGGATTGGAATCATATTTTCTCTCTCTGACTCTCTTCTCCTGTTTCTCTCTAGTACGGCGTGGACATCATGGCACGGGATGCTCACGGCAATACGGCACTGGCGTACGCGCGGCAAGCCAACAGTCAGGAGTGTATGGACATCCTCCTTCAGTACGGCTGTCCCGACGAGCGTTACCCGCTCATGGCCACGCCCAACCTGTCACGCAGGAACAATAATCGCAATAACAGCTGCAGCAGCATGAACAGTGCAGTTATATGAGAAATAAAACAGAAAAACACTCACATACACACCTTCATATGTCCCGCTCCACCACTGCATCAGAATCATGAAACTACACCAGACTCAAGGGAATGACCCCAACACTGATGATGATGATGATGATGATGAAGAGCTACTGTGTTTGCACTCACAGCCTCCCCTTGCCTCTTGTGAAACGGTCAGCACCCTGACTTTACAATCCCTCTGGTGGAAAACATTGTCATGGCCAGTCATAGGTCATCTATTTTTTTTTGGGAGAGTGCCCCATGTCCAATGTCTCACTGCATCGTGGAACAAAAATTAAAACAACCCTGGATTCTGCTTTTCTGACTGCGCCAGTTTAAGCTACCAAGTGCATGATGGGAGAATAGGGTGCGTGTGTATGAGAAAGCAAGACATGAAACGATGGGATATCTTCAAAATGACCCAGAAGTCCCAGAGAACTTCACTTGGTCACCGTGTGTGTCTGGACTTTCATCTCACCACTTTGATGACACTGGTTTTTCTGTCCGTTCTCTCTCTCTCTCTGACTTTTTCTTTGCATCTATTCGGACTCTTTTTCAGCCAGTATGTCCATTATGTCTTTTTTTTTTTCTTCTGCATTTTAAAGGAATGTGAATAATGACATTGACGGAAACACCCAAATATTGAGTCGTACATTTGAAGTTTGGATCTGACATGGTCTTTTTTAACCTTTTTTATTTGAACGTTATTGAGTAGCATTTGTTTTAGTGCGCATTACTGGACCAACGGAAGTGTTTTAAGATTTAACTTTCTCAGAAGCAAAAGGGAATTGCATTTTTTTTTACTTTGCATTTCTTTTATTTAGCAAATTTTTAATCTTTAAGCACGTCAAACTAGCCTTATATGTTGCCCATTCGTCAGCTTACAGCGAAGTGTGCAGACACAGATTCAGATGAACCTCATCATCAATAAATCCACCGCTATGCTTTTCCTAGTTTTTAAGACCGTAATATCACGGGTAGGTTGGTTGCTTCGACTCTCGGCACAGAATATCACACAAATGCAGGACTTTTTTTGTAATGCAAACGACTGAAATCTGCTCTCAGGTCATCTCTGTCTGTTGCTCTTCACACACTTCACACCTAAAGTCCTAAACCTCATGTATCTCAATGAAGAGAAGGACTCTCTGGGCCTTCAATCCCAATCTGTACATACTACTTCCTGCTCTATCTCTCATTCTATTTTTTCTCTAAGTAGTGTACTATATAGAAAGTATTTGAAGAAAACACTCCCCCTGACATGAGCCTGATATTTTTACCTGTTTCAGTGCAGGTTTAGGTGTCTGAAAGTGTGCCTGTTTGAGTCGAGTTCACACTTCATAGCTTAGTTTTCCTCCTCACCTTTATATTCTTCCTTTTATTGTGTGTCAAGGAGTATTAAAGCAATACGAAGCCAAAATTCAGCCAGGTTAGACACACAAGTAATAATTTCTCTCCGCTTTCTCGGACGTCACCCCAGCGGTCTGAGGTGCCGTTGTTATTGAGAGACGTAAAGCCGACGTAAGACTCTGTCTCAGGGCGTATATATATCATTACAGAAGATCCCATGCAGGGTTTGATATTGACTTACTCCATAATATGGGCTTTGATCATTTAATCTCAGCTTCCATTGATTTTAGGTAGTAGAAATGTGAAGGTACTTGGACTGGGGGTTGGAGATGTGAGAGGATGTGTGTTGCAGAATTGATATTCCGCAACACAAACAATCGGGAAAGTCTTAGTTGCTAGACATTTTGGGAACATGTAGAGAAACTTAAATAGCCTTCTAAGGAAAACAGTGAGCGTTGAAAAGCTTTAGTGAAGGACATGAGGATATAGAAACATGTTGATTTTCAGCTTTTCGCCTTGTATATAACGTAGCAGGCCTTTAGAGGCTTTACCACGATAACTATTATTTATGACTAAATGCACTACAGAACACAGATCACTCGTCGTGAAGAACCCACAATATAATGTCCACTTCGAATCCTTTCTGTGGAAAACCAGTCGTTTTTGTTTTTGATCTTTTTGCATGAACGGATGTAAATGTTCTTTTCCTCGTGTAAATGTCTTTGTCTTCATAAAATGACTGTACCCTGACAGGTGACGCTAAAGAGTCTGCCATTTTAATATGAAAAAACCTTTATGAACAACTTGTGAACATTTCTTATTTTGTCAGTCCTCCCATCTGTAATCCATCACTTTGAGCAAAAATTTCTTTTTTGATCTGGAACTGAATAAAGCAAGCATGAATGAGCAAAAGAGACAAAAATCCAACCGATACCGTGACGGCAACCAAAGGATCACGCCGCCCCTCGTGAGCAAATAACGCAGACAGTTTGGGGTTTTTATCAGTACGTTCCGAGTTGCTTGAACATATCCTTGTCATCGCTTCGTGTAAATAGATGTAAAAATGGAGAAACACGTAGTTTGTTTACTTTGTTTTCGTTTGTGTTCGTTACCTCATTTCATCAACAGTCTCCGTGTTACTTTCAAACCCAAGAGACCCGTTTAATTATTTATGAATATGAGATCTCTCACGCTACTTGGGTTTTGCATTTGTTCCTTTAATTCAGTCCATTGGCATCACAACTATCATTCTGATTCGAATTATTGGTGTTGTGTTTCTAATTATTGTTGTTGTTATTATATTGAGTTTGTGTCAGCTGTACAGTACTGTGTTGAAAAATTATACCTGATGCAGAGTCTTATACTGTAATGTCTCTTTTCAATAAAAAGCTTCTTAATATAATGTTCTCTCCTTGATTTTTCTACCATTTTAATTGTATTTTATTTTGTGTGTGTGTGTGTATACAGTATACATTTGCATGAAAAAGTATGTGAACCACTTGCAGAATCTGAAAAAGTGAATAATTTTAACAAAATAAGAGAGATCATACAAAATGCATGTTATTTTTTGTTTAGTACTGTCCTGAGTAAGATATTTTACATAAAAGATGTTTGCATTTAGTTCACAAGACAAAACAATAGCTGAATTTATTAAAATAACCCCATTGATTCTCAATACTGTGTGTGGTTACCTGATGATCCACGACTGTTTTTATGTTTTGTGATGGTTGTTCATGAGTCTCTTGTTTGTCCTGAGCAGTTAAACTGAGCTCTGTTCTTCTGAAAAATCCTCCAGCTCCTGCAGATTCTTCAGTTTTCAAGCATTTTTGCATATTTGAACCCTTTCCAGCAGTGACTGTAGGATTTTGAGATCTGTGTTTTCATACTGAGGACAACTGAGGGACTCAAACTCAACTATTAAAAAAGGTTCAAACATTCACTGATGCTCCAGAAGGAAACACAATGCATTAAGAGTCGGGGAGTGAAAACTTTTGAATTTGAAGATCAAGGTAAATTGTGATTAATTTGTCTTCCGGGAAACATGCAAGTATCTTCTGTTGCTTCTGAAGGGCAGTACTAAACGAAAAACAATGATATTTAAACAAAATAAGAAAAATTTGGACATCTTGTTCAAAAGTTTTCACACCCCGACTCTTAATGCATCGTGTTTCCTTCTGGAGCATCAGTGAATGTTTGAACCTTTTTTAATAGGTGAGTTTGAGACCCTCAGTGTGAAAAGATAAATCTCAAAATCATTCAGTCACTGCTGGAAAGGGTTCAAATATGCAAAAAATGCTTGAAAACGGAAGAATCTGCAGGAGCTGGAGGATTTTTCTGAAGAACATTGGGTAGTTTACTAACTCTTGCAGTTTTGCAAATGGAATTTTTGCCCAATCTCGCCTGATACAAGACGTTCCGTGGTTGTTTTATCTGATTCTCCTTTTCATGATGGGCCATGCATTTTCAATAAAAGTCAGATCTGGATTGCAGACAGACAGTCAAGCACATTTCTTCAACATTGTAGAGTGTCTAGAAACCACTCTGTTTTAGCACGTGCAGAACGAGGTCTGGCATTGTCTTGCTTCCCAGGAAAGATGTACAATCCCAATACACGTCTCCACATCATGCTGTTTGCTCTGACGCACCTCCGTACCATGACAGATGTTTTGCACCTGTCGCTGACGAAAGTCTGGATGGTCCCTTTCATCTTTGGGACTGAGAACTCTATGTTTTTCCAAAGACATGCTGAATGGTGGACTCATCTGACCACAGCACACATTTCCACAGTGTTTCAGAGCATCTGAGATGAGCTCAGACCCCGAGAACTCAGATACAGATGCAGATACTTTCTCCCTGTATAACAGAGACTCGCGTTGCATTTCTGTTTTCCAAAGTACTCCCAAGCCCATGTGGCTGTTTATTAAACATAGTAATAAATGTTCATTTTGGGTTCATTTTAAGTAAGCAATACAGCAATTTTTAAACAATAGTTGAGTTAAATAAAACTACCCAGCAGGTTGGGCAAACATTTAACCCAATCGCTGGGTTTGTCCATTTTCAACCCAACTTGGGTTGTTTTTAACCCAACATTTTTTAGTGTAGTATGATGGTTCCTCATGCAGTGCTGTCTGAGGGGTCAAAGGTCATGCACATTCACCGGAGGTTTGCCTGGCCGTGCACAGACTGAGATTCTCTGGATTCCTTCACTCTAAAAAAATGCTGGGTTAAATATGGACAAACCCAGAGATTGGGTTGTTTTCACCCAGCCATTTTTTTCAACCAATTTTGGATTTATTTTTTTAGCCAGCAATATAGTAATATAGTAAAAGGCATGTTTTTCTCACCCCCAAATAGGGGCAAATTTGTGGGGTATTTTAAGCTGAAACTTGACCAGACCAGAGACTTATATTACATCTTGTGAAAGAGGGCATAATAGGTGCACTTTAACCCAACCTGCTGTGTTTGTCCATATTTAACCCAGCTTGGGTTGTTTTTAACCCAGCATTTTTTAGAGTGTTGAATCTTTGATGGTGAAAGATGTAAATGCTTTGCAATTTTGCATTAAGAAAAAATGAAAAAATGCTGATTCTCTCATGAAATTTGGCACAAAATGATGAGCCGTGACCCATCTTTGCTTGCAAAGACCGTGTCTTTGGAGGATATGAGTTTTATACCCAAACACAATCCCATCACCTATCACCAGTTAATTCTGGACTGTTTCAAAACTGTTTAACTGGGATATTCTGTAACCTTTTCACTATTATTTTGCCTCTATTCCAACTTTGTTGGAGTGTGTTGCATCCATCAAAATCAAAATTAGTTTATATTTACAAAATACACTTAAATTGGTCAGTGAAAACTTTCTTTGTGCTTTAATCAGTTAAATAAATAATTCATGATTTTATTGTGTTTCCAAAATGTGCCAACTTTTCTTTTAAAATCATAACTTATACTTTTATATATTGGATACAAATCAGCTGTGTTTCAGAAGATGTTAAGTGTTAAGAAACACACGTGTATGTTTTGTGCTTCACATGTCTTCTGCCCGAACGCCTAGTTTGGGTTTGTCAGCGGGTGCGGTCCGCTCTCTGGCCTCCGCGGTGCAGATGAAGGCGTTAAAGCCGGGCCCTGCCGACTCACTGTGTCTCTAATGAGATAAAGATCCTCTAATCCCCTTCTCATCCTCTCCCTCGCAGGAAGAGAGCCGCAGCTCCACAAAGCATCCGAGGAGGGGATGCGGGGCTTGATTCTGCCCCCACAAAAGCCCCCTGACCGGGAGGACAAAAGAGGCCTCAGCAGCCCAGGAAAACAGATGTAATTAAAGAGATTAGACAAGGCAGAAGGCAGAGAGAGAGAGAAAAGAGCAATCTATAGAAAGAGGAAATGTTTCGTGGTTGAGAGGGGAGCGTGATTATGAGCGACTGACAGGAAGTGTGTTTGTTTTCTTATAATTCCTTTCACAAACATTTGCAGCTCGTAAGCTGTCGAAGGTTGACAGGCTAGAGGAGCCGTGGGAAATGAATCCTTAAAATGTCAGCGGTGGTCCAGAAGCACAAAACCCTGAAGCATCTTGTCCAGATCTAGTCTGATCATCTCTCATCATAAATCAGTTCCACTTAGAAATCCAATGAGGCAGAGCACTGGTTCAGTGCATTAACAGAGCTGTTCATCTATCATGATATGTGTGTGTGTCCCTCTCACACACACACAATAATGGCATTAGAAATGCTAGAGAAGCCCTGAAATGAGGCGTGAGCTGCACCATCATGTTGTGATGATAATCCAAATGTTCAGAGAGAAAGAGCTGGAAGTGCTCTAATCCTGTCGTACAGACGGGTGTGCTGGACTGCTGTAACTCAGTGTCTCGAACTCTGATATAATCCAATAATTCTCTTCTACTGCTTTGTGTGAATTGATGTCAAGAGCAACGAGTGCTGTATTTGATCATCAGCTCTGAGGCGATCTGAAACCCTCACAGAAAACATGGATGTTTTAAATTGCATGCATAAATTTACTGGTAATCGAATATATACTTGTTAAAAATGTCGTCCCTATCTTCATTTTATTGTAAGTATTTTCATTAAAAATGGCCAATATATAGGAAATCAGTTTATAAATCATACTAAGTGATGTTTTTTGAAAATGTAAAAATGTAGGTTTAGGGAATAGAAAATGTAGTTTGAAGTACAGTATAAAAATCATTCCAAAAATGTGTAAAGTTATTAAGTCCCCATAAAACATGGAAACATGTGTGTGTGTTAGTCAGTCACAATTGTCAAATGTCACCTACTGTCCTGTTTTGTGCAAAAATATCCCTTTTTTTCTGACCATGGAACTTTTTAAGAATGTATTTAATATATAATATTTTTAAATATCAAATTAAAGAAGAATCAGATGATACCTGTTCTGTCATTTAACATGCATTAATATAATCTCAAGTCCAATTATAACCCAGAGATGAAGCTGTAATTACCTCAAGATTCTTGTAATCCTTTATATTTTACACAGAATCTGTAAATATTATGTGTGTGTGATTTGTGATTTCATCCCTGTAGCTCATTTCTAATTGGTTGAACTGATGGTATTATAACTCACCCGCTTCTCCTTTACACACACAGCCTGACTGCTTGATGCTCATTAATTATTAATGGGAATTTATTTTTGATTATTTTCTAATTATATCTATGAGTAAAATCTAAACTAAAAGGAAAAATCTGCATTCATAAACAACTGCTTTTTTGTGATAAATCAGACTTATTTTGTGCTTAATACTAGTAAAAGATTGAATACAATTGAATAAATTAGTTTTTTTTTTTTTTTGCATGTGCTTTTGTCAATATACAGATCTATAAATGAACAAAAAAATTGATCTTAAATAATCTCTAATTATGATTACAATAATGCTAATTTAAAAAGGTTTTATTTAATAAAACATGAAATTCTTACATGTTAGAAAAACAGAAGTTTATTTTTAAGAATCAAATCAAAGGTGTTTTTGTCTCTCATGATCTCTGTTGTTCGGTCCAGATCTGACAGTGTTTCAGTATCTCGTCAGGATTAATCACCGGAGGTTAATTTGACGCTGTTAATTTAGTGCAGGAGGGACGAGCTGGAGTGAAAGCTGAGGCCCGAGTCTGTCCCCGCGGGGCCGTTTATCTGTCACACACTACGGCCAGCCTTGATTACAATTTGCAAAAAAATTCATCAGAGTTTGGGCAATTGTCAGATCTCTCTTTTTCTCTATCGGTTCCTTTTCAAATGTCTTTCTGCACAGTTTTCATGTCACTATAATCTACATGAATGCATCGTCTATTCTCCAGCATCATTCAGACCAGCACATTTCAGTTGTCTAGTGTGTGTGTGTGTGATGATGATGATGATGATGAGGCACTGATGATGTCTGATCTATTGCAATGCTCAGGACTTGCACTTGCACGCAACAATAAATCTGCTACCAATAATAATTCAATTCCTCTGAGAAGAAAAATTAGGATTCCAGTTTAATAATGAAACTTCACTGCAGTCATAAGACTTTTTGTTTCACCTTATATTTCTCATATTACTCTCCATATAGGCTAAATGCTGATTAATACTACAAAAAACAACATGTATATTCATGTGTAATTATTTTGTGTTGCAGACTGTAATTACACATGTTTTTGTTATTATTAAAGTAATTCATTATAATTATATATTGCTTGTAAGAATGTTACTAGATTCAGTTACACTTTATTTTAAGGTGTCTTTGTTACACTGTAATTATACATTTACGTACTGAGTAATATTAAGTAACTACAAGTACTTACTATAGGGTTAGATTAGGGTTTGGTTTAGGGTTAGTTGCATGTAATTATGCATAATATATAGTTATTACAATAATAACTGCATGTAACAATAACACTGTAAAATAAAGTGTAACCCTAGACTCTTTTATTTTCTCATTTACCAAATTTTTATCAATTTCTACCTGATTTAAAAAAAAATATTTTTTTTAAATTGTATGAATAATAGAGTAAATAAATGTTTTTTATTTATTATTATTATTATTTTTTTTTTTAGATCTACTTATATTAATTATATTGCAATAAATTATGTTCTTGAATGGCTGTAATAAATTGTCTTAAAAAGTCTTAATTGAAATCGTTTTTAATCTATAATTTGGAAACAAATTTTTATGAAACAGCATATTTGGACAAGCGGATACAAACGCATAAACATATAGCTAATATATGATTATAATGATAAATAAAGTATTAAAATTAGTTTTTTTTTTTTTTTTTAAATGAGGTTATACTAATTATAGAAAAAAAAATATGAACATAAAATACAGAAATGTCAAGAGCTGCGAGGTGTAAATGATTGTATTGTAATCAAATGCATATACAGCAGAGTCTGTTTGCGCAATTATATTTGATTTACATTTGCGCTTTCCCGACATGCCCCGAACAGCTCGTTACTTCTCATCCGATAAAATAAGGCAGAGTGACGCCGGAGATCAAGGCTGACACGCGGCTGTGAGAGTCTCACCCTGACCCTGAAATCATGAACCACACCCTCCTGTCACAACAGCAGGAGATGATCTCAGATCAGCAGGAACATCAGGGAGGAAACTGCGCGCAAACGACGCGCGCTCACAGGCTCGTAAAATAATATTATTAGCAATAATTATTGTTCTTTAATGTTTATAAAGAAAAAAAAATTAAAGACAAAAGTTGCACAAATTATGTAAAGAAAAAAGTCTAGCCCACTCAAAGTATCATATGAGCACTGATGGAGTTTGAATCACGTGTTGCTTTTCTTTTTCTTTTTTTTTTTTTTTAAAAAAAAGGACAAATTTCTTTACAGGTGTTTATGGTCCAGCTTTAATCCACACAATATTCTGAAGTCAGTAAAACTCATGAAACGTTAGCAAGTTTTTTTTTTTTTTTCTCTCACAATATTAAATAAATTAGCAACGTGCCCGTGACGTCTGAAAAAAGGGTTACAGAAAAAGGGAAATGAATGCAAGAAAAAAAAAAATTAAATATAGGCTATTTACCATAAAAAATAAAAAGCACATATTTACCAGGTCGCTTTATAAATTCGAGGGAATGCTTTTCATTTCACTATTATATTGTGTTCTTCAGCAGAGACCAGAAGTGCTCCTTTCAGGATAATATTCATCTCTGCCAAAAACACTCGAACTAGACAGTCACACAAAACTAAATCATTATGTTTTTAAATACACACAACTCAAATGTGTTCGTGATTTGGTCCAAAGTTGGAAATAAAACTGCATTTTCTCCCAGGAGTCTGTTGCTTCTTTTTCTCCGCGTTTGAACAGTTTGGAGATGTTTCGTGTCCTCTCTCTGGAATGGTCAAGGTCTGGCCTGTTCTAACTGTTGGTGTTGGCTGCGTATTGCAAACCGACTAACATGCACCGGAATGGGCACCACGATTTTGGGGTTTCTGGAGGGCTCTCCGGTTTTGGAGTTCACGTTGCCCGCTTTGACTCGTTTCCACTTGGCTCTCCGGTTCTGAAACCAGATCTTGACCTGCACCTCGCTGAGCTTTAAGGCATGTGCGATCTGTGAGCGTTCTGTGAGGGATAGATATTTCTTACAGTGAAACTCCTTTTCCAGTTCTAAGAGCTGCTCGCTCGTAAAAGCCGTCCTCCTTCTCCGGTTTTTCCCGGTGGATGTGGTGTTCCCGGCCCCGTTCCCACCGTCCAGTCCTCCGCTGGCGTCTCCGTCCTCCTTCTGACACATCGCGTTCCCGGGCCCGTTCTCGTCGGAGCTGTAATCTAAATCACTGTCCATGGAGAAGCTCTCATCTTTCCTGTGACACTCATCCTCCTTCGCGTCGTCTTTGCTGTGTCCTCGCGCTATGGGAATAGAATTAAAAAAAAGCAGGATTAGCTACTTGGAGAGCTGAGTGAAGTTAAAACATCTAAACAATAAAATGTGTGTTTTGATTTTTCAGTAGTGTTGTCGCAACGCATTCTTCCTGTGTATCGCTGCAACTTTTACGCGCAATTACGCACGGTGATGGATCTCTTGGGAAAGTAGTTTGCACGCCTCAAAACGACACTTCTGCAAGTTTTCATCATCATTTATATATTTTTAAACATGCACTAGTGAACTTTTGTCAGTATCAAACTGCTAATGTCCTTTTTCTTGACGTTGCAGACATGGTCTGCTGTAATAACATTTGTGCGACTACATTTATTTTACTCTGCGTACATATAAATGATCCAGGCGACAGTGAATTTTGCTTACAGTTTTATGGACATTTAAACACCGCTGGCCCTCCGATCCCTCAATTAAAATGAGCTCATTTAGTCTCTGATGGCAGCTCGGCCTCGGGCACTATTCCCTGGAAAACTTGATATGGCGCTGAAATTCTTTAAGCCTCAATCGTGACATTTTATTTCCGGGAGATTTGAATTATTCCCGTCCTACATTTTCGGTAAATTGAATTTAAGTGACAAAATTAATTTCAGACGGGTTTGCTAGAATAAAACGTATGGCATCTGAATAATAAATATCTTTTTTCTATATATATATATATATATATATATATTAAAATTTGAGAACACTCTTTTACTTTTATTTAACAGTGCATGATCAGTTTTGAAATCAAATTTTTTCAAATAATATTTTTAAACTTCTCAAAACAACAATGCAGTCTCTGAAAACCAATCTCACCTGTGGAGGTGTGCACGGACTGCGAGTCGTGAAATGACGGAAGGGTCGCTGAATCTTTCGTTGGAAACGTTTTCCCATCCTCTCCATCCAAACGAATATCCTGAGATTTATCAAACATGGCGTGAAGAGACTGAGAGCCGAGCTTCCTCGCCGCGTCCTGGTGCTGAGACGGCGAGGTGGAGAAGCCGCCGGGTAACGTGGCCATTAGCGTGGACGTGAGCGCCATGCCCTGCGCCAGACTCGAGCAGAACCCGCTGGGTAAGCCCGGGATCGGGTGGTGCGGATGGGTCGCGGGGAGCGCGCTCTGGGAAAGAGCCGGAGGAGGTGGCGGCGGCGGCGGCGGAGGTAGAACCACTGACCGGTAGGGCATAAACATGGGATAGCCCGTGTACACGAAATGTCCCGGACTGGGCTGCGGCGGACCTCCGATGAGCGAGTCAATGCTGAATGCAGTGGTGCTTCCCACCGGACGCTGCATCATCATGAACGGTGAGCTGAAAGCTGCACTCATATGATCTTGTATGGCCAGTTTCTGAAGTCCTGAAGTGTGTGGGAGCAGCTGTCTCCCCTGTGCCTCTCAGATGAGAATCATACACTGACACTCTCTGAGCTTTTGGTAATCCTGCGAATGAAGCGTTGCATCTGTTTCGACTTAGTTCGGTGCCAAACTGATTTGTTTCGTTATAAGAACAGAGTGCATTAAAACACAAGCAAATCCCTTGCTGAGAAATGTCTGGACGAGAAAAAGATCGAGCATCTCAGATGAGCTTTATCGTCCTCCCTTGAGTTATCTCTGCGTCCTTGTCCCTTCCGCTCGGCCGCGTTTCATTCCGACCTGATGGAAGTCACAATAAATCGCTCCTCGCTGCATCAGCTGTGATCATCTACTGAAGTGTGAGTTTGAATTACGCTCCTTCGGTTTAAGCGTCTCCACCATGCGCTCTGACCACGCCCACCCCGACTCCGCGCTTGCGATTGGTCCAGTTTTTCTGTGGAACTGTCCTGACGCGCAGGAGCCGCGAGCGCTGCTGCTGTCTCTTAAATTAGAACGTCACTAACACGGTCTCACATTCCAAAACAGTCAAAACAAGAATCATGTGAGATGTGATCTGATGTGCATTTTGGCACTGCAATTGCTAGTGCATTTAATAGTTTTTCTTTTTTTTTTTTTTTTTAATTCCAGTTCATGAAAACCATCCTTTTGGCCTCAGTGCATGCATATTCTGAGATGCAATTTTGTAAATGTTAAATAAATATTTTACCATTCCAGGGGCCCCTAGAATCGACGGCCCTGCAGATGACACTGACATTGGCCTGTTCATAATGACACAAGACTCAAAGGGTTAGTTTACCCAAAAATAAAATTACTCACCCCAAACCCATAAGACCTTCATTTATCTTCAGAACTCAAATTAAGAGTTTGTTTTTTTATCCTCAATAGAAAGCACCAAAATGACCATATTCAAGGCCCAAAAAAGTAGTAAAAACATCATTAAAACAGTCATGTGACTGCAGTGGTTCAATCATAATGTTATGAAGTTACAAGAATACTTTTTGTGCACAAAAACAAAACAAAACAAAAAATACTTTATTCAACAATTTTTGTTCTTTCTTGTCAGTCTGTTACGCTGTTGGCGCAGTGCTGCGTTTCTGTGTTTACGTCCAAACGCGGCTCTTTATGGGGCGGCTCCTGCGTCAGCATCACATGCATGCGTCGTGCTGATCACATGACTAACATCGGCCAATACTGAGCCAGTGTTCGGAGGTAAACACGGAGGTGCTACAACGTAATTAGCATAGCAGAATGACAGGAGGAGATGAATTTGTTGAATAAAGTTGTTATTTTTGTTTGTTTTTGCGCACAAAAAGTATTCTCGTCGCTTCATAACATTAAGGTTGAACCACTGCAATCATGTTGACTGTTTTAATCATGTTTTTACTACTTTTCTGGATATTGAATGTGGTATTTTCATTGCTTTCTATCGAGGAATTAAAAAAAAAAAAAACTCTCGGATTTCATCAAAAATATCTTAATTTGTGTTCTGAAGATGAACGAAACATCATGAGGGTGAAATGTCATTTTTGGGTGAACTAACCCTTTAATAGCCGTCATATTCACATATTCTGTGTTCCTCACATCCATAAACAATCTGCTCTGCAGAAATACAGAACATGAAACCCTATAGAATTCTCTGATATTACAATGTTTTTTTATTATTATTATTCAATCGTGCATCAGTAGGCAGGCACACTCCTAAAACCCTGAATAAAGGGAAAAAAACAATAATGAAATTGTCAATGTTTTATGGGGAGGGGGATTAAATAATGAATTATTCAGCGGAATTGCTGATCAATAAATGTTTGTAAAATGTTTTGGGCATCGTTTGGTCCACATAATTAAAAGGAATGCACCCGTTTTTTCTCTCTTCACGCTGGTGATTAGTCCTAATCTTTGGGGACCTTCCTTCCCTTGGTGCACCCTAAAAACCTTGACCCCCACCTCTGCCTCCATGCCAAATCAAGGGCAGCCCCTCACCCCCTCCCCAGGGTCACAAGGACACAGTCTCATTAAAGACAGGCTGATCCGCAACTGCAATGCAGACATTAAATAGCAGTATTTTTCAATTAACGCTGACAAATTCAATCAAAATTCCATAGATTAGGATGAAATGAGGCATGGGTCATTTACAAGGGGATTTAATTGCACCACCATTAGACAAATAGTACAGCAGTCACCGTTCCATTATCAATCATGTGAAGGCATCAATAGTCGAATGGGGGATGGGGGTGCTTTCTAATACGCTGCACCGCAGAGCAGCTAATAAATACCCTCTTTTGTACTTATAAATTATCCAGTTTAATTAACAACATGGATTATGATTGGAATATGATTTAATTAAACCTTTCCTGCATGGTGGAGTGCAGAATCATCCATTATGTAGAAGCGAAGGGGAGCGTTACCGTGGGCTAAATTAAGAAAGGCCCAAAGACCTTCTGAACGGGACAATAACTGCGACTGAGCCTGAGTTCTGCGCTTTAAACGGGAGACCCAATACATGCTTTTAATTGTGTAGCATACTGGAGAAAATGCCCCGCATCTAAGAAAGGTTTACTCAGTGGGCAAACCAATTAAAGACCTCTTATTGCTACTCGATGCAGTTTTGCAGGGGAAATGGATTTTGAAATGTTGCCTGCAGCATTTGACCATTCAACATTATTTAGTTACTGTGTCTCAGGCTCAACCTTTTCATCAAGATCCAAATGTCAGCCATAATTTATTCGGCACAGTTGGCTTCTCCCAATGAAAACACGAGTCGCTGTTTCCCTCTCTCTGATGCAGTCGCATTAGGAAAGGGCAGAGGCTCGCTTTCGTATATATGTGTTTAATTTGTGTTTTGGTCGTAGACAAACGGCTATTAAAAGCCTGACCTTCGATTTCAAATTATGAGATCTATTTGAAATCAATTGATTAACCTTTAAATGATCCCCTGATGATAGCAGATCAGAGCCATTCAAGGTCTGGCCATGCGTGACTGCTGGGGAGTGCTGGTTCTCCCTGAGGCTCAGGGCTAAACACAAAGATTGATCTATCTTAGTCGACCGGTCCTCGGGGCTCCACACGGTGCTAGTCAATAACCACTGAGTTTAAGGCTGCTCTGTATCCTTACACCCACCGCAAAAGGAGAGTCTAGACATGTAGTACTGTGTAATATGCACTGCTAAGGGCTAAAAGCCCCTTTAAAGAACTCGAGAAAGTACATGATCGTCGAAAGAAGTTTATTTAATATTTATGGAGAAACAAAATTTGCGGAATAAGAAATAGCACAATGTTTTTGAATAACATTTAAATGCATGCATAAATATTATAATAATGTACATTCTGAAAAATGCTGGGTTAAAAGCAACCCAAGTTGGGTTGAAAATGGACAAACCCAGCAGTTGGGTTAAATGTTTTCCCAACATGCTGGGTAGTTTTATTTAACTCAACTATTGTTTAAAAATGACTATATGGCTGGCTTAAAATGAACCCAAAATATGTTTGAAATTAAAAATCAGACACATAATTACTAGAGGAAACAATAATAATCAAAAGGTGAACATTTATTAATAAGCAATTTTATAGATGTGTATTGTTTAATTATTATTCATTAAACATAGTAATAAATGTTCATTTATTAAACATATTATTAAATGTTCATTTCCATTCCATTTTGGGCTAATTTTAAGCCAGCCATACAGTCATTTTTAAACAATAGTTGAGTTAAATAAAACTACCCAGCAGGTTGGTCAAACATTTAACCCAACTGCTGGGTTAAGGCAATACACTACATAAAACACAGTTTGTTTGTTTTTTTCAATTTTGAGATTTTGGGCTTTTTGGCTTTTAATAAAGTATTTTTTCAGACTAGTGGTATGAAAACATCCAAAATCCACTTTTAAGTATTTATTTTTTGGCACTTTTTCTATTTGTATCTATAGATTTCAATTAAAATACATATTTTAAAGTCCTTTTTCTCAAAATGAGTTTTTTCTCCTACACTGAGCCATATATTTCCACTTCAGAAGCACTTAAACCAAACGTTACAGTTTTATTCCTATCTATATTCTAAAGGTTTTTACTGAGGGATTTGTTTGTATATAATTTGCCAGATTATATACATTTTATTTCAAAGAAAAATTGTGATCCTGGACCACAAAACCAGTCATAAGTCACATGGGTATATTTGTAGCAATAGCCAACAATACACTGTATGGGTCAAATTAAATGATCAATTTTTCTTTTGTGCCAAAAATCATTAGGATATTAAGCAAAGATCATGTTCCATGAAGATATTTGGTAAATTTCCTACCATAAATATATCAAAAATGTATTTTTGTGAGTGGATATGCATTGCTAAGGACTTAATTTGGACAACTTTAAAGGCTATTTTCAGATTCCAGATTTTCAGATAGGTGTATCTCGGCCAAATATTGTCCTATCCTAACAAACCATACATCATACATTATTCAGCTCTCAGATGATGTATAAATCTCAATTTAAAAAAAAAAATTACCCTTATGACTGGTTTTGAGGTCCAGGGTCACAATTGTGAATTTTTTTCTGACTGTTTACAGTATTTCCTGATTTATGGAGTGATAAAAAGAGATACCAAAATTTCCTCTGTAAAAACCTTTGACTCTAATATGAAAACAAAAAAACAAAAACAGGAATTATGAACCTGACTTCATCCAATATTCAGATTTCTGTAGTAAAAATGTAATGCAGTTTTAAGTAAATAATGCTTCATTTGCATATTTAAACATAACATTTCAGAAAACTTGTAATACAAAAAATGTTTGCAATTCTTATTGTAATCAATCCACTGGGGAAGTATGGTGATAACTATTAGTTAATTTTATTTTACCCTATTCACCTTCAGTGTCTCCCAATCGCTGGGTTTGTCCATTTTCAACCCAACTTGGGTTGTTTTTAACCCAGCATTTTTTAGAGTGTACTTGGTACATTCTTATAATAACCACTTTAGCATCTAGTCGAACAGTTTTCTGTTCATTTAATCATTTGTGGCGTCTCAAGTAGGAACTTCAGCACAGTACAGTGCAGTTGTTATTTCCCTAATGACTCTCCATTGTGCAGTGTGAGCACACTCTGAACATCCTTCACAACAAATCTATTCCTTCCCAATTACACAAAACAATTAGTTGCACTACAGGTATTTTGCATCTGCCTCAAACTGCCTAAAACCAAACCGCAATTTTGGTCATTTATTTTGGCCTCACTGAGGCCCTTCAGCTGAGCTTTTTACACAAATTCTATCCTTCCATCTATTCAAAAGTACCACTACTATTGTCGCTTCAAAAAGTTCATAAAGAGATTGTAAAACTAATCCATATGAATTAAGCGGTTTAGTCCAAATTTTCTGAAGAGATTTGATTGCTTTATATGATGAACTGATTGAATTTAGGATTTTATTCATATATAAACACATCCAGGAGGAAATTGCTTTGGATGTTTTTGTTGCTATTTAGTGTTTAGGGAGAAAAACACTCAAAAAGAGCCTTTAGCCCCGTTGTATCCGACTTGCTCCTTCTAAATACTGGTTATTGCGTTGCTTTACATCAATCAAAATATATCTGGCAAGAATTCCATTCAAGTCTATGCAGACAGAAGCAATAACACAAACACAAGCGCAGACTGAATGGAGTGCTTTACGCCTGTTCAGACTCCCACCTGATTATGTCATTTGGCTATATTTGTATCTCAGGACACATTTTCATTGCCAGCTATACTTGGTAAACAGGCGCAGAGCTCAACACATTACTCATAATTCAAACCATCATTTCATTTTTAATATGCCCCACATTAAAGGGATCACACCACGACACAAGTGTGTGCCATGGTCCAATTCATCTTGCTTTATTAAAGCGAGGAAATGAGGTGAGGCATCAGTGCTTTGCACCCCCAGGGCACGTTCAAGACAGATGAACAACAGGGGCAAGCACAATGATAGCACAGGATTAGCACCCCACACACACTGGAGCTCTGTTCAAACGCACAAAGCAGCAGAGAATGGCTTTACAAATCCTCAAAAGCAACATTCTGAAACTGTCACCATCAGTCTGCCGAAAGCACCTCGCACATGCAGTGCTCAAGGAAATCAATACTGCTTCTTAGTGCATCTATAAAAGACCACCATAAACATGCCAGCTCTAACAGCATGCTGCTTTTTTATATGCTTAGTAGTTATTTTGTCCATAAATATATTTTCAGCAAATGTAAAATATAATTTATAATAACAAATATTTCATTTATTAACTTTTTTTTTTTTTTTTTAAGATTTATTTTAGCTGTTTTTGCCTTTATTACGGTAGGACAGTAAGTGAAACAGGAGAGAGAGGGCGATGGGATCAGAAAATGACTCAAACTCGGGTTGCCCGAACGAAGCGCAAAGTGTCGGCGTGCTGACCACGAGGATATGATGTCATGAAATCATAAAAGATCATTTTAGAAAGTCTCTGTGTAAAAGAAAAGCATTTACAGCACAAGGAAAAGAAAGTTGTAAAACTTCACATCATCTTCTAATTTGATCTGTTCATGTTAATCAATGTTAAAAGTGCAATATGTTATATTTTCTGTCTGCTAGAGGTCGCTAGAGGCCTATTCAAAACAAACGCGTATCTTGATGACGCCAAGTTTGAGCGCGGAATCTTGGGACATGTGATTTCCACCTCAACGGATGGTGCAAAAGAATCGGGATAGGACTCGGGAAGAAATCATGTTCATGGATGCGATTATTAACGTTACTGTAGTATGAAGCAGAGCAGGAGCGAGTGTTGTGGAGCTGAACGAGCGATTGATCAACACACGCCTCACGAGCAGCGGGACTTTTATTATGACACAGTCGCCGGCGCCGCTTCCGCTTTTCCGGTCATGAGTATGAGGTAACGCAGCTCTGTTTATTATATTAGATACATTTGAGAGTGTTGAAAATGATGTTATAACGTTACTCTGTGCGTTCGCTCGGCGGCTGCTGTGAGACACTGTTACACACTGCAGTAAGACAGATCGATTTTACAATATCATATTAAATTATCATATGTCTTGTGTTGATAAATGGCATGCAATTCATTTTAAAACGTATTGTATGATGGAGAAAATGATGTAACGTTATTACTGTTACTAAAAATAAAGCTGCATCTGATTATGCTATGTTAGCTACTTGACAAAATATAAGACTAAACGTGTTGAGCTATATAACAATCATTAGTTTTTTTTGTCTATAAATACATCAAAACAGTTGTTCCCTTGTCTATTAAAACGTGTAATATTTTAAAGCGTCTTTGGTGTTTCCATGGTTTCTACAAAATTAAACCGGAAACCGAGGGTAACCCGGATATGACGCAATTGACAGGCGACTCCTCACACGTCCCAGAGCCTTGGTTAAAATTGCAATTTTCTCACGATTTACAAATAGTTGCAAACATTTGGGATATTGTAAGTACTCAAGTGAACAAAATATATAACACTGGCCTAGTGGTTTTTGGATATTTTACTGCAAAATTCTTACACATTGCACTTTTAACTAACAGAAAGAAAAGAAATATGACTTACCAGACGTGGGGGGTTGTAACACTTTCAAATACTTGACCCACAATTTATTCATTTATTTATTTTTTGCCATAGTTATTAAAACACACCACTGTTATATTTTTAGAAGTTGGTTTAGAATATGTTTTATGTATTTGTTTTAAATTAGTGTCTTTTTTCTGTTTCCCATTTTAATTTTGAATTAAAAAGCTTAAAATGAAACAAAAAAGTGGGAATATTGATGTAAGACTGCATAACAATTACTGTAATTTTGTCCACAATAATTCCACAATAAATAAATGAGCAAAACAGTTCAACTGTTTTTTGAAGTTCACTCTAGTAACATATTCGTACACAAGTTTATGGTTACTTAGTGGATGAATACACTGTTTTAAACAGGTATAGAATATTAAATCAAAGAGATACTCAAATTCCTGAGTTACAACACTGGCTGTCTCCCCTACTATTGTACAGTACACTGAAGACTCACTGTTCCAATCAGTCACATTAATCGACAGCGCCACCTGCAGGACACAATTAAAACTACAACTTGTTTCAGACAGTAATCCATGTTTAATATGTTAGAAGTCTATTATTATTTTACAGAAAGTAGGTTTAATTTTCATCCATGCACATTATATCCAGAACATCTACATTATGTGCACAACACAAACTATCACATGAACACAATTTGTACATTTTAAAGAGCTATGATGAATTAGATTACGAACAGAAACAAGAACCTTGAAACCACAAATTAAATATCCCTAATTGTCTTGCCCCTACCATCAACTCCTTGCAAAACTACCAGACATGTCAATCACAAGCAACTTCTGAACGCCCATGAAAGGGAAATCCAGATGTGCCCTAATTATAGTCATTTCAAAAGCATCAGCAGCCTTCACTCTCTACAGACATTCAGAAACAGACAGCATGCTCCACGACTAGACAGCAAATTCTAGCCACTAACAAGCTGAATTGAAGCCGATTTGGTTCAAGACGTTCACGGGATCAGCTGTCCAGACGGTCAACATTCCCAATGCTCTGCTCCCATTAACGTGTCGAAATTAAATTTCCTGAAAGTTCACCTCAAACGGTTCTCAGACACGTCCCAAAGCACATTAAGCTACACCTATATATAAGAGTCAAAATAAGTAAATCAACACTTAATTAAAGCCGTTTCTGGTGCTACTATTGGACTGGAATAGACCCAATGAATGAATGTTCTCTCTCAGTCAGTTTGATTGACATTATACCCGGGGCTTGTCTTGTTATTGCTTGGCTAGACGAGACATGAAGTGTTCATGTGCTCTTTAACACGTGAAAACAACTACATCACAACATGATCTCATTCATAACTTACTTCTGTGGGAAATATAAACTTTAAAAAGTCAATGTGAAAGTAAACATAATCTTTAAAAACATGGTTAACATTGATTTCTTGTCTTGTTACAGTGTGTGAATAATGGTAGCTTCATGGGGCTGTTTTTGACAACTCTGAGAAAGAGCTTTGATGGATTTAAGAGCAACCGTACTGCCACCATTTAGTTCAGCCTCATCAGTGGAGTTGAGGAAGAATAAAAAAACTCCATATGCACCTTTATGCGTTAGAGGAAACTGATAGGTCATTTTTCATCCAAATGAAATAGACAGCAAGTTTCAGACTGTGACAGAGAGAGAGTCGACTGTGGAGTTAACCCTGCATCTGTTTGATAAAGTCTAAAGTGTCTTCAAGGATGGTGGATACAACATCATTATGAGGAAAGGGCCACAGTTTGCTTAGACCTCCAGAGCTTTAATGAGTCTTTCTTTGCTAATTAGTTCTGTACCAGCTCAACTACAGCACCCAGACCTTTCACTGCTAAAGCACAAGCCTGAAGAACACACAGATTCACAGAGCAGCGCTGCTTCACGTTTACAAGGGTAAGCGGCGTTTATTCAAAAATGCATTGAAAATGCAATTCAACTTGATTAGCATGGTTTTCATTTCTAAATTAAGTTAACAGAAGTGCTTCACTTCTCATTAATATTCAAAAATCTTTTGTCCAACAAGTCAAAGTCACATGGTGCAGCAAGCCAGCAACAGACACTCTAAAAATGCTGGGTTAAAATCAACCCAAATTGGTTTAAAATGGACAAACCCAGTGATTGGGTTGTTTTAACCCAGCTGTTAAAACAACAGTGATTTGGTTGGGTTAAATGTTTGTCCAACCTGCTGGGAAGTTTTATTTAACTCAACTATTGATTAAAAATTACTGTATTGCTTGCTTAAAAATGAACCCAAAGTATGTTGGAAATGAACATTTATTAATGTTTAATGAATAATAATGAAACAATAAACATTTATTAAATTGCTTATTAATAAATGTTCACCTTTTGATTATTATTGTTTCCTCTAGTAATTATGTGTCTGATTTTTAATTTCCAACATATTTTGGGTTCATTTTAATCCAGACATATAGTCATTTTTAAACAATAGTTAATATAAACAAAACTGCCCAGCACATTGGTCAAACATTTAACTCAACCGCTCATACTTTTTTCTGTGGAACATAAACAAAGATATATTGAGAGATCAATATAATAGCAATAATATATAATAGGCAATGGTAAGCAAAACTGACCAAAATATCTTCTTTTGTGTTCCATGGAAGAAAGAAAGATCTAAATAACCTTTTCCCAATGTAAAGAACCTTCTGTGGAATGGAAAGTTTTCATGGATGTTTAAAGGTTCTTCATGGAACCATCAATCAGGTTTGAAATGAAATGAGGGTGGGTAAATTTGTTTTTGATGTTTACACATGGATTAAACCTTAATGACTATACCACATTTAAAGTTTTCTTGAAATCAAAAGTTTTTCAAAAACCAATATAAATACAAAGAATGCATTTCTAAAAATGTGGCACGCGTTTTAACCCTTATGGGCATTCAGTTTTGTTTTTTTGATCATTTTGCCTGTTTTAATATATAATGCATAAATTTTGGCACAAGTGTGTATTTTTATTGGAATTTTACTATTTCACCTTCATTTCCTTAAATAAATCTATTTTACACTAGTAACACAAAATAGTTCCTCTCAGGACCTTAAGGACAAAAATGTCCCCATTGAAACCCATTAAAACTGCAAATTTTAATCCCAAGGCCATTTAACTATAAAATGATGTAATCTTTGTTAATAGGCTTTCATTCTGTTGGCAAGGCTTCAGAAGGAACATTTGTAATATTTTTTACCAAATGGTGCCATGACATGAGATTTGCTGGCATCTAATGGGGTACTGCGCCCAAACAAAATCTTACTGAAAGCTCATTTTTTGAGATATCAACCTCAAATTAGGAACACAACTTATTTAGATATATGGTTTTGCTTTTCTAGCAGATTTGGAGTTCAACATGTTTCATAAAATATATATTTTATATAAAATAATGTTCATAAATCATTTTCATAAACTTAAACCTCTATAACCTTTTCTTATTTCACTTTTTAAACTTTACTTCAGCAATAATCTGCCAAGGGTCTTCTTTAAAATGAGACCAAACTTAAGTCTGTGCTCCCAAACTTTTAAATTTTTGGACAAGGACATTTTTGTCCTTTTTTAATTGACGCACAAGGTTTAAACTACATTTTTTCTTTTTATTTGGTGTGGACACTTGTATTTGACATTAACACTCTCCTTTGGGAAAAGGTTCTTGTTAAAGACAAATCAATCCCTGCAGGCTGAGCTTTGGATTTTGGATTCCTGTTTTCTATTCTGATTTTTGAGGGGAAATCTAAGAATTTAAATATGGCAAACTTGGAGCAGAATGTATTACACTGAAATTATAATCAAATGAGCTAAATTCACTAATAAACGAGCAAGATGTATAGTAGAAGTTTGTGAATGATGAGCAATTCTGTGGAAATCTGCAGAGCTTTCTTTGGCCACAGATTCAGTGTGGCGTTGGTCATCATATGCTGGCTTCTTCAGCATGTCTGCACTTGCAACATAATGGATGAATCTTCCCTCTTGCCTTCATGTTCTTCTATAATAATGATCTCATCCTAAAGACCATCTAAATGCTGTATCCCTTTCTGCCGACATGTATCGTCCCTTTATCACCTCTTACTTCCAGCAGGATATGGATGAGTTATAGTTGTTTGTGTATGAACATTTGCTTGGAAACATATGAGAACGTGTGTAGATGTGTGTGAGAGAGCAGAAGAGGGAGTGTTATGGGCTTTTCTAATGTAGCTCTGCTGACAAGGGGGTGTGGATTCTGAATGGCTGTGGTTTGCAAGGTCACTGTGTCAGATTGGGTTCTATAATGTTTCCATGATCATAATAACAAATCCTCAAGGTTACAGAGCGTTGATCTTGATCACGAGGGAGCGCAAGGGTGGAATACATTCAGAGGTCCAATATGCCACTCAGATCAGAATTATGCAACCATCTACACTCCGTATGTTAACCGCTGTCCTTGAGCGTTCTGCTCCCAAAGAATATATGTTCTTGAAAGGTGGGACCTTCACGTGTGGAACCTTCTGGACCCTCAGGATAGAGCATGGAAAAACTGTTTTTAACATTAAATGGCATAAACATGAATCTTGTTGTGAAACTGCATGGGTCTATTTATAAATTCCAGGCATACAGAAACAAGTCAAGTTTAAGGTGCATGACAACTGTAGTGGGCAGAGTGGTAAGATCTGGCAGTTGTTATCTACCCCAGATTCAGGATGTTACCTAATAACTAAAAATATAAAAAAGCACAGATAATATAGGTCCATGGAAATATGAACTTGTTGAAATATGAACAAAACCTGAAACTCTAACAGGGTGAAGTCCTTAACTCAATCTGTCATGAAATTCTCTAGGGCACAGCTATTGGTTCCTGCTGATGGCAAAGCTCACTACTCAACCTTCAAATACTTGGTTAGATTTGCTGTAGCAGTGCAGTATGCTATCAGAAACCCTCCTCCTTCCCCAGCTCCACCTGTATAGATCTGCTATGGGTAATTCTTGCACAATACAGCAGACATGTCTTACTCGCTCACAGCAGTGTGTTGTGTATGGATTGGCAGTAACAAATCCTGTAGCAGCAGATCTATTCCACCAAGACCAAACATATCAACATTGTCATATCCATTATCACACCAAACACTCCGAAACAGATATATATTTAAGGTTGGGAAGTTTTTAATGTTTTGGAAAGAAGTCTCTTATGCTCACCAAGGCTGGATTTATTTGTATCAGTAGCCAATCAGCTCACTACTCAACCTTCATATAGTGCACCTTGGAATTAAAGTTCTATCTGACTTTTTTTTTCAAAATTGAGTTATTCACATTTTCTAATTCTGTGACAACTTATTTACATTATGTGATTTTTTTTAACGTTGTGTAAATTATGGGACTTTTTATTTTGAAAACAAAAAGGTTCTACTGGTTGAATGGAATGCAAAAACTTTGAAGCTCAATATCTTACAACCACTCAGAATGCAGACAGAAACTTATAACCCCATAATTCCTTAAAATAAAACCTTATAATTCCAAGGTGTCGATATATTAGATACTTTTTAAGGGAGTAACGCAATATTGTAATGCAAAGTCGAATGGAATGCAATATCTCAAAACCGGTCAGAATGCAGATAGAACCTTATAATTCCATTCGATATCGACACCTTGGAATTATAAGGTTCTATCTGCATTCTGAGTGGTTTTAAAATATTGAGCTTCAAAGTTTTTGCATTCCATCGACTGCATTACTATGGTTACTCCCTTAAAAAAGTTACTAATTACATTACTTAGTTACTTTTTAAGAAAAGTAATGCATTACGTTACTTTTGCGTTACTTTTTTCACCTGGGTTGGGCTTTTTTTTTTTTTTTTTTTAATAACAAAAAAGTTCTATTTTGGGGCAAATGTAAACACCAATGTTCACACCAGAATTTAAATAATAAGCCTCAGGCTGAAGGAAATGCACATTCACGTGTGTACAGTAGAGGGCGCAGCTCAAACAAACTTTACAGCTGTGCTGCCGTCCTGGATAACGGAAGAATAGAATGCAGGAGAAAAAAGTTTAACACTTCATCAATAATAACAAAAAACCTAAAGTCATTTTTGCTTATTTAGCTGAATCATCAAAGGTCAGCAGCAAGTACATTATTCAATAAAGTGAGATTAAATGCATAAAAATGTAACACATTTAATTATTGAAGGTGTGCATAGTACTCTGAGATTTTGAGGAACAGTGAATCTTGTTATCAATTAGTAAATGCACGTTCACATTTAGCGCGGGGGCCTTGTATATAAAGCGTGCGTATGCACAGATTTGATCTTAGAGTGTGCGTACACTTAAATCCACGCCAACGCTTATATTTATAAAAAATTGATTTTTGATGTGGAAATGTGCTTAGTGCCACGTACACACTTTTCCTTGTCAGATTGCTGCAGGTTTTTGGAAATCTAAACTATTATTGCAGCTCGCCATTCTAAATAAAAGGATTTGGATGAAGACTGGTGATCTTATATGTAAATGACATTAATTAGGTATCGTTTACAACGCAGAGAACTGAAACCATTCAGCTGCGCGCAAGTTCAAGATCATTTGCGATCTATAGATTTCACATCTGAAAGAAAGGTGTACGCTCATTCTATGAATCACACGTACGCACATCTGAGAAATCATCGTAAGACCAAATTCAGGATGGTTTCTGCGCAACATTATATAAATGAAGCCCCAGAACTACAATAACCATCATGTTTTTATGATTTTTTTAAACATTGGGACAGGAGAGCTGTCAGTCAATAAATGGGAAAACAAAGTATCTTGCATTACTTATTAACTTAGATATTTTGTTGTAAATTTTAAAAGTAATGCGTTACTTTACTTGGAAAAGTAATCTGATTACATACCTAAAGTTACTTGTAATGCGTTACCCCCAACACCATATATATACATTACAGTCCAAAAGTTTGGAACCACTAAGATTTTTAATGTTTTTAAAAGAAGTCTCTTATGCTTCACCAAGGCTACATTTATTTTATCAAAAATGCATTTTTTTTTTAAATTTAATTACAGTAAAAAACAGTAATATGAAATATTATTCAATTTAAAATAATGTTTTCTATTTAAAATCAAAGTAATTTATTCCTGTGACACTGAATTTTGCATCAACTCCGGATCATGTGACACTGAAGACTGGAGTAACAATGCTGAAAATTCAACTTTGCATCACAGGAATAAATTACTTTGTCAAATATATTTAAATAGTACACAGTTATTTTAAATTGTAATAATATTTCACAATATTACTGTTTTTTACTGTATTTTTAATTAAATAAATGTAGCCTATGTGAGCAGACGAAACTTCTTTTAAAAACATTAAAAATCTTAGTGGTTCCAAACTTTTGGACTGTACTGTATATATATATATATATATATATATATATATATATATATATATATATATATATATATATATATACACACAACAATTTTTTTTTATGCAATCTTCCCTATCTATAATAATGTGCCACTCTTGTCTGTGTTTTTAGTCTGCAGCCCTGTTGAAGTGGGCCAGTATTCAGTCTCAGTCTCTGTTCTGGCAAAGAAGAAAACTTACAATTGAATCATGAGTTATGTGGATAATCACTTGTACTTCTGTTTCTCAAGGGCATAAAAGAGTCAAGTTAGTGTTTCCCCACCCCAGTTCAAAAATGCGGCAGCAGTGGCCTGTGATTTCCCAGATTCCCCTGCTGGAGCTTCTGACTGGGGCAGGCTGGTTGGTCATTATGTGGCAGGGCAGTGGTGTAATTGAGATGAAGCACACCTGGACTTTAATTGCTCACTCACCTGGTTCTGTGTCAGGAGCACTGCCTACCCCGTCACTCTCACTGTGGGACTGAGCAGCAGCATGAACAGCTCTGACATATAGACATTAGTTGACCTTTTAAAGCAGTTATAAAGGTGTAACCAGTCTGCTCTCCTCCCCAGGTAACTCTTTGTATGAGTACTGATTATCTGAAATGCCTCTCTCATCCTCACAACTCGCCTGATTACTATAGACACAGTTTTGCTGAGTTCAGTTTGACTTTGACAAACTGCAAGTAAAAAGCAACAATTTGAACTGTTCAGGGGACTCACATTGTGTTCCTGCATTATGTACAACATGTTGAAGCTGAATTAAACCCATGCTGTGCAGCACTGTGATGGAGTTTTTTAAATACTAGAATATGTTCAAATTAATCACTCTTGATTTGCTGCATTAAAAAGTCAGACTAATTAACAAATGATTAGCAAATGATAAAGAATTACATGATGTTGGGCTAATTAGCATTGCATTAATTGCTTTGTTTTATAATACCCAGCTGGCTAATTGTTCTTTCTCTCTCTTCTCCATAATTATTCCAGGAAGGAGGTGACTGGAAGTTTCTCTCCTCTCCACTGAGGGGTCCTGAAGCCTTTATATGAAATATTTGTGTAAGGATGTATTCAAAGTATTGAAAGTGAAATGCTACCACTAGAGTAAGATTGATAGATATTATAATGCTGATCCTGCAAAATGGTGAAACAGATGAAGTGACACCCATGAGCTTAAATGTAACAGCTGGTATAATACTTTCCCAGTCAACAGGAAACATTCTCACATAACTTTCTGGCATGGTTTTCTTAAAGTTATGAGCAAGTGTTCTTCCAATGTTCATAATGTTCAGTCTGGTGTTTAATAATGTTCTCAAAATGTTAGCACAAAAATGTTATTGTAGAATGTTTTTTTTTTTTTTTTTCCTGAAACATTTTAGTTGGATGTTTGTCTAATGGCTTTTGAAAGTTAGTACTTGAATTAACTACAGAATTAACGTTTTGGGAATGTTAGCAAAACATTCTTAGAACATATTTTAGCTGGGATTATGCAAAACTGTGGATCTATGGGGAAAATAATGTGATTTCTGGATTGTCACATTACCTACACTCTAAAAAATGCTGCGTTAAAAACAACCAAGTTGGGTTGAAAATGGACAAACCCAGCGATTGGGCTGTTTTAACCCAGTGATTGGGCTGTTTTAACCCAGCGATTGGGCTGTTTTAACCCAGCGAATGGGCTGTTTTAACCCAGCGATTGGGCTGTTTTAACCCAGTGAATGAGCTGTTTTAACCCAATGATTGGGTTGTTTTAACCCAGCGATTGGGCTGTTTTAACCAAGCGATTGGGTTGCATTAACCCAGAGATTGGGGTGTTTTAACCAAGTGATTGGGTTGTTTTAACCCAGCGATTGGGTTGCTTTAACCCAGCAAATGGGCTATTTTAACCCAGCGATTGGGTTGCTTTAACCCAGCGATTGGGTTGTTTTAACCCAGCGATTGGGCTGTTTTAACCAAGTGATTGGGTTGTTTTAACCCAGCGATTGGGCTGTTTTAACCAAGCGATTGGGTTGTTTTAACCCAGCGATTGGGCTGTTTTAACCAAGCGATTGGGTTGCATTAACCCAGAGATTGGGGTGTTTTAACCCAGCGATTGGGTTGTTTTAGCCCAGCAAATGGGCTATTTTAACCCAGCGATTGGGTTGCATTAACCCAGAGATTGGGGTGTTTTAACCCAGCGATTGGGTTGCTTTAACCCAGCAAATGGGCTGTTTTAACCCAGCGATTGGGCTGTTTTAACCCAGTGAATGAGCTGTTTTAACCCAGCGATTGGGCTGTTTTAACCCAGCGATTGGGCTGTTTTAACCCAGCGATTGGGCTGTTTTAACCCAGTGAATGAGCTGTTTTAACCCAATGATTGGGTTGTTTTAACCCAGCGATTGGGCTGTTTTAACCAAGCGATTGGGTTGCATTAACCCAGAGATTGGGGTGTTTTAACCAAGTGATTGGGTTGTTTTAACCCAGCGATTGGGTTGCTTTAACCCAGCAAATGGGCTATTTTAACCCAGCGATTGGGTTGCTTTAACCCAGCGATTGGGTTGCTTTAACCCAGTGATTGGGCTGTTTTAACCAAGTGATTGGGTTGTTTTAACCCAGCGATTGGGCTGTTTTAACCAAGCGATTGGGTTGTTTTAACCCAGCGATTGGGCTGTTTTAACCAAGCGATTGGGTTGCATTAACCCAGAGATTGGGTTGTTTTAACCCAGCAAATGGGCTATTTTAACCCAGCGATTGGGTTGCTTTAACCCAGCGAATGGGCTGTTTTATCCCAGCGAATGGGCTGTTTTATCCCAGCGATTGGGTTGCATTAACCCAGAGATTGGGGTGTTTTAACCCAGCGATTGGGTTGCTTTAACCCAGCAAATGGGCTGTTTTAACCCAGCGATTGGGTTGTTTTAACCCAGCGATTGGGCTGTTTTAACCAAGCGATTGGGTTGTTTTAACCCAGCGATTGGGCTGTTTTAACCAAGCGATTGGGTTGCTTTAACCCAGCGATTGGGTTGCTTTAACCCAGCGAATGGGCTGTTTTATCCCAGCGATTGGGTTGCTTTAACCCAGCGAATGGGCTGTTTTATCCCAGCGATTGGGTTGCTTTAACCCAGCGAATGGGCTGTTTTATCCCAGCGATTGGGTTGCTTTAACCCAGCGAATGGGCTGTTTTAACCCAGCGAATGGGCTGTTTTAACCAAGCGATTGGGTTGTTTTTACCTAGCGATTGGGCTGTTTTAACCAAGCGATTGGGTTGCATTAACCCAGAAATTGGGCTGTTTTAACCAAGCGATTGGGTTGTTTTAACCCAGCGATTGGATTGTTTTAACCCAGTGATTGGGTTGCTTTAACCCAGCGAATGGGCTGTTTTATCCCAGCGACTGGGTTGCTTTAACCCAGCGAATGGGCTGTTTTAACCCAGTGATTGGGCTGTTTTAACCCAGCGGATGAGCTGTTTTAACCCAAAGATTGGGCTGATTTAACCTAGCGATTGGGTTGTTTTAACCCAGCGAATGGGCTGTTTTAACCCAGTGATTGGGCTGTTTTAACTCAACTATTGTTTAACAATGACTAATTTGCTTGCTTAAAATGAACCCAAAATAGGTTGGAAATTTACATTTATATTAATGTTTAATAAATAATAAACATTTATTAAATTGCTTATTAATAAATGTTCACCTTTTGATTATTAGTGTTGCCTCTAGTAATTATGTGTCTGATTTTTAATTTTCAACACATTGGGTTTATTTTAAGTAAGCAATACAGTAATTTTTAAACAATAGTTTGGAAAACTGCCCAGCAGGTTGAGCAAACATTTAACCCAACTGCTGGGTTTATCCATTTTCGAGTGTAAGATTCAGTGTTCTTGAAAGTCACTTATGTTCAACAAGTATTTTATTATCTAAAAAACAACAACGACAACAATAAAAACCCTAATATTGTGAAATATTATTACAAATTAAAAATAACTGTTTTCTATACATTTAATTTATGTAATGGCAAAACTGAATTTTCAGCCCCCATTTCTTCAGTCTTCTTGATTTAGTGCCCAAAAAAACTTGAATATAAAACAGTTGCGCTGATTACTATTTCTGTGGGAACTGATACATAATTTCAGAATTCTTTGATGAATAGAATTAATTTGAAATATATTATTATTATCCTCCTCTCTGATGCTCTCCAGCCACGAATTCTTCATTTTATAAAATCTCAAGCCATTATAAAACAGTACTCTATCTCATATACATTCCCAATGAGAAAACTGTGCACACAAGGATGTAGTCAAATGTGACAGCTTAAGAGAGGCTATCCTGTGGGTCAGTTTCCCAGATATCTCCTGTCATCTGGCCTATTCTGAAGGCTCGCTTTAAAAATCTCCATTAAATCAGGCACAACTTCTTAATGGCTCTGTCTCACATCCTTCAGCCCCTAGGCCAAACTTAGGGTTAGTAAAGTTGTAAAGGCACGGACAGGCTGCATCACTATAAACATTACCTCAGAGGTCACCGCTCGCTGCAGGAAAGGCAGAGCTGCATGAGAAAGCCCTGGACCCTGGAGCAACAGGACAGGGAAATAAATAGTAATTGCAAAACAATGGTTAAAAGGCTCCTTGAAATTAAGGAGTTGCTGTACTTTATTTTACAGCAACGGCCACAGGGCGAGAAAGGACTGCGCTCAGGTCTCAGTGAGACAAAAAGATGCATCTGACTAATCCAATCTGAATAATGTTTAATTATTAGCACTCCTGAAGGGGAGACATGTGTAGGGGGAATGACCTATGAGAATAATGTACAGTCAAACGAGGCATTTAATTAAAAACAGCATGAAGAGCACTGCGGGAAAAGATTACTTCAAATCATCTTTTTATTTTCGGTAATTAGGTGTGCAAATATAAGCCAGTGCACTTGAGCACGTGCATATCAACATCTTACATTTAAATGAGCAAGTCAAGAATAAAAAAACTCTTAACATGTCACCCAGCTTTAGGGCTCTTTTTGTTCTTTGGGATAGAAGAACACACACACACACACACACACACCTGATTAATTCAATTAGATGTGAGCTGAAGCTACAAAGAGCACATTGAGGTGACTGTGTTTGTCATGCCCTATAAACCTGGTGAGGAGGAGGGGATCCGGTAAGATCAGAGTCGAAGAGTGGGATAAAGATAGAACAAGACACACACACACACTGAGGAGAGGGGGATATACCAAGAACAACCTGGGATAAGCAGTGAGGGAGTCTGTGATGCTTCAAACAAGGGGTAGGAGACATTACAGAGAATGAAGGAATTTAAACTAGGCATCTGCTCCCAAGGGAAGAGGAGTCTAACGGAGGAAGGGAAGTGGGTCAGCTGCTTGGCAGAGCAGAGCTGTCTCATAAGCGACCTGGGCAGAGGTGTCGCACTGCAGACACAGTAGGCCCGGTTACAGAATCAAATGATTCTGAAATGACTGAGGGTGCTCTAGTAAAGTGCAGATGTAGGCTGAGCAATGGCTTTGCCATAGCAGATTAGCAAAATTATTTACAAGTCCTAATTTTTACCAATAATAATTGGAGTAGAATTTCAAAAATATTTTTGTATTAATCTATTAGTCTGCCTTTACATTGCGTTACTATTTTAACATGTTGTATTTATGTCCCATGCAGAGTAAATCCAGCATTTATATGTAGATGTCACTTCCGAAACTTTGCAGCATGCAGTTGACCATATGCACGGTTACTTCCTGGTTTTCGTTAAGCCAGCTTGTGCATTTCCGGTGAACTGTTAGCTGTCATTCTGCACTCGCTGTACATCGACACAAAACCATCAATGGTTGACTTTTTAATGCAGTATTTATATTTTAATGCCAAAAAACAGTTTTATTGATTGCTATAAAGACTTTAAGCTACTGCGAACGCTTGAATAAGAAACACGGTATCTGTAATTGAACACGCAACATTTTTTCAGCACTTCAAATGTTATTTTTAATGTGATGACCGAAAACATTATTTGTTCATCCTTCTGAGATTGTCCCCTTTTGTAAAACTGAACGTTTCAAGGTGTAGGAAATCCAACATTTGATAGAAAACACTTTTAGTTAAAAATAAAAAAGACGTTAATTACCATTATAACCAGCAGATGGCGGCAGATTACCATTTATTGGCTCATATTAGTCGTAATATTTTTTCACTCAGTTTCGCTGTTGAATAAATATTAAAGATTATAAAATCACTAGGTTTAAAAATACATTTTGTCAAGGTGAAGTATGAAGTACTCTCAAAATCTCATGAAAAACAATAACTTTTCTTGTGAATGAATGACACAGAAAGCGATCATCGCTCTCTCTTTATAATCACTGAAGCTGTCAGTCAGAGCAGAACAAGATCAATGATTTCAGCACACTTGTGAAAACTCACATTTTATTCAATGACTCAAACTAAAGTGCACAATAAATCTTTAATTTACAGTGTGTTGATGCTTTTTTTTCCAGACAAAAGTGTGAAAACTGATGGTTGAATTGAATTTTGCAGAGGAGGAACATTGAGGGACGTGTATTATTTTATTGTTGTTGTTGTCTTACGTTTGAATAACTAAATTAACACTAGACCTGACTATATTCTGATTATAAACTAAGTATTACACTATTGATGCTGTTAAAGCTACCTCAGGACATTGAAGATACCAACACACCAGTGAGTGACATTTCACCGGAAGTTTTCCAGCTGGCTTATATTATTGCTGAAGTTCCTAAGAATTTCTGTGCATATAGTCCATTGGCTGTCGGTCCTCTTAGCAGCATGAAAAACAATAGTTTTATTCAATGGATTATATAGGCTGTAGCCTCGAACGGAGCCAAGACCGCTCCCTTTACAATCACTAAACGCTGTTGCTTTGTCAGTTCATCGCAATCTCACAAAGTTCCATTATAATCAATAAAGCTGCCAACAATCAATGCACAATAAATCTCTAACTTACATCATGTCTACACTTTGTTTGTTAATGAAAGGTTTCGTGAGTCTGCATAACTCGGCACTGAATAAAAACTCTGGTGTTTTGAGCGGGGAGTGGATTCTGACTAACTTAAACACCTCTGATTGGCCATTGCATTCAAGAGATCAACAGCTATGTCTGTGATTGGCTACATTGCTCAACGCTGCAAAAACATGCTGCAAATAGATACATTTTACGTTCTCCAAAGCACAAACACGAATATGCACTTGAGCTTTTGCCAAATCTGTTTTGCCAAAATATTATTACAGTATCAACTGAAGGTGCTCTTGCTTGCGTTTGAGGGATTGATTGAGGCGTTTGCTTTTTGTAGAAGACAAAAGAAGGTATTTTGAATAATGTTGGTTCCCATTGAATGGACAAAAAATACAATGGAAGTCAATGGGAAATATCAGCATTCTTGAAAATATCTTTTGTGTTCAGCAGGAGAAAGAAATGCATACGTTGGACTAAAATGTTGACAGAGTTTTCATTTTTGGGTGAACCCTTTAAATCGGCATGAAACGGAAGTTGTAATAGTCTTTTCTTCCCTATTGTGACGTGTATTCGAGAGAATGGCTTTTTAAACAAGAAAAAGTGTAGGGCGGGACTTGATTTTGTTGAATTTGTAATTTGTATGGTTGTGGACGGTTTGCTATTGCTATGATCTTGAATGTTTTTACATGAAAAGTGTGCATTTATACATTTTTAAGTGTGATTTAAGTGTGCAAACATGTTCATGGACTACAGTATCAGAGTCTGAATGCGTATCATTTCAGGACATCAACAAGAGAGAAGATTTCAGGTTCAGGTTTGTCCTTTAATGGCTTCAGGTCAGGTTCATCAAACACATTTATACAGATCGAATTATAAAATAATGCAAAATAAATATTAGATAAAAAGACTAATCCCAGCTTTGTACTTACACTCTACACAGTGATAAAACAATTTTTTTCCCCAATGGTCAAACTTTAATCTACAGTAGTACTAATGCACAGTCCACCAGATACTTAATTCAAGTAAGAAATATCATAATTACCCAAAAATGCAACTGAAGAGGACACATGATGCTGACAAAACACATAGATGAGAACCAACATAATCCAAAGTGTTTGTAAAATGAGTACAATTAATTCGTTTTTACATTTCCAAAACAAAACAAATGAAAAACACAGTTCAAATGTACTAGTTGAGAAACAATGGAAAGGACTTTCTTTTCTTTGGGAGATGTGCTAATGCTCTCTGCTGGCCAGAAGAGGAACTGCGACTGTATTTTTATTTTGGCTCTCATTGGATGTATCCATTTCCATTTTTCACTTCTTTTTCTTTCTCTTTTTATTCTTCCCCTCCTTCCCTTTCTTTTGTAATTTTCCTCCTTTTGTTTTCCCTTTCTTGAGATCTGCCGCCTCCTCACTGGCCCTGGCCGCTCGTGCCCTTTTTTTGCCCAGAGGTGTCCGGCTGTACCACGCCTATCAATGCAGAAAATACAAACATAATCTACAATCCGTAAAGCTTGGTTCAACACATGCATTCCTCCAGAAAGCATCCTAAAAATACTGACCTTAAAGGCCTCCTCCTCTTCTTTGTAGACAGGGTCTTGCCTTGCAAGAGGAGGGATGAACTCCACAGCAGTGAGGGGTCTCTTGGTCTGCTGGTTGAGGCGGTGAGAGTTTAGGACAGTCTGGATGGCCTGAAGAATGTGACCCTGAGTGTAACCGTCTGTAACTTTAGCTAGAGAGCTCAGGTCCAGCTTAGGGCCCAACTGAGCACCACCGGCTTGGAGCAGCTCCTTCCACAGAGCTAAACATAACAGATAAATTCATAAAAGATTATTCACACCCAATAATGAGCCGGCGTTCTGACGTAGAACCCGGAAGTGCCGCACTGTGTTTACAACGTCAACAGCATATAAGACTGACAGGGAAGAGAAGAAATTGTTATTTTTGTTTTGTTTTTGCGCACAAAAAATATTCTCGTCGCTTCATAACATTAAGGTTGAACCACTGCAGTCACATGGACTATTTTAACGACGTCTTTAATACCTTTCTAGGTCTTGAAAGGCGCAATAACATTGCTGCCTACAGTATGTGTGGTTCAGAAACCTATCGGATTTCATCAAAAATATCTTAATTTGTGTTCTGAAGATGAATGAAGGTCTTACAGGTTTGGAACGACTTGAGGGTGAGTAATTAATGACAATTTTATTTTTGGGCGAACTAACCCTTTAATATGTGAAAGCAGTTTCAGTATTATATTAAATAAACAGATGAATACTTACTAAATCTTGAAGCATAATCTGGTCTAGGGATCAAAATGATCTTCTTGTAAACTTTACAGAAGGGTTTGATGTCTGCATCAAAAGGTCTGCGTGTCGTTCCCACCACTAACACACGGTCCTCTGGTTTAATAGATTTCAGGACCTTCGGCAGGTTTTTCTTTAGTCTTTTCGGTTCCATCTGGAAATGAACAGATTAAGAAAGAGCTGAACTGAAGAAAACATATTTTTTGTAGGCCATTTTAGCACTTCGGCTTCCATCATCCTGATTCTTGTCAATATTATTTATTTTTCATTAAATGCCTGAAATCTGGTCTGTGGTTAACACAAGCTTAAGATATTTTCATGTTTCATTCTATGACTGCAAAAAATTAGTATGTTTGTCTTATTTCAAGTACAAATATGTGACCCTGGAGCACAAAACCAGTCATAAGTCGGGCGGGTATATTTGTAGCAATAGCCAACAATACATTGTATGGGTCAAAATTATCAATTTTTCTTTTATGCAAAAAAAATCTTTAGGATATTAAGTAAACATCATGTTCCATGAAAATATTTAGTAAATTCTACCATAAATATCAAACATTTATTTTTGTGAGTGGATATGCATTGCTAAGGACTTCATTTGGGCAAATTTAAAGGTGATTTTTTAAATATTTTGATTTTTTTGCACTCTCAGATTCCAGATTTTCAAATAGTTGTATCTCGGCCAAATATTTATTCAGCTTTCAGTTTATGTATAAATCTCAATTTTAAAAAAATTGACCCTTATTTTGTGGTCTAGGGTCACATATCTAAAAATTCTTAAATCAAGATGCATTTTCTATACAAGAAAATGACCTAAGATGTTTAGTCTTGTTCCTGGGGTAAAAAAAATAAAATAAAATAAATTAAGTGCATTTTGCTTAAAACTAGTAAAATTATCTGCCAATGGGGTAAGAACAATAATCTTAATGCAAACGGGTTTTTTTTTTCTTTCCCTGCTGGCAGATAATTTTATTAGCAAAATGCACTTAATTTATATATTTTTTCCGCCCTAGGAAACAACTCTAAACATCTTAGGTCATTTTTCTTGTATAGAAAATGCATCTTGGTTTAAGAATTTTGAGATATTTTGACTGAAAACAAGACAAAAATACCAAGTAAGAAAAGCATTTAGTTGCTAACAAGTTGCTAAAAGGGACTACAGAGGTTGTTGGGACATTAAGCGTCATCATTCGAACAGGTAATCTCATCTACTCACACTTTCACAGCCTCGTAATGCTCTTTTTAAATAGTAAAAAAGCCAATGGAAAAATCCTACTGGGTTTTTGTTGAGGGAATCAGGCTGATGCTAATTTCTGGGTCGGTCTATAAAAATAAGTCATCACTCTATTAATATTAGCACAGTGTATCTACATCGTTAACCACAAGAGGACAGCAGAGTCCACCACCTCACAATGACAATGGCTTTAAAAAATGGGTTGACTTCATACATTAATTGGATTTTGTGAATAAAGGGCTAAAAAAGTGAAAAACAGTTGATGGTCTGGTATTAGACTTATATGTAGATTTCAAAGTTGTGTTTATTTAGTAAGTGTTGTAATGACTGTGAATGAGTGTAAGCTGACATGTTAGGTAGACAAACCTCTTTCTCCAGCTTTGGAACTTTCTTGTAGAATGTTTTCTCAGCATCTCCAATCCAAATGACTGAGGGCTGCAGCTGGCGAGCCACCTGCCAAAACACGACAACGTTCAACGCAGGTCAAACGGTAAACAATCATCGGCTCACTCACAAACAATCAGTTATCAGCCAGAGCAGAAACAGTAGCACATCAGTGAAGTGAGTGCAGGCTTTAATATGATTCGACTGAAAACAATGCCTTCAGTTCGCTAATGTTTAACGGAAGTTTATGAACCGCACAGACTATGTTCCCTCGAATGTTTGTTGTTTCTGAACTGATTTCTAACATGCATTTGGCCATCTTAGCACCACAATATTGTTATATAAAAGACTACTTTTACTAATATCAATACTAATGCATTTTAAAAATATACATTATTTATAAAATGTTGGTGCTTTGATGGTGCTACTGTTACAGATCCCTTGTTCCCCTGGACTCTATTTCCCATGATCCTCCTGTTTCGTCACCTGCACTCACTTCCCTCGTCAGCTCCTCATCACTCATCACCTGCACCTGGACTTGATTATCATCACTCCCTTTATATATGCACTCACTCCCTGCACTCCTTGTCCGTTCTCTGTTGTGTTAAGTGTATGTTTGGTTTCTCCTCGCCTGAGTTTATTAAAGTATTGTCTTAATTGTGGAAATCCGTATCTGCCTCGTCTCTCTACCAGCTACACGTAACAGCTACATTTTAAACAGTAACAAAAAAAAAAAATCATTATTATGTATTCTCTTTTTCTAGGACTGTTGCTGTTACATTTTAAAACTGGTTTGGAAAGATATATACTTTGAAAAATGCTATACAACTAAATGAAATGAAAATGAATTGAAAGTTAAATGTTTATTTTCTGGATTATACATCTAACAGATGCACTTCTAAGTCAATGTTTTATAGATAATATTTGAGCTAATTTTATATATTTTATTTCACCCAGTATATAGGACTATGGTATATATTTATACATAAAATATCTAGCTGCCTTCATATTTTAGGAGGGAAAATCCCTCACAAGAGGATCATCGTATTTGAGGATCTTTGGCATCAAAACAATAGAGAACCACTGGCCTAAAAGGTCATTCTGTTGCATGCATAAAACTGCATACTATGCATAGTATACGTATATACAGTGGGTACGGAAAGTATTCAGACCCCCTTAAAATTTTCACTCTTTGTTATATTGCAGCCATTTGCTAAAATCATTTAAGTTCATTTTGTTCCTCATTAATGTACACACAGCACCCCATATTGACAGAAAAACACAGAATTGTTGACATTTTTGCAGATTTATTAAAAAAGAAAAACTGAAATATGACTTGGTCCTAAGTATTCAGACCCTTTGCTGTGACACTCATATATTTAACTCAGGTGCTGTCCATTTCTTCTGATCATCCTTGAGATGGTTCTACACCTTCATTTGAGTCCAGCTCTGTTTGATTATACTGATTGGACTTGATTAGGAAAGCCACACACCTGTCTATATAAGACCTTACAGCTCACAGTGCATGTCAGAGCAAATGAGAATCATGAGGTCAAAGGAACTGCCTGAAGAGCTCAGAGACAGAATTGTGGCAAGGCACAGATCTGGCCAAGGTTACAACACATTTCTGCTGCACTTAAGGTTCCTAAGAGCACAGTGGCCTCCATAATCCTTAAATGGAAGACGTTTGGGACGACCAGAACCCTTCTTAGAGCTGGCCGTCCGGCCAAACTGAGCTATCGGGGGAGAAGAGCCTTGGGGAGAGCGGTAAAGAAGAACCCAAAGACCACTGTGGCTGAGCTCCAGAGATGCAGTCGGATCACTGCAGCCCTCCACCAGTCGGGGCTTTATGGCAGAGTGGCCCGACCGAAGCCTCTCCTCAGTGCAAGACACATGAAAGCCCGTATAGAGTTTGCCAAGATGGTGAGAAAAAAGATTCTCTGGTCTGATGAGACCAAGATAGAACTTTTTGGCCTTAATTCTAAGTGGTATGTGTGGAGAAAACCAGGCCCTGCTCATCACCTGTCCAATACAGTCCCAACAGTGAAGCATGGTGGTGGCAGCATCATGCTGTGGGGGTGTTTTTCAGCTGCAGGGACAGGACGACTGGTTGCAATCGAGGGAAAGATGAATGCGGCCAAGTACAGGGATATCCTGGACGAAAACCTTCTCCAGAGTGCTCAGGACCTCAGACTGGGCCGAAGGTTTACCTTCCAACAAGACAATGACCCTAAGCACACAGCTAAAATAACGAAGGAGTGGCTTCACAACAACTCCGTGACTGTTCTTGAATGGCCCAGCCAGAGCCCTGACTTAAACCCAATTGAGCATCTCTGGAGAGACCTAAAAATGGCTGTCCACCAACGTTTACCATCCAACCTGACAGAACTGGAGAGGATCTGCAAGGAGGAATGGCAGAGGATCCCCAAATCCAGGTGTGAAAAATGTATTGCATCTTTCCCAAAAAGACTCATGGCTGTATTAGATCAAAAGGGTGCTTCTACTAAATACTGAGCAAAGGGTCTGAATACTTAGGACCATGTGATGTTTCAGTTTTTCTTTTTTAATAAATCTGCAAAAATGTCAACAATTCTGTGTTTTTCTGTCAATATGGGGTGCTGTGTGTACATTAATGAGGAACAAAAATGAACTTAAATGATTTTAGCAAGTGTCTGCAATATAACAAAGAGTGAAAAATTTAAGGGGGTCTGAATGCTTTCCGTACCCACTGTATATACTGTAAGATGGTATAGTAGAATGGTTTTGCTTCATTTTGTTTTCCTGAGAGAAAGTTTGCATTATAAAATATTTTAAAAAATGCAGTTCATGACCCCTTTAACTCCCTTTAACCTGAAATCTCTGTCAGCTTCTGTTTTATGATGCAGTGATCAAACGAATCAGCACTGCATATTTCCACACAAAATTTCCCAGATTTTGTTCCATAATGAAAGTCAGTGGATATGTGGATATTGTTGAAATGCTGCTCATTCATTTTGCTGTAATTCAAGAAAACACAAGCTCTTTTTCCCATCCGTATTTGAGCTTGTGGATTTGTTTTAGTCGGATTTGTTTAGGCCTCCACGGGAGCAACATCAGAAGTATGCGGTTGCACAGATTAGAGGGAACAGTACCCACAAACTAACTTCCCTAAATACATGTAAATAAAACCTTTCTCCAATGTTTGTAAGAGAGAGCTTTGCAATGGGCAGGAAATTGGAGAAGTGATTCATCTCAAAACAGGAAATCATGCTGGCACCTGTTTTTATTCCCAACATGCATTAGGAGAGGCGCTGAAAGACCACCATCCAACACAATGCTGAGTGCAGAATCCCAGAATCCTCCTGCCTCATCCTGCCTTGATTATCTGCTGTGCCAGATGCTCTCAGGAACGGCTCTTCAAGTAAAACTTCCGAGCCTGGTATTTCCCTCTCTTACAGGACACAAATATGGTCACATTAAACTATCCTGGCCATATATTGATACGATCTGTCCATGCTCATACTAAAGCTTTATTAATAAACGGAAGAGGTGATACAGGGATACAATCTGGCCTCTTAGGTTAAACACGCGAGTTTATTTATGTACAGTACTAAACACTTCTTGAAATGTTAAACAGCAAGTAAACAACCTCTTTCTAGATGTATTTTGTTGCCACATTGACACAGGGTGGAACGTTTTTCCATTTGCATTAGTGTTTATGTTTGGAAGTCATGCCGGAATATTTCTCATAAACAGAAAAATATCACGCAAAGCCTGACATTTCACTCCATTATAGAAGATGAATTGATGATCCTGACGATAAATCCTTGACAGTATGCATGGCAATCAATCACGTATGTTGATCCTATCAGTTTTTATGATATGCGGTGCTGAAGAATTTAAACATTTCACTTTCTAAGAATCTTGGCTTTCTATATTCCCAGAAGGTATTTTCAGAGAGGACTCAGATGGTTTTCCCTCACCTTGAAGACCATGTGCAGGAGGTACTGCAGTCCGCTTTTGCCTGGATATTTGCCAGCTAGTTTTGCAGGGGAGAGGTCGAATAAGTTCGCACCGGTCTCATTGCACAGGGCATGGACCAACATCTTCTTCCCAACACCTGCCGGTCCTGTAAGCAGCAGAGCCCGGATTAGGGGACCTCTCTCGTGGACGCACTGAGAGCCTGTGGAGACCAGAAGCAGTGAGAGTTCATTTTAAATGTGATATACTTCAAGAGAAATCAAAGAAAGAACTGGTGTGATGTCATTTGAACAAAATCAGGCCAAAGCAAAGTTTGTTTAGCGATTGGGTTGTTTTAACCCAGTGAAAATTAATATTAAAATATTAAAATTTCCTGATAATTTACTCACCTCCATGTCATCCAAGACGTTCATGTCTTTCTTTCTTCAGTCGAAAAGGAAATGAAGGTTTTTGAGGAAAACATTCCAGGATTTTTCTCCATATAGTGGACTTCACTGGGGTTCAACGGGTTGAAGGTCCAAATGTCAGTTTCAGTGCAGCTTCAAAGAGCTCTACATGATCTCAGACGAGGAATAAGAGTCTTATCTAGAGAAACCATCGCTCATTTTGTAAAAAAAATAAAAATGTATATACTTTTTAACCACAAATGCTCATATTGCACTGCTCTGTGATGTGCCACGCATTACGTAATCATGTTGGAAAGGTCACGCGTGATCATTTTGTGTAGAAAATGGCGATGGTTTCTCTAGATTAGACTCTTATTCCTCGTCTGGGATCGTGTAGAGCTCTTTGAAGCTGCACTGAAACTGACATTTGTACCTTCAACCCGTTGAACCTCAGTGAAGTCCACTATATGGAGAAAAATCCTGGAATGTTTTCCTCAAAAAACCTTAATTTCTTTTCGACTGAATAAAGAAAGACAAACATCTTGGATGACATGGAGGAGAGTAAATTATCAGGAAATATTAATTCCGAAGTGAACTAATCCTTTAATATCTTGCATATTCTGTGTTCTATATCCCTATGTTTTCATTATCGATCTTGACCTCCTACACTTTTGTCGTCTTCATTTATCATCATTAATTTTCCTGACATTATACTGCAGTATATCAGATAACAATCTGTATGCATCAGTGGAATAAGAGTAACTGTTTCAGAGTCATCTCAAGAGTATTGCCAGGTAATTTGTTATAATATAATATTGTTCTACCAAAGAAGGAAAATCCCCTTTGACTCCAGCTGTTTAAACCCTAATGCACCGCACCCGATCATTCATCTATATCTAAAGACAGAGAGGAACTCCCTGCAAACTCTATATTCATTTGATTAGGAAGTCAGATGTAAGCGAAGGTTGATTGCTCTGGCTGCCGGAGCTCAGCAATAGAAGAACAATAGTTTAATAGCTCTCTGGAGCTCAGACACAGGTGGTGTGAGATGCCATAGTAAAAAGGTTCCAACTGGACAGAGCTCAGGATGCAGTGAGTTGGCATGAAGGCAAGACCACACAGAAACACAAACAGAAGCAAACACAAATATATGACTACCAGTGCGCACACAAACATCCGGCCACACACACATTCACACAAACAAAAACATGTCCGCTCAGAAGGGAGGCTTGCATATAACAGGTGCTGCGCGATATCGCGTCTCTGTTCTCAAGGAGTTCCAAAAGTATACAGGTGGTCCATATTTGATATCTTTATTTAAGTCATTATTCACTGAAAATCTTGGCATCCACCCGTCTCTCCTCACTGTGTTCATGAGAGTTCATGTCTGATTCAATCTTTTGAGTTGGATTTTCAGTGAATAAGTTGAATCAGTTCACAAAACTGCTGTAAATGATTAATCCGCAAATCAGAACGAATCAGTTCTCAAGTTCAGATCGCTGACTTAATGATAAAAAATACTCACTGGAGGGGAAATGAATAATAGCTTAAATTTCTCTATATGTTCATCTTAAAAAATTATTGCAAAAATTAGAGTAACTAATATGAATATTATAAATGCTTATATATAGTGAACATTCGGATATTCTGAAGGATTTTACAGAGGGATTTGTTGATATATAATTTGCCTGATTTTATACAACATTTTATTCCTAGAAAAATTGTGATTTTTTTTTTTTTTTTTTCTGGCTGTTGATAGTATTTTCTGATTTATGGAGTGATACAAATAGATATCCAAAATTCTCACTGTAAAAACCTTTGAATTTAATCTGTCAAAAACAAATTAAATGAGAATTTTTAATCTGACTTCATCCAATATTCAGATTTTTGTTCTAGAAATGTATGCAAATTAGCACTTATTTAATTAGACAATGGCTCATTTGCATATTTACACATTATATTAAAAATTGCAAACATTTTTTGTATCACAAGTTTTCTGAAATGTTATTAATCAGCTGGGGAAGCATGGTGATATCTATTAGTTTTTTTTTTTTTACCCTGTTCACATGAGGTGTCTCGCCTTAAGTGAATAATTGAACATCATTAATTTGTTTTATTTATAACTGAAATATCTGGACATTTAAAAATTAATTTAACACATAATTACATTAAAGATGATTGTGAATACATGTAGGGTAAGTCACTACACCGGCACCCAGTTTGCACTTGTCCAAATTAATTGCATATTTTTACAAAATGAGCCTACTATAGCAAAAATAAGCCAATTTAAATGAAAATAAAGGTCCATGTTTAATAAAAATGTTCATGAAATGAATTATAAACAAGGCTTTACGTTGCATCTGAAATCGAATACTTCCCTACTATATAGTATGCGAAAAACAGTACGCCAACAGAGTAGTATGTCCGAATACATAGTGCTCAAAAAAAGCTGGCGAAAAGTACCCGGATGTCCAACTACTTCTGTCGAGATTCTGAAGTGTGCATTCAATAGATTTGTGAATGGTGGCAAAGTGACGCAACTGATGCTGGTAAGTCACGTGACAGTAATGACACGGATATAGTACTGAATTTCATTCACTCTACCCATACTCATACTATATAGAACATACTTTTTAACGTTCACAAAGTTCAGATTCAAATGTAGTACCTACTCAGATGGTATGGGATTTCAGATGCAACATTAGTCCCTTTTTATTGTAATTTCATAGAAAGAGCAGTACAATTATCTTGCGTTCTATGGACGAAAGAAATTCATTCGGGTTTGGAATGACATGAGGGTGCGTAAATGATGTCAGAATTAATTTTTCATTCTTATTCATCATCTCAGTGATAACTTTATAAGTATAAATCAACCCGGAACCCTTACGCTTTAAGGACTATAAGCAGCAGGGGGCGATATATAAACAGAAAAATAACTGCATTGTGCTAGCTGTGTTTGCATGAGCAGGGCATAGGCTACACCCTAATTCAATTACTATCCAAAATAATATACAAGATAAGAATTAAAGTGTCTGAAATCATAGTTTTTTCTTGTTTATTTTTATTTATTTATTTTTTTTTTTGAATGATCTTGTAATTATTTTATTTTGTATGGTTATGTATGTGTACATGCATATGTACAATTGTATGTGTGTACCTGTAACTCTCATGCTTTCCTGTGCAAAATGATGCAAATGGAATTTTGCTTGTTGACCAAAAAACAAACAAACAAACAAATAAATAAATAAATAAAAATAAATGGTAGGTTGAAATCAGTGAAAATGTCAACATGGTATAATTATAATAATTATTTTGTGAGTGTGCATGTTTTTTGTGCTATTATTAATCCCTTGCACATTGGAAAAGGATGAGTTTGTGATGTTTTACTTTTTTTGTAGTTGAAAAGTATCAAGGATGCAATGCCAAAAGATGCTGCTGCATTTTGCATTAAACCTAAAAGGTAAGAAATAGTATATTTTTAAAGTAATTAAATTAGCTTACTGCTATTAAGATACAGCACCTGAACACTTTTACCAGAGAAGCTGTCAATCTCTGCTGTCAATCATCATGTCACATTTTTATAGCATCAAAAAACGAACTGAAACCAAACTTTTATATATATATATATATATATATATATATATATATATAAAAAAGACGAATACTTGAACTTACATCAGAGTGATAAAAACTAACTAACTAGGTTTATGACCTATACTGGGACCATTCGGTCTGACAGTGGAAAAGCGGCTATTTTCTAAAGCATGTCTTGACGTCAGAGTTTTGCATGTGGTTTAATGGGGAGTTCAGCACCCCCTTGAGGAAGAACATTTGTGTTACATATGTAACAGAGGCCAGCTAGTAGTCGCTGTGCAAGTAAACCTCACTCTTCTGATCTCAAGAGATGCTCTAGCGGCTGACGTTAGGGGTTGTAGCCTTTAGCTTCCCTGTTTCCCTGTTAGAGCGTCTGACTCCCACCCCAGAGACCCAGGTTCGAGGCCTGCGCAGAGAGGGGCGAGTAGGACCTGGGTTAGAGGGGTTACATTGGTGCCGTGACCCGGATGGGAGTGAGTTTTAGGGGAGTGAGTGGAGGCCAGCTAGTAGTTGCTATGTGAGTAAACCTCACTCCTCTGATAACAAGAGGTGTTCTAGCGACTGACGCTAAGGGTTGCAGCCTTCAGCCTCCAAGTTAAAGCGTCCGACTACCAGGCCGGAGACCCAGGTTCGAGGCCCGCACAGAGCGGGGCGAGTAGGACCTGGGTTAGAGGGGTTACATTGGTGCCGTGACCCGGATGGGAGTGAGTTTTAGGGGAGTGAGTGGAGGCCAGCTAGTAGTTGCTATGTGAGTAAACCTCACTCCTCTGATAACAAGAGGTGTTCTAGCGACTGACACTAAGGGTTGCAGCCTTCAGCCTCCAAGTTAAAGCGTCCGACTACCAGGCCGGAGACCCAGGTTCGAGGCCCGCACAGAGCGGGGCGAGTAGGACCTGGGTTAGAGGGGTTACATTGGTGCCGTGACCCGGATGGGAGTGAGTTTTAGGGGAGTGAGTGGAGGCCAGCTAGTAGTTACTATGTGAGTAAACCTCACTCCTCTGATAACAAGAGGTGTTCTAGCGACTGACACTAAGGGTTGCAGCCTTCAGCCTCCAAGTTAAAGCGTCCGACTACCAGGCCGGAGACCCAGGTTCGAGGCCCGCACAGAGCGGGGCGAGTAGGACCTGGGTTAGAGGGGTTACATTGGTGCCGTGACCCGGATGGGAGTGAGTTTTAGGGGAGTGAGTGGAGGCCAGCTAGTAGTTGCTATGTGAGTAAACCTCACTTCTCTGATAACAAGAGGTGTTCTAGCGACTGACACTAAGGGTTGCAGCCTTCAGCCTCCAAGTTAAAGCGTCCGACTACCAGGCCGGAGACCCAGGTTCGAGGCCCGCACAGAGCGGGGCGAGTAGGACCTGGGTTAGAGGGGTTACATTGGTGCCGTGACCCGGATGGGAGTGAGTTTTAGGGGAGTGAGTGGAGGCCAGCTAGTAGTTACTATGTGAGTAAACCTCACTCCTCTGATAACAAGAGGTGTTCTAGCGACTGACACTAAGGGTTGCAGCCTTCAGCCTCCAAGTTAAAGCGTCCGACTACCAGGCCGGAGACCCAGGTTCGAGGCCCACGCAAAGTGGGGCGAGTAGGACCTGGGTGAGGGGTCACACATAGAAAAGGTTTCAAAGGTTATTAACATTTCCCACCTAGTCCTACACAATCTAAAGTATGTACGTCACCATCACCAGCGAAGTGCATACATTTACTGTGCATTGTAAGTTGTGTACAGATGTGTATGTATCTGCGTGTACACTTCCCTAGCACCACAATTTAAACATGATTATCCAAAATTGAATTACACTTCCTAATCTCTCCCAACAGCTCTGTTAAAAGGGCCATTGTGTTATGGAGGAAGTTCATTTGACCTCAGAATACCTGCAATGTTTATCAAGTATAAATGGTTTACAGACAAGGACAATGAGGAGCACTGTGAGAAACTTGCCACTTACAAGATGGTTGTTTTAATCATGGTGAATAGTTCATGAATTTCACACTGTCTCAGTTAGCTGCTGCTGGCTTTGATATGTTCAAATCAGTTTAACACTAGTCCACCCTGTAAAATGGTGTGATTATATTTCTAGGGATGGGTAGATAAAAGCTGAAGAAAGAAAATCAAGAAATGCAAGGAAATCATTTCTAGTGGGTAGATCTAACAAGACTTGATCTCTGCAGTGAGAACACAGAGAAACATACCTCAGGCCAGGGCTGTATTAATCGCTCTTAGAGAGGGAACAATAATCAAAAACATTCAGAAAACTAGGCTAGGGTTTATGTCACGCACAGAGAGAAGTGAGAAAGTGGAATAATAATTAACCATTTAAACACCCATCTTTCCTCTCTTTCATTGTTTTGCTTCAAGGACAACTAAAAAAAGTCAATAAAATCAAACACTGAAATGATTCAGAATGAACCATGAACTCCAAAGGGCAAAAAATATGCAAAATGATCAGTGCGACACAGGCTGTAAACAACATTTACCATTCTAACATATAAAAAAACACGTGGATTGTATTAGTAGTAGTCATATTGCAGAGTAACAGGTAAAATTGTTTCTTGTTTGATGAGGCACAGTCTTTGACGTCAACAACAAAAGATATTGAAATGTTTTCTACTTTTGAAACATATGCATGGATGAATTGTTTACAATATGATCTATTATATGCATTTTGATTTATTTCCCTATGCTTTTGCTGTATTGAGAGCAATCTAGTTTTGCGCTTGCAAAGACGGCACTTTGTCACTCTCCTCTGGGACTGCTGTGATGACAGACCTCTGGAGAGACATCACACTCTCTCACACCACAGAGATCTTTAGGGATATAGACGTCCTGACTCTTTATGTGATTGTTTTGCTGCTGCTGACTGAGGTGTCTTTGTTTTAGCACTGTGGTAACCCTCTTCTGCCTAGGGCCAGGAATCACTGAGGGACAATCTAACTCTCCCTGCAAAGTGTTGTTAAGGTAACAGCCCACCAGGGCAGAGTGTGTCTGATCTGGCCTGATCCCTGTGCTGATCCCACTGAGCCCATGTTATTAGATGAGAAGTGAGTGTATAGAGTGAATGTTGGTGTTGATACTGTGATACGGGACACCGGCGCTTGCTATGGCAATGAAGCGTTCGCTCCAGAGAAAGTTACAAAAGAGCATGCGCTGCTTAGTAGGGTCAAGTACAGTTCAGAAGGGCAGACAGGGTGTGTTCTATTATCTCCAATAACACACACACACAAACATGTGCACATGGATCTAATAGTGCTGCTGCTAAAAAATTGATGTGAACCACTATAAAGTACCCTAGAGGCTCATGAGCGCAATGGTGGTGTTTTACCCGCAAAAGCTTGTTCATACTGTAGCTTCAAGTTGTTTGGTGCTTTATAATGCATTGGGTCCGTTTTGACCCAGAAGAGATACGTAAAAAGTTATAAAAATGCATAGTTTTTAGTACGGGAACCAAACTTTGCAGATTAGCCAAGACTATCTAAATAAATAAATACATAAATCCATCCATCCATCCATCCTCCAATCAGTCAATCCATCCATCCATCCATCCATCCTCCAATCAGTCGATCCATCCATCCATCCATCCATCCATCCATCCATCCATCCTCCAATCAGTCAATCCATCCATCCATCCATCCATCCTCCAATCAGTCGATCCATCCATCCATCCATCCATCCATCCTCCAATCAGTCAATCCATCCATCCATCCATCCATCCTCCAATCAGTCAATCCATCCATCCATCCATCCTCCAATCAGTCGATCCATCCATCCATCCATCCATCCTCCAATCAGTCAATCCATCCATCCATCCATCCATCCATCCATCCATCCATCCATCCATCCTCCAATCAATCCATCCATCCATCCATCCATCCATCCATCCATCCATCCATCCATCCATCCATCCATCCATCCTCCAATCAGTCAATGAAGTCCATCCATCCATGCATCCATCCATCCATCCATCCTCCAAGCAGTCAATCCATCCATACATCCTCCAAGCAGTCAATCCATCCATACATCCTCCAATCAGTCAGTCAGTCCATCCATCCATCCATCCATCCATCCTCCAATCAGTCAATCCATCCATCCATCCATCCATCCATCCATCCATCCATCCAATCAGTCAATCCATCCATCCATCCATCCTCCAATCAATCCATCCATCCATCCATCCATCCATCCATCCTCCAATCAGTCAATCCATCATCCATCCATCCATCCATCCATCCATCCATCCATCCATCCATCCATCCATCCTCCAATCAGTCAATAAAGTCCATCCATCCATCCATCCTCCAATCAGTCAATCCATCCATCCATCCATCCATCCATCCATCCATCCATCCTCCAATCAGTCAATCCATCCACCCATCCATCCATCCATCCATCAATCCACCCATCCATCCATCCATCCATCCATCCATCCATCCTCCAATCAGTCAATGAAGTCCATCCATCCATCCATCCATCCATCCATCCATCCATCCATCCATCCATCCATCCTCCAGTCAATCCATCCATCCATCCATCCATCCATCCTCCAATCAGTTAATGAAGTCCATCCATCCATCCATCCTCCAAGCAGTCAATCCATCCATCCATCCATCCATCCATCCATCCATCCATCCATCCATCCATCCTCCAATCAGTCAATCCATCCACCCATCCATCCATCCATCCATCCATCCATCCATCCATCCATCCATCCATCCATCCATCCATCCATCCATCCTCCAATCAGTCAATCCATCCACCCATCCATCCATCCATCCATCCTCCAATCAGTCAATCCATCCATCCATCCATCCATCCATCCATCCATCCTCCAATCAGTCAATCCATCCATCCATCCATCCATCCATCCATCCATCCTCCAATCAGTCAATGAAGTCCATCCATGATTATTTTATAGAAAGTTCAAGTGGTGTGTGTATCGAGTTCAAGTACGGCTGTTTGTAAAGCACGCAGTGCCATCTGCTGTCAGAATCGATTCGAGAGAGAATCGCGATGCATTCAGAAAATCTCAGAATCATTTCTCAATTCGTGATTAAACGATTTATTGTCCCAGCCCTAATATTTAACTCTCATTTTGGCACAACAGACTTCATTATAGTGATGACAGGCATTTCCAGGTGTTTTTGAACATCTGTATGCTGACTAAAGAGAGAAGCAGAGTTGACTAGGTCTGACTCACCCAGAGGGAGGATGCCATAAAGTGCGATGAGCTGTCTGACGTCAGAGAGAGATGGCATGGGCTCAATATCTGCTTGCCGCAGTGTTGTGCCCAAGTAACTGTATTCGCCTAGAGAGTCAAGGAAAAATACATGCCATACTGGTTTAAATATGCCATCAAACATCAGACATCAATGGCTGCTTGCCAGCACTGCATGTTACACAGTTTCCATGGAATGTAAAAAAAAAACAATGTCAGAATGACAAAGTTTTTCCAACACATAACAGTCAATGTGGTTTCTATACTTTAAACGCCTCACCCTCTTCCCGAGAAACCTAAACAGAAACTAAAATTTTAAGGCTTCACATTTTGTGCCATTTTACAGCAACATTAGGTTGCTATGTTGCGCAGTTGAACAATTGATGAGTCATAAAATCCACTGTGATACACACACACGCGCACGTTCACAGGGGTGTGATTCAGCACTGTACACGTGTCTGTGATCGAGTCCCTTTAGCAGTAAACCCCAGTCTGAACCCTTGGGCGATGCATTTATCATAAGTTTTCATCATCACTTGATTCAAACTTGGAAAACTTGATTCACCGATGCAACTGTCTGATTTCAATGTGCTTGTAAGATGTAACAACTGGCAACACATGAAAAGCTTTCGCTCCCAGACTGGACTTTATGCACTTCATGTGATTGAGCTGTACTAATTAATCCCAAGAATTATCAGCATGAATACTGAAATGTTTAGCAAACAAATGACTTCAGAGGCAGTTTGAAGCCCTGATAAGTGTGACCACAGCCATTGAACTGGCACAAGAGTCTCTGTTTTCATGTGGCGTTACACTGTGCCAGGAAACAGAGGGGACAGAATGATCCGTAAGAGGCCGTGAACTTCTTGTGCCAAACTAAGATCTACTCTTTCCTGGTATCACTGGCAACTATGAACTATAAGGTCTGACCAATAATAATAATAATAATAATAAAAGTGACAGTGAAACATAAAAAAAATATAAATTTAAATAAATCATGCATTTGCCCCCAAAATTAATATTTAAACAAATGTTATAATAAATTAAATATGCTTTTAAAAGGTTATAAAGGTTTTTAAAAGTGTACAAAAACATAATGGAGATATAATTAATTTGAAGTTTTATTAAGTGTTAAAAAATGAGATTATGTGTTTTTTATATAATCAATTAACACTGCTTTTGTCATTTTTTACAAGATGGACAAAATTTGTCACCAAAAAAGTCATTGGGTTTAACCAAAATTTCGGTTTTACCGAATGACACTTTTGGTTACACCGAATGACGATATTTTTCAAACAATGCTAACAGGCTGATATCTAGCTAGCTAGCAAAAGGACAATCGAACATTTTATATTTAGTACAAGTTTTTAAAATATTATAACATTTTCCATGTTTTATAGCGATTGCACCGAATGACCTGATGTTTCGGGACATGCGTATGAACAAGTGAAAACATGAATTTTTCAAATAGTTAAAAGAGAGTTAGTTACTTTGCTTCATGACCATGTGGCCCTTTGCAGGCGTCTGAATGATGTCACATCCTGTCACGTGATATTGACCGCATGACTTGATCCAAAATGGTCCCTTTATATTGGTTACTCCGAATGACATCAGTGAAATTCATTCTTTCTCATACAAAGCAACGACTTCTGCACATAATTTTAATATCATTTTGCACTATGTTGATATATGATGTTATAAAATCATGCCAGAATAAAAAATATATACATTTATTACATATTAAGATATTTTAATCACAAATTAAATGGCTGTATTGGCCTTTGGACAATTAAACCAAATGACCTTTTGACACTTCAAAATCTTTAAAATACCTTTATATGAAGCAAAATATAATTAAAACCTTTTGGATTCAATAAAAGAGATCTAGTTGTACTACCTTACATACTTTGGATGTCATATCTTTGTTTTTTATTATTAAGGCCTTTGGACAAAAAAATGACCCGTTGCGTCATTGACCAAAATATACAGGTCTAAAAAAAAAAAGAAATTTAATTTAACTTTAATTAATTTTATTTAATAACTTCACATTTTTGATAGTCCACTTTAGACCTTCTACTAACTATAAGTAACTTTACAACTTCATCTCAACTAACTCTCATTAGAGTATTAGTAGACTGTTACGCTGCATTCACATGGGGCGTCGACGCTTGACGGAGGGTGTGTCTGAAGCTTGGTGCTGATGCGACTGTCATAGTGACAACAGCCAATTGCATTACTTTCCGGTGTTGCATGAAAGCAATTGGCTAGCGTCTGTGCTAGGGTATTTGAATAAGGTGATCTGATTGGCTGACACTTGAAACGTTTGACGACTGAAAAGTTTAACATTTTTAAACATATCTCCAATTGTGTTTGTCTGAAAGAAGATAGTCATATATGGATCACCTAGGATGGCTTGAGGGTGAGTAAATCATGGGATAATTTTCATTTTTGGGTGAACTATCCCTTTAAGAAAGTGAAACAAGTTGTTACAGAATGTTAAAAACTAAAAAGATGTGAAATGTATCTCAGTGGTGTTTGTTTTTTACCTATGTAATCTGACAACTTGACGTTCATTGGCCTGATTATGAAGCCTTCCAGAACAAGCTCCTCATATAGAGATTCAATGGTCCTAGAGGGAAGACAAACAGAGAGGTAGAGAGAACGTTTGAAAGAGAGATAAACAGAAAGCGCATTGCAAACTGATCAGTCATGCTGTGTATCTGACGCAACCTTCTATTACATCACAGCGTTCAGAGCCAGCCGTGAATTCTTGTGCTCCACATGGACACTCGCCAGTCACCCCCTGAGCTCCAAACCCTGACATTTACAACACTCCAGCACTTACCAGAAGCACAATCCCTCTGTTTGAGAACTCTCACAGTTCATGGCTGTTTAACGTATGACCGACATCTCCGAACCGAAAACAGTGGCAGGGGTCGAATATGGTCTTTTAGCAAAGATTAAACTACATTATAACAGACTTTGCATTTTGAACCAGTTTATTTATTCAAACCTGTCAGCTGTGAGGTCCTTCTCTTTCTTCTTCTTCTTTCCAGTCTTCCGCCCTTTCTTTTTTTTCTAAAGCAAAGAAAATGTGTTTTTAGTTATGGACAACAGTAGATGAAAATAATTACGAATCAAGAATGACAAGGGAAGTAAAGTATGTCATATGATGTACATATGAGTACACTCTAAAAGATGCTGGGTTAAAAACAACAAAAGTTGGCTTGAAAATGGACAAACCCAGCATTTTGGGTTGTTTTAAATATTTGCCTACCCTGCTGGGTAGTTTTATTTAACCAAACTATTGTTTAAAAATGACTGTATTGCTTGCTTAAAATGAACACAAAGTATGTTGAAAATGAACATTTATTAATAAGTTTAATGAATAATAATTAAACAATAAACATTTATTAAATTGCTTATTAATAAATGTTCACCTTTTGATTATTATTGTTGCCTCTAGTAATTATGTGTCTGATTTTTAATTTCCAACCTATTTTGGGTTTTAATCCAGACATATAGTCATTTTTAAACAATAGTTGAGTTAAATAAATCTACCCAGCATGTTGGGCAAACATTTAACCCAACCACTGGGTTAAAACAACCCAATCGCTGGGTTTGTCCATTTTCAACCCAACTTGGTTTGTTTTTAAACCAGCATTTTTTAGAGTTTACCGATGTTATATTTGAAATAACATGAATCAAAGTGTGATTAGGTTAATGTCAGACTATAAAGAAAGTTTATTTTCCTTTTAACACCAAGGTACACTCTAAAAAATGCTGGGTTAAAACAACCCAAGTTGGGTTGAAAATGGACAAACCCAGCATTCTAGGTTGTCTTAACCCAGTGGTTGGGTTAAATGTTTGCCAAACCTGCTGGGTAGTTTTGTTTAACTCGAATATTGTGTAAAAATGACTATATGGCTGCCTTAAAATGAACCCAAAATATGTTGGAAATTAAAAATCAGACACATAATTACTAGAGGAAACTATAATAATCAAATGGTGAACATTTATTAATAAGCAATTATGTTTATTGTTTAATTATTATTCATTAAACTTATTAATAAATGTTAATTTCCAACATACTTTGGGTTCATTTTAAGCAAGAAATGCAGTAATTTTTAAACAATAGTTGAGTTAAATAAAACTACCCAGCAGTTTTGGCAAACATTTAACCCAATTGCTGGGTTAAAACAACCCCATCACTGGGTTTGTCCATTTTCAACTCAACTTTGGTTGTTTTTAACCCAGAGTGTAAGTTTCGGTATATTAAATCTTCTGACCCTACAATGTACAGTGTGCTTGCATCCAAAATGTGGAAAATCATCTGGTGACTTGACATAACAAACATCAAGAGATCTGTTTCTCTAATTATCTAGAATGAACTTTCAGTGCAGTTGTTTTTATGCTGCTGGAGACACCCTGGAATAACCTGCCATAGTGCAGGGCTTTTCCAAACCACAACAGAACCAGACGAGCAGGACTGGCAGCCAGGTATTTCCACGAATTATATGTTACCAAACGTTCTAAATATTTGTTCCGTGAGGAATAGGAAATGGCCACTTGCTTCATTTTCTCAGAAATCACTGGACTGAACATATTGTGATTCCCCAGAATAGTTTTATGGAGAATATTGGATCATTTTTTGGCAGGTCAGGAGTTAGTTAGTCAGTGATATTAAGATCGGGAAACTTTCTCCCTGCAATGATATAACACACAGGGTGAACTCCTGCTAGCATTAGCTCAGCGTAGGCGTTGCATGTCCATTTAACAAACAAACCCTCCCTGTTGCATAATATTCAATTAGCTGTACCCAAATTGCATGCTTCCTAAATTCCCTGAATGTGTTTCAAAATTCCAACAAAGCTCAATGTGCAAACCTAGTGAGATGAATTAAAAGCTGGAATTTCGTCTTACACCAACGGAGCTGAATGGGGTTTGCGTGTGCATGCATTTGCAGAATGATTAATGATAAAGCATCTTTGTGTATAAATTACACGCGTCAGACAGACAGCGTCTGTGACCGATTTAGCTGTCAAACCCTCTCAGCGTAAAGCAACACAAGCAGGGTGCCAAATATGTTGTTGATGAATTCTAGCTCTTGTGCAGGCATGCAATGAGGCCTTTTTCTGTGCTTCTTGTTTTGGAGAAGACACAATTCTGACTGACTGCAGGAAATACAGAGATGGATTGGTCTCCTATTTATTCACATATATTTACAGGTCACAGTTAAACAGAGCCACGCACATATTCACATACATACACACACAGATCTATACCTTTATATATATATTATTGTGTCTAGTATTGGCTGCCATGATTTAGTAAGGCGTGACGTATCAACATTCCTAAAATACTGCTTCCAGGTCAGCTATTTTTGTTTCAGAGTAAAATAAAAAGTAAGATGAAGTTGAAATAAAGTCACATTGTGAGATATGAAGTCACAATCATGATAAAACAAAGTTGCAATTGCAAAAATGTAAAGTCACATTAAGGCTTTTCACTGCTTTTTCCTGCTTTTAACTCCAGGTAAAGCAATGTTTCACACTTGCAATTTAGAAGTGGGTTAGCAGCACTGATTTTTTATCCAGGGTTATGAAACCCTGCTCCGGAGCTTTTGCGGTGTTAACTCCACATTGCAATACTACAGCTAGGCGCTTAGAAACAGACAACCAATCACATACTCATATTTTCCTCCTTTGGACGGTCACAGAAACACTGCGCATTGTATATAAACTGTAAATTCAGTGTTTGAGAGGAGGAATATCAAATGCTGACAGAAAACATGACAATTTGAGTGGAGAACGTTTCATTCGTATTTTTATAGTCAGAAATGTCCATTCAGTATAAACTCGAGTACAGTCGGCAATACAAGGATGAGTAATGCTGGAGCTTTCATGTAAACAGGGCACATGCTGCGTTTATCCAATCAATGACAATGGAACCGCAAATATGCAAATAAGAACGTTAATCCAGGGTTTAGGAATGTACATTGTGAAACGTCATTTTTTGAATACCCAGGATGCAAGATAACCCAGGATTCCGTTTACCCGGGGTTTAGAATGACCCAGGGTTAACTATTTCAAGTGTGAAAAGCCCTATTGTGAGATATAAAGTCAGTTATAAGAAGTAAAGTAGGAGCTAAAGTTGCAATTATTAAAAACATGGCAAATAGTTCCATTGCTATGTTGTTTAAATAGCAAATGTACTCGCACCCATCTGTTCACCCATGGGAGTGCTGGTCTGAAAACGAGGTGTGTTCAGGTGCATTGTTGGCGTGTTGCTATTTTGAGGAACTGAAATCGACTGCGCCGTTGACCAACAAAAACCTGCTCTGAAGTCAATGACGCAGTATTTATTTATTTATTTATTTTTTTTTTAATTTAAAATTGCGTTAGTAATATGAGGCTATAGGCGTGCAAACACTCTGCTTGATACACACACAGGGACGCGCAGCAGCACACAAACATGCCAAATATTAAAAATAAAAGGATCACAATATAAAAGATTATTTTTATGTTCATGAAGATAAAAATGCTTTGGTGGAATCTGGCTTGTCCCGTAGATGGTCTGCTCGCCGCTTTAACCTCATGCACGAGCACATCCGTTTCCTCACTAGAGAAGCGTTCAGTTTTTCCAATTGCAAATTCCACCATGTAAATAGCGAATACGCCATGGTGCAAGCGCACATGGCTTTTAAAGGGTATGGGAGATGAGACTCTGATTGGTTTATTGCATGTTACGCCCAAAATACACCCATGACTCATTAAGAGAATAGGGACAATCCTTTTAGACCATGTGCGCAGGGTGCGCCAACCATTTTCCCTGTCGTTAAACTAGAAAAATTGGCTTCAGACACGCCCTAAGTGCACTATGGCTTTAGACCATGTGCTTAGATCGTTAAAATAGGGCCCTAAGACTCTACGTACATTGTGTACTTTACCATATGTCTTGGTCCTCTAGTCATATATTGCCATATATATGTGTGTGTGTGTGTGTGTGTGTGTGGTCCTGGTATACCCTACGTTATGGGGACAAAATGTCCCCACAAAAATGGCAATATTCGAAATCCTTGTCCTTGTGGGGACATTTTTTGGTCCCCATGAGGAAAACAGTTTATAAATCATATTAAAGGTCCCGTTTTTCGTGGTTTTTTGAAGCTTTGATTGTGTTTATAGTGTGCAATATAACATGTTCATGTTTCGCGTGTTAAAAAACACAGTATTTTTCACAGATTTACTTATCTGTATACCGCTGTTTCCTCTGTCATAAAAACGGGCTGATGACTTCCTTGCTCTATGAAGTCCCTCCTTCAGAAATACGTAACGAGTTCTGATTGTGCCAGCGGTTCCTGTGTTGTGATTCGACAGCAGCTTAGCGCACCTTGCCCGGAAAGGTCACGCCTCTTACCATAACGTGGAGATGCACGCGCTCAGTGTTACTGTAAACATGTCTTTAATTTTACCCTATCAATTTGAGCCGGAATCAGACCCGGTGATTGGACTGCGGGATGAAAATAACAGCGTTTCGACGACATGGCGACAAACACACTCTACAAACGCAACTCTTGTGTATTCCTGTGGGCGGAGGTTAGTCAAAACACTGTTTTAGTGACGTCATTAAAGAAGGAAGTAGAGGGATGTAGTCCAAACTGGCCGTTCGATGTAGGCGACTTCTGTTAAATAAAATATCTCGCTTGGCATTGAACTTTGAGCTTTAAAATTTTACAGATTTTATTTATACTCTAACAACAACATTACACACTAACTAAAGTTTGAAACATGGGATCACAAAGAACGGGACCTTTAAGTGATGTTTTTTGAAAATGTAAAAATGCAAAACGTTTTCTGTGATGGGTACACTCTAAAAATATGCTGGGTTGTTTCAACCCAAATTTGGGTCAAAAATGGACAATTTTTGGGTTTGTCCATATTTGACCCAAATTTGGGTTGAAACAACCCATCATTTTTAGAGTGTAGGTTTGGGGGTAGGGTTAAGGTTAGGGGATATAATATACAGTTTGTACAGTATAAAAAATCATTATGTCTATGGAATGTCCCCATAAATCATGGAAACCCAACATGTGTGAGTGTGTGTGTGGTAGAGAAGGTGGGGAATAGGGGCCCAATCAAAACACAAGCCGAGGAGGGCAGGACACCTTTACTAATTCTCTGTCCAGACCACATTCCTGGTCAAGAGGGCAGATCACTGTATGACCCCGGGGCCTCTCGCACAAGGTGCATAAACACAGAGTATATCTTAAGATCTGGATCCATCCAGACTAAAAGACACATTACAGGGTTTTACAGGCCAGCCACCATCTATAATCTGAGCAACATCTGAGCATCTGTACACCGTCACTCGTGCAGAGAATTTAAAATACGCACAAGGTCTTATCTCAAAGGAAGACGCATGCATGCCTGCCATTCACCTTTTTACTACTTTTCTTGACTTTTTTCTTTTTCTTTCCCTTGTCTCTGTCCACCACCAGCTTAAGGTTCTTCAGTTCCTGCCTCATCAGCTCGTCCACCTGAGACAAAGATAAAAACAAAGAGGGAAAAAAATGAGATGGAATGAATTGAGGCACAAGGGAAGTGAAAGAGCTGAGGTGTTTTGTTTTCATAGAGTGTTATGACTTTCATAAAATGTAGTGCAGAAAGAGTGTTGATTTCTTTACTCCCAACCAGGGTTTGAATTCGTGAGGGTCCGAGACAAAATTATGAAGCTGAGGGCCCCGCTTTTCATACTATTGGCAGGTTAAAGACGTGTTTATTCATCACAGGCCCCTGATGACAGCTCTGCTCCCACCTGAACTCTGAGCTCCTCTTCAACTTCCAATCTCTTCTCCTCCCGCACCAACTGAGCGTCGAAACTTTGAAGGAAGTTCTGTTTTTCATCTCGGTTATGCCAAACCTCTGCAACGCACAACAAATCCACAAAGGATGATGATTTATATAAAACTAAATTGCAACAACAGTGATAATATGATCATATATCTAAAACAGTAGAACATACAGACATCTCTGACATGTGAAAACAAATTCGACTTGGACACAAAGCATCAGAGTATAGTCAGGAGAACATCAGTCAGCACTGTGTGTAAAAGAGGAAACAATTCTGAGAGAGGTCTGGTAGGCTTCAGTCGGACCTCCTGCGTGTGGAGCGTAGAGGAAGCACAGGTGCTGTAGTCTGGGTGAGAACTCAGAGTTTGATTGTACTCCGAGCTGCGCTCTCACGCGCCACATCCTGACGGGAAACCCATTTCCACCCACTTCCTGTCCGGGCTAAAGGCAGAACGCCAGGTTGATTTGGAAACTGGAAAAGGACTGGCAGGGCCTGACCTCACAATGAGTCTGAAGTTGTTTTTCCCTGTTTTGTTCATTTGCATATCATAGAGATGCACAGAAAAAAACCCAGCAAACTTAATCTAAACTGTCCAGGACAAACATTTATGAAATTGTGTTAAAATATATTACATTTGGCAGTCTTTCAGTTGGTACTTCTGTGGACTTTAATTACTGACAAAATGAAGTGGCGTTTAGCGGTTTCTGTCAACAAACTGGTATTTCTGAATGGGCTGAAGCTGGGATTTAGCGGATTTGAAGCGCAAATATTTGATGAACGTATACAATGTGCGGAGAGCATTCGCTCAATATCATTATCTCATTTTGACGGAGGTGGTGTTTAGCAGCTTTTGCATTTGAACTCTTCATATTTTTATCAGTTCACGTATTACCTGAGAATCAAATCCATGACCTTTAAAGGGTTAGTTCACCCAAAAATGAAATTTCTGTCATTAATTACTCACCCTCATGTCGTTCCACACCCATAAGACCTTCATTCATCTTCGAACCACAAATTAAGATATTTTTGATGAAATCCAAGAGGTTTTTTTTTATCCCCCATAGAAAGCAACATAATTACCTTCATTCAAGGTCTAGATAGGAAGTAAAGATATCGTTAAAACAGTTCATGTGACTGCAGTGGTTCAACCTTAATGCTACGAAGCGACGAGAATACTATTTGTGTGCAAAAACAAAATAAAAATAATGACTTTATTCAACAATCTCTTCTCTACCCTGTCATTCTCCTACGCAGTTGATGCAGTGAACTCAGTTCAGAGCTTCCGTGTTTTACGTCCAAACGCCGACTGATAATTGTCTTTACAGTATTGACTACTACTACTTCTCTGGACCTTGAATGACAGTAATTATGTTGCTTTCTATGGGGGATAAAAAAACCTCTAAGTCCACCTCTGGACAAAAACACATAGTACAACATCCATTTCTGTCAGTTTTACAGCAGCAAAATGAACACTGTTGTGTCGCTGTAACGATGGACAAAACATGATCAAAACTTGCAGCTCGGCAATTGAAAGCGGCTCATATGCACACCGTTATCCATCTTGAAATCATACAATTAGATTCACATCTTTCGATTGGTTCTTCTGTGGACTTAGAGGCTTTTACTGACAAAATGAAGTGCCGTTTCTGCCAAAGAACTGGTATTTCTGAATGGGATAAAAAAATTCTGGGATAAAAAAAAAAAAAAAGGTAACACTTTATAATAAGGTTCATTAGTTAACTACATTAGTTAACATGAACTAATAATGAACTGCACTTATAAAGCATTTTTTAATCTTTGTTAATGTTAATTTCAACATTTACTAATGCATTATTAAAATCTTGTTAACATTAGTTAATGCACTGTGAACTAACATGAACAAACCATGAACAACTGTTCATTAACTAATGTTAACAAAGATTAGTAAATACAGTAACAAATGTAATGCTCATGGTTAGTTCATGTTAGTTAATACAAAACTAATGTTTAACTAATGAACCTTATTGTAAAGTGTTTCCAAAAAAAACCTCTCAAATTTCATCAAAAATATCTTAATTTGTGTTCTGAAGATGAATGAAGGTCTTACAGGTTTGAACCAACATGAGGATGAGTAATTAATGGCAGAAATTAATGACATTTTTGGATGAACTAACCCTTTAATAACCAGCAGGGCTGTGCACCTTTTAAAATTGAATACATTTGAATACATTTTTGTGATCCAAACTGAAGTAGCAAGTAAGAACTAGACCTGAAATTCAAATTCACAATGTTGTTGCATTTATTTTGAAGTAGTCAGCCCACAGGAATTTAACAGTGGGTTAAAGCAACCAAATTGCTGGGTTTGTCCATTTTCAACCAAACTTTGTTTTTAATCCAGCATTTTTTTAGAGTGTACAAACAAGCCTTTTCAGGCAAGTGTTTCCTAATGGAGAAATAAACTCCAGTGGGTGTGGACAGATCATTTTCATGCACAAACAGCTATATTACACACTAATGCAAATGTAAAATAAAAAAGCATAATACATTCTTAATAAGCAAGCAGTGCTGTCAAGTTCACATAGGGGTCAAAGGGCACTGATGTTAAAGCTCGCTCTGGTGGAACCTAAAAATAAGCATCAGTTCAGTAACTTTGAAATGAGATCCCTTGCTGAGGTCAGAGGTCAAACTGTCGTCCACAAAGCCTGCTTTTCAAAGTCACATTTTCAAAACATCCCGGGGCAATACGATCTATATAATTGCCCCGCTCCTTCAGAGGGATGCATTCACATAGCCTGGCCTGTTTGTTTAAAGACAACATCCACCTAACTCTCCTGAAAACACACGACTGTTAGGGGTCAGCATTTTAAACCTACTTTATTGGGACGGAAGACCTCTGAGAATGATCCAAGCCCACACAGTGCAAGAACAACAGACACTACTGTGGATGAACAGAAAAACATTTCTCGTGAAACGGTGGCCAGTTTTGTGGGAAGGGGGCGGCCACACACATCTGCTCTGATTGAACATAGTGTAAATACAGCACATTTGCCACCCACCATATGGGGATTGAGTAAAAAAAACACTTCAGGGCTCCGTAGCGGTCTGTTATCTTCATGCCATGGTCTTTTGTACCATTTGTGAAGATTTGTATGCTGGTCAGTCAGCGACGATGGAGCCGCACTCATTCTGAAAACCTGTTTTGCCTGTTTGTCCCGGTCATTCAGCTAACAGTGAGAAACAAACACTTCCTTTACACGTCTCTCCTCTGCCAAGAGACTGAAATGAAATCCATCGGTCACATCCAGCAAGTGCGCCATGACGCTGGGATGCAGGAAGGGAAAGAGGGCAAGGGCCAGACAAGACCAAACAGGCAATCTCAATCTTACCCTGAGTACTACAAATGACTTCCTCGGCCTCTCTATAAGCCATTCTCTACTGCGGTGCGAAGGACTTTCCCAACAGAGCCTGTCCCTCTGGGGATCATGCTGGCTATCGTCTGATTCTGGGTAAATATGGAGCTCACCTTTCCGCCTCATTACAACTAAATAAACCCACCACATGATCATATCCCAATTACAGACAGCTGATAAAACAGTGTGCTGCCGATTAACTCGCACAGCAAAGATTAGCTGTCTCACAGGCCGGATGTAGGACATGTTGGTCTGCTGAACACATCATACAAATGTTCAGAATTGCTGATCACGTTGTTTATGTGACTGTTTTTCAAGCCGGGAGAGAGCAGAACGTTGTGAAAAAGATGTACAATTTAGCATGCTTTTAAACTTATTATGGAAACTATTATTTGAAAGGAGCGTGTATCAAACTGCCAAAGTCATGTGATTTCAGTAAACGAGGCTTCGTTACGTCATAAGTGTTTCAAAACGTTTCGAAATTTCAATTGTTCATTGACTTTGGCAGTTTGATGCACGCTCCTGAACCACTGATTCGAAACAAAAGATAAAAAATAAAAAAAAAAATAAAGATGAAATAAATGAATAAAGTCGTTATTTTTTTTTTTTTTGGCGCACAAAAAGTATTCTCGTCGCTTCATAACATTAATGCTGAAACACTGTAGTCACATGAATATTTTAAAGATGTCTTTAGTAGCTTTCTGGGCATCTGAAAGTGTTAATTATCTTGCTGTTAATGCAGGCCTCACTGAGCCATCGGATTTTATCAAAAATATCTTAATTTGTGTTCTGAAGATGAACGAAGGTTGGGTGTTGGACGACATGAGGGTGAGTAATTAATGACAGAAATTTCATTTTTAGGGGAACTAACCCTTTAATTGCATGTTAATTGCAATTAAATTAAAACATATTGTAGTTTATTATATTATCAGCTGAACTGCTTTTAGACCCATCCAATTTTACATATAATTTCATAATTACTTTTACGGTAGCATTTACGGTTAAAAAAAAATTCTTTAATGTCATTGAAATGTATTTAAATTTATTTCTAATAATGCATTTGTAATGATGAAACTGCATCTGATTACATTTACATATATTAGCTTTAAATGTAATATCGAATAACACACTACAGTCAATATTAGAATCCATGTATGTTGGTCAATGCATCAAAATAAGTGTACTTTAAGCACAGCAAACAATTATTAAAACCTAATGATTTAAAATGTTCTTTAAAGTGAAACTTTCGATTTGACAGTATTACAAAGTGCACTTTTAAAAATTGCACTTAAGAAACATAATCATTAAAGTATATTCGCTAACATTTATTTTTTTAAGGTGACACAGTTACAAGTTGCATGTACTTACTATAGTAATTAACAGCATATTATGCATAATTACAAGTAACTAACCCTAAACCAAGCCCTAACCTTAACCTTATAGTAAGTACATGTAATTAATATTACTTAGTACTTGTTTGTAATTACACTGCAACAATGTCACCTTAAAATAAAATGTAACCATGTAATCTCTTTAAGTAGCACTTAAGTAGCCTTTTATTTTATTAACATTATCTGCAAGTGCAGTTTTGTAAAATATATACTTTTAAGATTTGAAGTATACTACAAGTGCACATCTAATACAATTAGTTGCATTACAATTAATAAAAGACATTTTAATAAAAACATTTCCCTTATTTAAAAGTGCTGTATTCTGTCAACAATGCTGTTGACAGCAGTTTGCTTGATGAATATAACCAACACATGTGAGACTGACATCGCTATTCACTCACCCATGTCAAATATTTGGGAGGTGAGCTCTGATCTCTGCTTTTCATTACACCTTTAAGCTTCATTCCTCAGGAATGCAACCCTTTGCTCCACAGACAGAGCAATGTGACATATGCAGGAAAATCTTAATGAAAAGAATTAAGCAGCGTTGACTGGGCATATAATTGCTTCCTGTGAGGTTACAGCTGTTAGTTGGCTGAAAATTTTCCAGTCAAAAATGCATTTCCACATGCACACACTCACACATATACATCACACTTTTAGCATGCAATGCTCTCACTTGCAACATATTTAAGTATTTACATAGCCAGTATATAAAGTTAACTGCAATATTTGTAACTTTAGTAAAATATATGGTTTGTACAATTGGGAACAGTACAACAGCACTTATTCTAGGGTATGTAAGGGCACATGTATTCATCATGAACCGTACGGTATGGACGTCACAATTCTGTTCATGCAGTTAGAATACAGTCAGTCACAGGCGATTCACACTTCAATCCAGAAGGGGGCGTGTACGGTAATGCAACGCTGTTAACCACGACAGGAAAAAGTGCAGAAGAAGAAAAACAGACGATATAGAAATGTCACAAACATCAATAAAACAGCTTGAGAATAATATCTCACGTAGCATTACATTTACCTCAGGCAAGTCATTTAGTGTCCACAGCATGTTAGTTCACTAGAGAAATGAACTCTAGAGAGGAGTATTTAACTAAATTTATGCACTATATTAGCTTATATATTCATTATTATATTCACTTTACCTGTTAGTAATATCTTAATTATTAAATATATGTTTAAATAAATTTGTCATGAAAACTGTGTAAATGATTATATTTCAAAAATGAATTCAGTAATGATTTTATCATTACATTTAGAAGTTAATGCAAAACCTGCCTTATGTTCAATTTACATGTTTTTATTTTATTTTAGTGTTGATTATTATTTCTAAAAAATAAATAGCAACTGAATTTAATAGTTTGGGCTCTGTTTTTAATTGTAACCTTTAATATTATAGTAATGTGTAAGAAAGGGTTTTCTGTATATAGTTTACAGCATTAGTTTTTTTATTCTTAAGCAAATGCTAATTATAATTGAATTTATTTAAAGAGAAAGACACGATTTGTTGAATAAACCACTGTTTAATAAAAAAAGAAGCAATTTTTATGTTTAGTAATGAACTGTGACTTCAATACTGAGGTACGTTACCATTACACCCCTATTAAATTATATATCAAACATTATATTATATAAAATTATAGTATATTTAAAATATAGTATATTTGAAATGCTCTATGCACATTGTGTTTTATCTGCTCACTGTAAAAAATAAATACATTTTTAAAAATGTACCAAAATAATAGGTGCTAAAATAGCAAAATAAGACAGTCCAGCTACAATAGCAGCAACAAAATGAATAATAATAAAAAACAACAGTACTTTAACCTCAGTATATAGTAGGCTACTATGAAAAGCTTCACAATTGCATACAGTGTAGTATAAAACCTGCAACAGTATATATGCCAATGCACTGCAGCTGTTTCTCAGTAGCTGCAGTTCAAGTTGCAGTGCAGCTGTCAGTCAAACCAGTTGTTCTACTGATCTGAAGTACTATTGAAAAGTTTTACTTGTATTGTACAGGCCAAAACATGAGCCTGATAGACTTGTTTTTTTTTTCCAAACCACTTCTTGGTTGACTTTGCAGTGTGGGCAGGAGCATTGTCTTGTTGAAAAATAACATCTGATCATTCCTTTTAGATAACAACTTTTCAATGGCGGGAATCAAACCATTCTACAATATTCTCCTGAACTCCACAGCATTAAATCACATTTCACAGTGAAGTAGCTCACTAATACCAGCAGCTGAAAAGCCTCCCCACACAATGACACATGCTTCACAGTGCTAGAGATGCATTTATTATTATATTTCTCGGCAGATTTTTGAAGACACCAATCTGGAGCATGCAACTCGATTCATCACTCCACATACAACTTCCCATATTCTGCCAAAAACTTCATTCTGTCTTCTGTTTTTAATGCTTTTTAAGGAGTGCATTTGCTTAAATTTTGCTTATTTCCTGACCAATAATTTGTGGTTAAGACAACTAAAAGCTTAGCGTTTAGCCATTTTGGGCAAGTTTTACTACAGTTCTTTAAGCAACACTGTAAAACTTTACTGTAAATTTACAGGACATTTCTAACAGTATTATACTGTATTTTCATAAAAGAGTAACATGCTGTATATTTTACAGAATGTCTGTAAATATACAGTAGTTTTCTGTTTTCAGCCCGTTTCACTCGTAATACAGTATAATACTGTAAAAGCATTGCATTATGGGATTGATTTTTTTTTACCGCGCTCATTTCAAATTTCTAGGCCAGGCATACATTTTAGCTTCTCTCCCAACGCTTTTAGTGTTTCACGTCGACTCTTCAGGGTTTAATGTTATCATTAAATGATATTTGAGTGAATATAGTGTGCAGTTTTAAGCTTCTGAAGCGTCAGTTTGCCTGAGACGCGGGATGACTGGACGGCGCTGCTGAGAAGACGGAGATGTTATTTTCCGCCTGATTAATCAAAACGTTTGCCTGTGTCGAGAAGACAGATAAACGATTGTTCGGCTGAGAATACGGTAAGTCAGTCTTTTATGGAGCTTTTCGTTCGCGTTTCTATTTTGTCATGAATGGTTTGATCTTGAAATGTTAAACTTCTCATGAGCAAACGGTTAACGTTACTCTGTTCTCAGCGCTTCATGCAGTAACACTGATGTTTCATGTTATAGACAACCTTAGCATATGTTATTCTTACAACCTGATTTTTAAACTGTTTTGTTTATTTATTTATTTTTTTTTCTCTCATTTCAGGCTCAATCATCTGATGTGCTCCATTGTTTACGTAAGTGTTGTGCTTACCTTCAAGTGTATCATGTTTATGAAAAAGAATTCAGTGAATAAACGATTTTATTTTGTCAATTATTTTAAGCAATATTTTAAGATGCATCTTTTCTGAAGTGTAACAGGAGACATTACTGAGATCATATGCTTAGCTGTGAGTCCTTGTGTTCACAAAAATGCTATGGTGAATGAATGCACAATATTCACTTCTCTCTCTTTCTCTCTCTCTTTGCTTTTCTGCTTTTAGGCTCTTTGACATATACCCTAAACATGGCTCAAGAACCAGGAAGGGGGGAAATGACCTTCTGTGAAATATGGTTATGTTAATGTAAGTATTGCACCTAATTTCACATGTGATGTAATCAGGTTTATGGCAAATAATGGACTACTTGCACTGAGGCTTGTAACACACGTTTTGAAATAATACAACTTGCCTATTTCTGCTTAGTGATCGATGCTGCAGAGTGTGTGAGACCTGATGAATAAGTTCAGGACAAACCTTCATTTATTTTTATTAAATATTTTAATCCCTATTTTTCATTGACAATCATTTCACTGTGTGTAATTCTTAGTATTCAAATTCTTAATATTCAAAGTATATTTGTCAGTCCGCTGTCAGTGCGTTACTGTTTAAAGGGTTAGTTCACCAAAAAATGAAATTTCTGTCATTAATTACTCACTCTCATGTCGTTCCACACCTGTAAGACCTTCGCTCATCTTCAGAACACAAATTAAGATATTTTTGATGTGAGAGCTTTCTGTCACATGTCGCAGAGACACATGCATTACTTTAACAATCTGTTTCCTACCATTCTTCACCTTGAATGTGTAAGTTGTGCTGCTGCCACTTAAGTAAAGTTGCTTTTATATTCGCACATTCAGACTTCTGATAAATTCAGACTTTCCAATAAATGTGCAATAAATTAATGTTTGCGAATTTTAAGCAGCGACATGATATTGACAACCAACGATTGTCAACTTACAACATTTTTCACAGTCGATCAAAATAGGCAAGTATTGATTTAATGGCATATTTACTTGTGAATGTCCACTGAATGTCCAATGTAGTGTGATTAACAAGGCTATTGAATACGGATGTCCGAATGTGCGAATATAAAACCAACTTTACCCAAGTGCTGCTGCCTATGGAGGAACAGAAAGCTCTCAGATTTCATCAAAAAATATCTCCATTTGTGTTCCAAAGATGAACAAAGGTCTTACGGGTGTGGAACGACACGAGGGCAAGAAATTAACAACAGAAATTTAATTTTTGGGTGAACTAACCCTTTAAGATGAATTTAAATATTTAACATTGCTAAATGTCTCGAGGCAGGTACCACTTATTTATTATACTATTTTAAAAGACTGGGATAAGAGCACCAACACACACAAGCTAAATTCAACAGGTATAAAATATGAGAAAAACGGTAAGAGAAAAACAGTAAGAGAAAAACAGTTAATGAGAAGACGAGCACTGGACTGCAGCAGGTTAGTGCTGTATGGAGGGGAGCTGAATGCTTTTACCAGAAACTCCCGAGATGTACGACGTACAACACAGAAGCAGTTGTGCATATAGTCCATTCAATTAATAAACAATTTCATTGAATACAATTATAAGCACTATTTTTTAGTTGCATCTTTTCTGAAGTGTTAATTGGACATTTTAACTTCAATCAAATGCTTAGGCTGTTAGTCCTTATGTTCACAAAAATGCTATGGTGCATATATTCACAATATTCATTACTGTTTTCTCTCTCTCCTTTTTTTTCTTCTGCTTTTTTAGGCACTTTGACATCAACCATGAACACGGCTCAAGAAACAAGAAGGGAAAGTGACTTCCAAGACTGGCAACACTGTGCAAAAAAGGAGCAGTACTGAAAAACTTGTAGGCCTACTATTTGTTTTTACTCCACATTTGAAAAAATGTTAAATGTAAATAAGATTGCTGTATTGTTCATTGATAACTGCTGAGTGCATTTAAAATGTTGACCTTTCAACATTGCAATTTTCTGCTTTTTTCCATAAAAAAAATAATAAAAGTTTTAAAACTCAACAGTATGTTGCTTTCCATTTCCTTTGCCATAACATAACAAAAGTATATTTTTTAATTATTTAATGACAAATATAAGTGTAGTATGAAAAGCTGTATAAATGCAGTTAATAGCTGTAGATAAACAGTATAATGCTGTAAAAGTACATAATATTACAGCAGGATACTGTATTTGATAATTACAGCACTATACTGTAAATGTTGTTTACAGAAGTAGTACTGTAAAAATACAGTAAGTGGCTGGCAACCCAGCTGCCAGTATTTTACTGTAAATTTACAGCGAAAAGTTTTACAGTGAAGCGATAAAGCATCAAAGACCTGCAACTGACGTGACTTGACGTCAGCTCATGTCTTGTGATGAATACATGTGCTGAGAACAGAAAGAACTTTAGCAGATGTGATGTGGGTGATGCGCTTTAGTGAACCTCTATGTTCTTTAAAGAATGATAGATTCATTCAGAGTTACAAGCCAAATGCACAGCTGTGAGATAAATGTGAGATTCAGCGACTTAAAAAGACAGACGTTTTCCCTATCAGATCTTGACTTTAAAAGACACCTCAGACCTCCCTCGGGTAACAGGAACTAAATGAGTCTGTTATAGCTGGACTGGAAGAAAAGAAATCTAACAATCTGTGGCTGACCCTATAGATGGTTTGTAATGGACCGGACCAGAGCTAAAAAGGAGTTGCCCATGGTAATTCCCCACTGGTGTGTAATGAACAGTGCAGTTTGTTGATGGAAGTTCTCTAATCACTGAACACAGGCAACAGAGCAGGATGTTGTCATAGCAATCTATCCTGGAAATGCTAGAATGACATGTTTAGAATAGGTTTTTGCAGACCTCTGGTTCACCTGCTCCCTACTGACACAAACAGACATGCACAAAAACATTCAAATAGTTTTGGAAGATCTAAGATCTAGCTCTCTACCCGGTCTTCATGGATCACTGAAACAGAGAAGTGCAGTTCAGTCTTCTCATTTCCTGTTGAGAGACCTTAAACCCCTACACAAACAGGAAGTAGTGTCTCAGGCATTAACATGCTTGTCTTGTCAAGAGGTTTCAGGGGTGACTTGATTGATTTGCAGCTCTACAGATTGAGTTATGGCTCCTAAATACACTGTCATCACACGCTGCAGAATAAGACCCAAACCCCAAACCTATCCATGACTGTAATAGGAAAAAGAATGCATGTTTTTTGTACAATCCAAAGTCATACTACATTATATGATATTTTGCCATCTCATACAGTTCATCACTGTTGTCATAAGAGTGTGCTGGCTACATGTTTTGTTTAGTTAACGTTTATAGCCTCAGGGCTAGATTTACTAAACGGCAAATTAGCGTGAGAGCACAATTTATTTATTATTTATTGCCATAACAAACTGGTTGTCTGGAATTTTTCTTGGTGAGCTCATCCACAGTTATGACACTGAGACAAAAACAAGCACATACATACATAGATACATATATATCCCAAGAGTTACAAAGAATGAAATACTGATGCAAAAATACAAGAAGAGTTAAGAGTTATGATTTCAAAAAAGGGCAGATGTGAGTGGAAAGTTCTGCGCGTGATTTAAGACATCCTTTTTTCATGAGGTAAATAATGGCGCAAATACCAGCAAATTGACTAGCGCAAACCTTAGTAAATCATCTTGCGTGATTCATTTACATACTCTCCTCCCATAAATTTTGTGTCTGAAAGGGAAACTCCTACAAATGCATGTATAATAAGGTCAGCCACGCCTTTTAGTAAATCTGGCCCTTAGTGTCATGTGTGCTAGCCTTATTTTATTTTGTCTTGGAGTTTATGATATTGTACACCATCTACATTAGTACTGGCCGAGTAGTGGATTTATGAAAAGATCACTCACTTTGATTCATCGTGTGTAGTTTTGTTTGTTATGGTGGTTATATATATTTAGGCACAAAGCAGATTTTAGAACTTAAAGGGTTAGTTCACCCAAAAATTTAAATTTAATTTAGGCTTTCATTCACATATAAACATTCTCACACATTAGTTATGGCAAATGGAAGCTCAAGCGTGTTTGCTTGACGTGTGAGAACCAGAGAGGTTCATTCTCGTGTTACGCAGCACGTTTGAGCTTCTAGAAGAACCAATGAGGTTCATTCTCGTGTTACGCAGCACGTTTGAGCTTCAGCAAGAACCAATGAGGTTCATTCATGTTCACGTTTGTTACGCAGTGAGCACGTTGAGCTTGAGCCAGCAAGAATCCAAGTGAGGTTCATTCTCGTGTTACGCAGCACTTTTGAGCTTCTGGAAGAACCAATTAGGTTCATTCTTGTGTTACGCATCACGTTTGAGCTTTAGCAAGAACCAATGAGGTTCATTCTCATGTTACGCAGCACGTTTGAGCTTCAGCAAGAACCAATGAGGTTCATTCTCGTGTTACGCAGCACGTTTGAGCTTTAGCAAGAACCAATGAGGTTCATTCTCGTGTTACGCAGCACGTTTAGAGCTTCAGCAAGAACCAATGAGGTTCATTCTCGTGTTACGCAGCACGTTTGAGCTTCAGCAAGAACCAATGAGGTTCATTCTCGTGTTACGCAGCACGTTTGAGCTTCAGCAAGAACCAATGAGGTTCATTCTCGTGTTACGCAGAACCAATTGTTCACGTTTGAGCTTCTGCAAGAACCAATGAGGTTCATTCTCGTGTTACGCAGCACGTTTGAGCTTCCGCAAGAACCAATGAGGTTCATTCTCGTGTTACGCAGCACGTTTGAGCTTCTGCAAGAACCAATGAGGTTCATTCTCGTGTTACGCAGCACGTTTGAGCTTCAACAAGAACCAATGAGGTTCATTCTCGTGTTACGCAGCACGTTTGAGCTTCAACAAGAACCAATGAGGTTCATTCTCGTGTTACGCAGCACGTTTGAGCGTTTACTGGAAGAACCAATGAGGTTCATTCTCATGTTACGCAGCACGTTTGAGCGTCCTGAAGAACCAATGAGGTTCATTCTCGTTTTACGCAGCACGTTTGAGCGTTTGAGCTACTGGAAGAACCAATGAGGTTCATTCTCGTGTTACGCAGCACGTGAGCTTGAGCAATGAGGTTCATTCTCATGTTACGCAGCAAGAACCAATGAGGTTCATTCTCGTGTTACGCAGCACGTTTGAGCGTTTCCTGCAAGAACCAATGAGGTTCATTCTCGTTTTACGCAGCACGTTTGAGCTTCTGCAAGATCCAAAGAGGTTTGTCCCGCACGTTAAGCAGATTTGGTTGATCTTCTATTTATGTTCGCTGATCAAGGTTTATATGTGAATAAAAGCCTAAATTCAATCTGTTCATCATATAAAGCGATCGTGTCTCTTCAGAAAATTTGGACTCAACCGGTCAATTCATATGGATTAGTTTTGTTATCTTTTTATGAACTTTTTAATGCATCAAAGTGGTAGTTGCATGGACTGTCAATTGAGGGACAGAAATCTCAGATTTCATTAAAAATATCTTCATTTGTGTTTTCCAAAGATGATCAAAAGTCTTTGGAACAACATGAAGGTGAGTAAATGATGACAGAATTTTTATTTTTGGGTGAACTAACCCTTTGAAGTATGCTAGTTTACTCTGTCTCAGAGGTATTAACACTGTCAATTAATGGTCTAAACGGTTATGAATTGTAAAATATACAAGCATCAAAATGCCTCCAGTAATGCCTGAAACACTGTATTTTTACAGTGAATGTCTGGCAACAACAACTGACAGTTATTTACTGTAGAGAGCAGAGTACTGTTTTACAGTGTACACTTGTTTGGAGAGAACTGGATGAACAGCTCTCACTTCACAAACAAATGTAGTCAGATATACGGCCTGTGAAAACTGTCCTTGCCGTGAAACCAAGGCAACTGGGGAGTTGACAGACAACTGCTGTTGATTACAGAACGAGGAGGAGCTGGACTTCAATGTGGCGTCAAGAGACTCGGTTTTAATGAGAGGGCAAGAAAACGAATCTGTAGTCACAAAAGAAGGGGGAAGGAGAAAGACGTAGAGAGAGAGAGAGAAAAGGAAATAGGCTCCATGTGGGGTGGGGAACCATCTGGACCGGTCTTGACCTGAGAACTGACATGGCCCTATCATTATTGGTTACTTAGACGTATTCCAGACACATCTCATGTCACAACTGTGATGAAAGCTCACTCGCTCATTGACCTCACACAAACACTGTTGACATTGTTGAGCATTAGTCATTTGGTCAGGGAAATGCTGCATCAATTATCGATGACAGACACACAGACTGCACCCTTTCACCGTCATTTCCCATTTACCTTTGTACAGTTTGGCTCCCTCGACTACCGTAGGAAGGAAATTACTGGGAGTCATCTTCCATCCCTTCTCTTCCTCCTGCAAAACAGACAGTTAGTATCAAGGTGGGTCCTTCATAAGCACAGCATTGCTGTTTTCTTGTAAATGAACTTTACATGGTGAGACAAGGAAAGTTCTCTGAAATGTGTGATCAAAGCTCTTCCCAGGGCGAGGTGCTTGCATGCTGATCCGGAGCGGGGTCACCCTCAGCACCGGCATTTTAATGATGTGAATACACAGCAGGGGCTGAACGCGATGCTGCGAGTATGATTTACGGTGCCTCCTGTTTTGCTTTCTCTCAACCAGGGGTCGCACATTAAAAGTAAATCAACGTCCTCACATACTCACGCGAATGTTTGCCTTGCGTGTCACAAGCACACACTCAGATCGCAGAATGTGTCTGCTCAGGAGCAGAGCTTTTCAGAAGGAATAAGCCAAATGGAGGCTGTATATTTTATGGGCTGTCTTCCTTTAAACACATTTCTCCATTAGCAACTAATGACCCCCAAAAGAGACAGAAATCCATCTGAAAATATGAAAGGCCCTTAAGTGCCTGGGAGCAGTGATTTATGATTATTCATGTGGCATTAGACAGAACTTCCAAATGGATTTAGCAGCTTATATAAAAGAACCCTGTGGCCAGGTCAGGAGTAAAATGAATTCATGTGCCAGGTTTATATAATTTAGCTCCAAATGAATTTGTCAGGTAATATGCAACAGCCTATACGGCTCATTTCAAATTTGATGCCTGCTACAGGTCTCAAAATAGTTGGGATGGGGGCACGTTTACCATGGTGTAGCATCTCCTCTTCTTTTCAAAACAGTGTGAAGACATCTGGGCATCGAGGTAATGAGTTTCTGGAGTTTTGGTGTTGGAATTTTGTCCCATTCTTGCCTGATACAGGTTTCCAGCTGCTGAAGAGTTTGTGGTCGTCTTTGACGTATTTTTTGTTTATTGATGCGCCAAATGTTGAAAGATCTGGACTGCAGGCAGGCCAATTCAGCACCCGGACTCTTCTACGACAAAGCCATGCTGTTGTAATAGCAGCAGTATGTGGTTTTGCATTGTCCTGCTGAAACACACAAGGCCTTCCCTGAAATAGACGTCGTCTGGAAACCTTTATATACCTTTCAGCATTCATAGTTCCTCCTAAAACATGCAAGCTGCCCATACCGTATGCACCCCCATACCATCAGAGATGCTGGCTTTTGAACTGAATGCTGATAACACGCTGGAACGTCTCCCTCCTCTTTATCCCGGAGGACACGGCGTCTGTGATTTTCAACAAGAATGTCAAATTTGGACTCATCTGACCACTTTTCCACTTTGAAACAGTCCATTTTAAATGAGCCTTAGTCCACAGGACACGATGGCGCTTCTGGACCATGTTCACATATGGCTTCCTTTTTACATGATAGAGCTTTAGTTGGCATCTGCAGATGGCACGGCGGATTGTGTTTACCAACAGTGGTTTCTGGAAGTATTCCTGGGCCCATTTAGTAATGTCATTGACACAATTCATGCCAATGAGTGATGCAGTGTCGTCTGAGGGCCCGAAGACCACGGGCATCCAATAAAGGTCTTTGGCTTTGTCCCTTACACACAGAGATTTCTCCAGTTTCTCTAAATCTTTTGATGATGTTATGCACTGTAGATGATGAGATTTGCAAAGCCTTTGCAATTTGACATTGAGGAACATCCACAATATTTTTACGCACTCTTTCACAGATTGGAGAGCCTCTGCCCATCTTTACTTCTGAGAGACTCTGCCTCTCCAAGGCATCCCTTTTATAGCTAATCATGTTACAGACCTGATATCAGTTAACTTAATTAGTTGCTAGGATGTTCTCCCAGCTAAATCTTATAAAAATGTCTTCCTTTTTTAGCCATTTGTTGCCCCCGTGCAAAGTTTTAGCGACCTGTAGCAGGCATCAAATTTGAAATGAGCTCATTTAGTGGATAAAAGTGTAAAATTTCTCCCTTTAAACATTTGTTATGTTATCTATGTTCTATTGTGAATAAAATATTGGCTCATGTGATTTAAAAGTCTTTTAGACTTTCATTTTATACAAATTTAAAAAACGGGTTTTGGGTTGTAAAAAATATATTGCTAATACAGCTTTTAAATGTACTTACAAATGAATTTTGATTCATTTAAGTTACTTTTATTTTTGGTCATTTTTAATATATATTTTCAATCTGTATGGTCCAAAATATATTTAAAAAATACATTTTGCTTTTTTATTTTAAGATCGGACATTTTCTGGTAACACTTTACAGTAAGTTTCCATTTGTTACGATTAGATAACTGGATTAGGTAACTTGAACTAACAATGAAAAATATTTATAATAATTTATTAATTTTAGTTAATGTTAATTTCAACATTTCCTAATAAATTATAAAAACAAAAGCTGCACCTGTTAATATTATTTCATAGGTCCAAGCTAATATTAACTAACAATGAACAGTTGTATTTTTATACTTTTATTAACTAATATTAAAAAAGATGAAAAAAGATGAGAAAGGCCATTGTTCGTTAATGCTCGTTCGTTAATGGCCTTTTAACAAAATATATCTTTAATTTGAATATATTTTCTGAAATATATTTCATTAAGTCGCACTGTTTACAGCATATATTTGAAATATTTTTTGGCCATATCATTGGTGGAATATATTAAATATTTCTTATAAACTATGTATTTGGTACTGCCTTCTTTTTCTTTAACAAGGAGCCTTTGAGTGGCACTTGGAAATTTAAACTAGGACTAAACTAGGCCAACATAAGAGCTCCGACAAAAATGTCTTAATTAACTATTGAAAGGCTCAGCTTTCAGACAGGATGTGAGCATTTGAAAAAGGTCAGATTGGTCTTTCGGCCTCATTGTGAGCAGATATCAGTGGTTTGGGTCTCCAATGAGGATTACAGGTGCTCTTATGATGAAGGAAAGCCTGAACAAAGGGTCCATTCTAGATCTCCGGAACGCAGCCAATCAGTGTGAGCGGGTATTTTTATCGCTTGACTGCCTCACAGTAACCACTGGTCAGCATATGACGTTCAGAGGTCAGATCAGAGAACATAAAACCTCACGTGAACCTAAATCACTTTGAACTTAAAGGATTAGTTCACTTCAGAATGAAAATTTCCTGAAAATTTACATCTAAGATGTTTATGTCTTTCTTTCTTCAGTTGAAAAAAATGAAGGTTTTTGAGGAAAACATTCCAGGATTTTTCTCCATATAGTGGACTTCAATGGGGCTCAACGGGTTGAAGGTCCAAATGTCAGTTTCAGTGCAGCTTCAAAGAGCTCTACATGATCCCAGACGAGGAATAAGAGTCTTATCTAGAGGAACGATGGGTCATTTTCTGAAAAAATAAACAATTGCATATTTTTTAAATACAAATGTTCATCTTGCACTGCTCTGCGATGCGATCATCTTATTGGAAAGGTCAAGCGTGACGTAGGTGGAGGTACCGAGCAAACGTTTACAAAGCAAATGTGCAAAGACTAAGTCAAACGGCCTATACAAAAAAAAGGTAAAACAACAATGTCAGACGAATTTGAAGTTGGAGGAGAAAATGAGATAGAGTTTTTCACTCTACTGCGGTACATCCTCCTACGTCACATGTGACCTTTCCAACGTGATTATGTCATGCGTGGCGTATCGCAGAGCAGTGCAAGACGAGCATTTGTGGTCAAAAAATATATAATTGTTTATTTTTTTAGAAAATAACCAATCGTTTCTCTAGATAAGACTCTTATTCCTCGTCTGGGATCATGTAGAGCTCTTTGAAGCTGCACTGAAACTGACATTTGGACCTTCAACCCGTTGAACCCCAGTGAAGTCCACTATGAAAGACTGCTGTCTGCCACGCCTATGCTTTATTACATCATCAGTCCAGTTTATCTTCAAATCTTTGTTAAAATAAAATGTAGGAACACAGGAAATCTGGACGTCATAGTAGAGAAAACAGAACCTCTATCTATACTGAACAAGAGGAAGAGTTGAGAATAGGGAGAGCAAGAGGTTATCAAGGATAGTTGGTGGAACACTGCAGGAACGCCTTGATGAAATCACAGATATTTCCGGAGACCGTGGATGAGTTTAACAAACTCACCATTCCTCATCTTAATCTACCCTGAACAGAACACATGCAGGAATATTCACAATGTGTAATTATGCATGAGAATATGAGCGTATGGAGTACGTTAAATGTCTTTTCTAAGATGGAAAATTGCAAGTGCTGGTGTAAAAGGTCATAATTCTCTCATCTATGACTCTTTTAACTTAATAGTCAAACTTCAGGCCTTCTCACCTAAGGGAAATCTGTAAACTCCCTAACACAGATGTTGATATGAACGCCCGTAAACCTGCTTTCATGCAAAAAAAGCCTATAGGTTAGATGTCTTATTGCATCCTAGTCTTGTTACAAGGACAAGGAAACACTAAGCCAAGTGATTTTTCTGTAAACCCGCTCTGTAATGAAATTATCCACCTAAAGTCAGCTCAACCAACGAAGTGCTGTTCATTGTGAGTGGGCCTGACCACAGAGGTCATCGGAGTCCCTAGACACTCAAATATGTGCAACATCAGTTGATTTAATTCTGCAGATACAGATACTTTAAAAAGCCTTTATTGATTTCTGTGCAACTGTGATACGGTGTTTGAAGGCATGACCTTACCTCTGTATCTCCTTTCCCTTTTTTTCCTTTCATCTTCCCTTTTTTCTCTTTCTTTTTCCCTTTTTTGTCCTTATCTTCTTTCGATTTTTTCTTCTTCTCCCTCTCTTCTTCTTTAGCAGCAAATTCAGCAGCCACCTTCAAAACATTATGTAAAGATTCTTAAGCATTATTGAAACAAAATTCTATTCTGCATCTGAAAAGAACAGTATCAAGAAGCAGTATACATCTGAAATGAAATATATTTCTTAGTAAAAGTACAGTATTGGGTCTGTAATTGTAATTCTGAATGGATTTAATGGAGTGACAGGATTAATAACCTGCTCTGGTGTCTTCTGAGCAAATATGGATGCAGATCCTCCATCTTCAGGGCTTGGGAAGTCAGGAAACTTCCCGGTGGCATCTCTGAAACACAAAACAGTAGCTATATGTAAGGAATAATTGACGACAGGCTGTTGAATTATTAGAAAATAATGCACAACTGAGGTGGTAATGCCGTTACACCTCGGGTGTGCATTATTTTCTAATAATTTAACAGTCTGGAGTCAACTATTCCACTTATACTACGGTTACCACATCTGAAGACACCTTTCAGATGTTTCAGATCACACATCTCATTCAGAACTAGTAACGAAGGCTTATATGTATATATATATATATATATATATGAATATATATAAAACTAAAATAAGGTCACATCATAGAATGTTTTTTTTTTTTTTTTTGAAACAGTTGAAATTTCAAATTTACCTCCCTTTTTTTTCCATATTTCCCTCCCAAAACAGAAAATATATGGGGAGAACTCTGTGTGAGAAAAACAATTTTCTTAAAGATTTTTTAAAGATGAGGTAAGGCAGACTTCATGTCTGTGTGAACATATAGATAAACAAAGCAGATCGCGTGAACAAAGGCAAATCAATCATATTTGAACTGTGAACTTCACACATGGGGAGGATACATTAGCCAGGTCCAGCGCTGACTCTCAGGGGAGCGGGGCAGGTTTAGAATAACAGGGTAAATGTGTCAGTCAGGGCGCAGCCTGAGCTCTCTGCTCTAGCTAACTCAATCAGTAGCACACAACTCAAACTCACTTCCAATGTGGTAGCACATGCTGAAAGCTCTACTACTGTAATGCAGAAGGATTGAATTTCATCTAAATCTGCTAAACTAAAATAGATTCACTTCATTTCATACTTTTTATTCAAATACTTAAATGAAAGGACTGTACAATGAAACTGTTTATTAGTTTCTTGGCTATAACTCAGTGTAGAGTGCATTAGTGCCTGTCCACTTTGTCAGTTCCATTGATTTTTCCATTTGGATTTCAAAAAAAGTCTATATTAAAGCATTATAAGCCATGAACAGAGCCAACCAGCTAAGAGGTGAATCATAGCATTACAAACTTTTATTTGAAGCAAAAAAGTATTTGAAACTCAGAAAAAAGACAAAGGCACAAGACTGTGTACTTAACGGCTATAGTAAGAGAAAGAACTACAATCCCATGAAGCATTGCAAATGACATAATCGAATTAAAATGACGGCTGAATTTAAAAGTATTCATTTAAAGTTGTTGATTACATCTATAGAAATGTGTTTTAAGTGTATTGCAAAAATATGCATATTTAAGTATTTTGACAGCATAGCAAGACTCAATTACGTGATTTCCTAGCCGCGACTCTAATTGGTGGATTTTTTTTGTACAGAATCATGGGTAATGTAGTTTTTCACCACACATTCAACTGTAAAAAACAATCATTTTCAAAATAAGATGAAATAATGCGAACGGATGGCTTTAACAAAATCATATCCGATCAATTCCATATTCTGTTACTGTTCCCGTGTCGGTCAAAAATTACTCTTTTTTTATTTCAATGAAATGATAGTATTATATTTTAGTTTGATAATGTTTTTTTATTTACTATTTTGTATTTTTGGGGAATTTATGGTACTAAATTATATTCATGCAGTAGTTATAATGCTTTGGAGTTTCATAAGTTTTGTCTCTTTTTAAAGACGACACTTTGCAGATTATTGTTGAAGTGAAAAAAGTTTTAAAAGTGAACTTGAAAAAGTTATAAAATTTTTGATTTATTGTTATGAAGAATGCACATAAATACCATTTTCAATTTTTATATAAAATATATATTTTCCAAAACATATTTTCCTCAAAGCCATAAATCTAAACAAGCTATATTCCAAATTTGAGGCTGATATCTCAAAAAATGAGCTTTCAGTAAGAATTTGTTTAAGCGCAGTACCAAACCCTTCCACTAGATGAAATTCGTCTCCCATTTATTTCCAATGCGAAAACAGCCAGTGCCAAAACCTTTACCAAGTTTAGTACCATTCCAATGAAGTAAAAAACAAAATTTTTCGGTCAAAAATGACCAAACAGCACCAGAGGGTGAAAAGTTATCATTAAAAATCAATTTATCTATGAAGAAAATGAATTAAGTTTTTAATTCTGGAACCCGACTGCTGGACTCTGTTAGCAGGGTGAAAATGTAATAATGGAGAGACATGTATATGTTTTACTGCATATGTCTGGCTGCTCAAATACTCCGCCTTTACCTCTTCGGCACATGGAAACCACGCCAACATACTTCACCTTGCGGGTCCTGACCCGGGATCCCATACATCCCTTATACAACCAGCAGGGACCCAGCAAGGTCACTGGAAGGGGCCAGAGAAAGGGGCCGCTAAACGGAGACAAAGCTACTGAACACCCCCCCACCACATTGTGTTGTCCAACTGAGATGACTTATGACTGTTGTCTCGGCATTAATGGGCAGCAGCATGCATTGGCAGGCCGTAAATCAGGCTGGAATGCACTAATCAGCCCAGTCTCACTCTACACCATACACACTTGAAAATAGCACATGCATTAGGTTAGCATAAACAGCCCTGGGTAAAAGTGACCATCTCTATGGCTGCTTACATTCCAGTCTCCGCACAAAAGGAAGAGACGAAGGACCAGGAATGTTCTTTGCAATTAGAGTGGAAAAATGGGTTGAGTGGATGGAGAAAAGCAAGGAAAAGCTCTTGTGAGTGTGGAAGCAAATTAACAGATTATCTAAAGGAGACGTTGGCTAAAGGGAAGTCTGAGTGGTAGAAGCTTCCATAGAAGTGATTAGTTCCAGAGAAAGTAACTGAGGGAATGCTGAGGAACAAAAAGTCTTTATTTCATAAGTGGAAAAATATTAATGATTTTTTTCCACAACTTGCTGCAGTTACTTATACCTCTCCGTGATAGAGAAATATATTTAAAAAATCTAGTTTAAAACATATGTGCCAAGTTCCTATAAATGTACTCTTTTATCCATATTGGTTTCATATGGGTTTGAAAAACATTAATACCATTTTCACAAAACGTTTCAATTTAATGACTATAAAAATGTCATGTGGTGTAACCATCAAGTAAGAAGTATTAACATATTTTCCTTATTGAATACTTGTGTGTAAACATATCGTAATCATTTTTGAAAATATGAATTTTTTTTCAAGATTGTGAATGATTAAGTTCATTACTTTTTTGGGGAGTCCCACCACATAAAGTCAAATGATCAGAATTACTGACCTTGACATAGTAAGGTCTGCAGGTATTTTCACTATGATATCATTTCCTGTTTTATGTTTTTTTCCCCCTGCATGTTGGTTTGACCACGTCATTGATTTTGTAGTCAAAAGTTGTTGTTTTTTAAATATTAATGTGTAGTTGTTTTTATTAAATATTATATATATTTACCCCTACGGAATAATAATAAAAGATTATGCTGAACTACTTAACATGGGTTTCTTTCCATTTTCTTTTCATTCTTTTCTATCAAAGTTTTTAGCAGAAATTTAATACATTATCATCATGGATTAATTGTATTTATGAATGAACTGCATTATTAATTTCTGAATAAATTAATAGATAGGACAAAAAAAATGCATCATGTCTTTGACCCACCTATCATCTTTTATGTAATTATTATCATTATTATTTTTAGCTAAAATGTAATTAATCTTAAAAAACTACAGATAACATCTGTGATTTTCGTGTATGGCTTACCGACACTCAATAAACCACTGCCGTATTTGTTCTTGCAGGCTTTCTTTAATATCTGGGCCATCCACAGAACGCACTGACTCTTTGATGTTAACAAGTGCCCTCTGGTACTCAGCCTCATGCTCCTCCTGCACGCCGTGCCTCCTGCTTTCCACCTGCTGGGCATGCAGTTGGGCAGGGACGGGTGTCGGTTGCTGGGCTGGTATCTGGAAACAGGGCATGAGGAGACAAAACTGTTAATGATAGGTACAAAAGTTCAGAATGTGGTTTAACCAAAAATAGAAACAACAACAAATGCATGAAGAGACTTGCTTTTCACTAACAGTACATTCCCAGCTAACAGAATATTCTAAGAACGTTTTGCTAATGTTCTACTTGCACATTATTATATTTTTGAATGTTCCCTGAACTTTCAAAATATAGTTTTAAAAACTTTTTTTTCCTTGGTTATACTAAGTGTAATGGAACATTCTATTTCGGAATTTTGCACACATTATGGGAACGCTACTTTTGAAAGTTCTCTGAATGTTCTGAAACAAGTAGTAACATTTAAAAAATGTGGTAACACTTAATAATAACTTTCATTAATAAATCATTAACAAACATTACATAATACTTAACAGTGAACTTATTAAACATTACATAATGATTAATAGACTATTATTTAATGTAAATTAAATTAAAATGCTTATAAATGTCATTAAACTTTAGTTAATATATAACCTAACACACTAATAATCCTAATAATTGTTTTCTCCTGTTAATGAATGATTCAAGGAATATCCTCTGTTTAAGAATATAGCATACTAAGTGTTAAGGCAATAAAAACATGTTTTGCACCCAAATTTCAATTAAGTGTTGTTATGTCTTTAACAATTTACTTACCTAACTTTACACACGCATTGTTACAGTAGCTAAAAAGTACAATGCTAACAAAGGTACTAAATGATTAATAGTAAATATTTATAAACACTTACAAATGATGAATAGTTTCAACTTTAAAATGGTGCAAAAAACATGAACAAATAGTTAATAAATGATTTGTAAAAAAGTGTTATTAGTAGACGTCTGCATACACACCACAAACAAATGTGGTTATGAGTTAATGAATAAAATGTTCACATGAATAGTTTGTGTGAAGTGCTTAAAATTACTAATTAAAGGTGCAGTAGGCAATTTCTGAGAAACGCTGTTGAAAGTGGATCGGACCGAGCAGCACCAAAACACACTTGTAGCCAATCAGCAGTAAGGGGCGTATATATTCATTAGGGGGAGGTGACTGTGTTGCATAGCATCTTAGTGAATTTGGGGGCGGAGTTATGAAGATAGGGGTGTGATTGTTTATAAATTGTTACCAAAAAAGTTACATGAATGTCCAACTAAAATGTTCCAGAAAAAACATTATTAAATGAATTTTCTATCAACATTAATGAAAGAATGTTTGCCAAAGTTCTGAGAACATTCTCTGTTAGCTGGATTGACAGAGCAACCTGGTGTTTACCATTCCTAAAAATATCATCTCCTCTAGACACTCCTTTTTGACCCTCCTCCTGTCTCGAAACCCCCGCCAAACCTAGAAGATGGGGCGGAAAAAACACATTATCACAGCAGGAAATATAAAAAACTATGGCTGAGGACACATACCTGAAATGATGCTATCATAGTCAATTTGAGATCAAGGACATTCATCTGCTCTGGTGTTATCTGGTGAAAACAATCTACTGTCTTCTTGCATTCACTGTGGACTTTCAGATGAGAGGAATGTACAACAGCAACTGAAACTCTAATCTGACAAAAAGAATTTCCCCATTCAGTTTGTCAGTGAGAATGTGAGGATATTCAGATCGCATCAACATTAAGGCAAATAAATCTCAAGGCCGTGCTTATAGTCCATAAATGCAGGCAAGGGTTTTCAATTATTTCCTATATTACTTTAATGAATCCTCTTTTTTAGTTTGAACGACAATCATGCTAAAACAACAATAGCCAACTGAAGAGAGAGGATTATGTTTCCAGGGTTTCACATCACAGCTTTGCTGTGAGCAACAGAATGAGAAAGAAGGGAGGATTAGACCTTGTGAAAACAGCCCTGCAGTGTGAGAGCCCAAAATCTCTGTTTATCACCTCTTGTAATCACATTCAATGGCATTCAAACACAGTACAGTGCTTGCAGGATGAGCTATTTGAAAATGAATTACCCATTAGCTGCAATGTTGTCAAGGGTGATGAGTACAAATGCACAGCAAAGGAGAATATCTAAACACAAAATGTTTTTAAGACACGGCATGTCAATTTTGAAGTCAATCAGACCAACAGTACGTAGTTAGAGCCAATTTCATGTTTTGTTCAATTATAGCGCCACCAAGTGGTGCAGTCCCACCACTTTTTGTGTGTGTCCTCAGAGTGCCCCCATACATAAGTCTGTCAAATTTGGTGAAAATATTTCATTTCGTTTAGGAGTTATAGACATCTGCCACCTGACATGGATTGCATTTTTTTGCCACTTACTATTAAAATTTTGGCATTTGGCCATTAGCATATAGTCAATGACCTATGTTTTTGATTGTCCTATGTTGGCTTCATCTCCATCGGACTAACAGTTTCTAAGATATTCCTGAATGTTGTTAAAATGCTGCACTAACCATAATGCAAAACCTAGCATGTCTGGTATCGTGGGACTCGGCAAGGATTCAGGAATCCAAGGAGATGACTCCCGTGAAAATAAGTCAACCACATCCAGTTATAAGCATGTAAATGTATTTTTTTACCACTAGGTGGCGCTGGTCCAAACCTTCTCAGACTCCTTCAGGGCATCGTGCTGATGACCTATATCAAGTTTCGTAATGATATGTCCATGCATTCGTAAAATACAGCATTTTACTTCAAAATTCAAAATGGCTGATGGGCGATATGGGAAAATTAGATATCATTCGACTTGACATGGTGCCCCGAATCTAACAAGACCACTTTTATGATTTTTGGACAAAAGTTCAGAAGTATCTCAAGACCAGTAGGTGGCGCTGCACCAAAATGCAGCATGTAATCTAAGGTCATGCTTGTGATGACATGGACCAAGCTCGGTCTGAATACAATAAAGCGTTGAGTAGCGCTCCGTAAAATTCGTTTGCACGTTTTTCGAAAAAGTTTTTTGCACTTTTTGTCAGCATGGTCTGAGGATGATCTGGTTCAATTTTCTTGAAAATAAGAGCAACGGCCTAGGAGAAGTTTGAAAAAGTAGTTTTTGTTAGCAAAATTGAAAATGGCGGGAATATTTTCATGATGGAAAATGACATCATATGGTGCAATCGAATCGCCATTAGCTCAGGAATCAGAGGAAAATCAGAGCAATCAGCCCGTACAGTTCATAAGTTATTAGCATAAACATGAGTGAAAATTTGGACATGTGGTGGCGCTAGAGGGATTGAGCTAGAGTTTCCAAATTAGCTGTGGTTAATGTTGAGACTGTTCTCTATCATTGTGCCAAATTTCATATTTTTCCCACAAATGGTTCTATGGGCTGCCATAGACTCCCAGAGCGGAAGAAGAAGAACAAGAACAAGAACGCCAATGGACACAATAAACAGAACATAATAAACAGAATCCTGACAATAGGGACATCTATTTCACTCAGCAATGTCAGTTTCACACCTGCACCGTAAAAAAATTCAGATCTCCAAAATCATATCTGCTATCTCATTCAGGCTACATCTATGTCTGGGTTCACCATCCGTAGCGAACAATCACTCAAAAAGACGTCAGGATACATGAGCTCAGATTTCATGATTAGGATAGCACTGAAAAATAACACCAAAAATCCAGGAATTCTTTCCTTTTCCCATCTCTCAGCACTCCAATGCTAATCTCCCTCCTCCTGCCAAAGGGCCTACAAGCACATTATTCCCACAGTTGAGGTGGACAAATATCTTTTATGCTTGGTCGGGATCGCATGTCATTCATAGTCCTTTATGAGCAGACTACATGTCAAATGTGACAACTGATGACAGTGAAAGGAGATGGCCTGACCTCTACATTTGAGTTCATACACAGGTAGGGCAGCAGACATTACCTCCCTTGTGTATGATGCTGGAACATCAACAATCAATTTATATAATGATATATTTAATGATGTTATGATGTATGTATCATCTTGGGGGCCATAATATCATTTATTTTATTTCCTCAATAGCCAATTGGCTTACTCTGAGGACATTGAATGAGTAGCTTGTGCACGCATAATTTTACTCAAAACAGTAATCCTGTAACAATAACCACATAATTTATTCATGCTGCAGTGCATGCTGAGACATCATTGCTCAATATGACATGATTTATTCAGAGTAACATGTGTGACTAGTTGGGACAACATTTGGGGGAATTCTATTGATTAAATATGGGAAAGTAACTCACATTTCTTAGTATTTGTAACTCAAAAGGTTACATAAACAGTAAAATATGTACAATGCTGGGTTAAATACAACCCAAGTTGGGTTGAAAATGGACAAAACCAGCAATTGGGTTGTTTTAACCCAGTGGTTGGGTTAAATGTTTTATTTATTTATTTTAAGCAAGCAATACAGTAATTTTTAAACAATAGCTGGGTTAAATAAAACTACCCAGCAGGCTGGGCAAACATTTAACCCAACCACTGGGTTAAAACAACCGAATCGCTGGGTTTGTCCATTTTCAACCCAACCCAATGGGTTCCAAAACGTTCAAAGTTGAAATTGGACAAAACCATAAAATTAATCTATAAAACCCGAGTGGTATACTCCAAATTTTCTGGCTTGTGTTGCCATTTTCGATGTAGTCTGTGCATCCATGCATTGAATAAGGGCTTAAATATAATTCATTCATCATATAAAGTGATCATCTCACTTGAAAAAACTTGGAATATACCAGTCAAGACATGGATTAATTGCACTCTATGTTTATGTCCTTTTTAGAGCGTTTTGACTTTCATAATATGGACAAAAACAGTTCTTCAAAATATTTTCTCTTGTGTTCAGAATTGTCATATTTGTGTGAACTATTCCTTTAAGATTGTGCAATCATTGTAATATAAAAGAAGTAGTAGGAATGATGAGCTTTTCCTCATCATTCCTTTGTTTTGTCAATTTCAAACCCATCCATGCAATGCTTCAGTGATTTCACTGGAATGCAAACTCACTGTTGAAAATCAAGTGATTTCCTGATACCTTCTGAATGCAGGTGGCTGCCCGGTCAGGGTCCAGCATGCTAGAGCTTGAACCCTGAAGTCTTCTTTGTTCCTCCTGTCGAATCGTCTTCATGAAGTGAGCTCTCAGTCTTCCCTGCCGAGCTCGCTCACTGACCTGAAGCAGCCACACAGCGCGCTCCATAGACATGGACTGAACTAGCACCTGTTGAATGAGAAGCCAGAACTTCTTGCATTGCATGTTTTTGTATTGAGAAAAAAAAAATGTTTTACATCAAGATACACTCACAGTTTTATGTTCTTGGCATCCTCCTTTAGCCAAAATATGAGCCAACATCTTCTCCCTCTCTTTCAGTGCCCTCATCTTCTCCCTCACAAAATAGCGTGGAATAGGCACCTCGAGATCCTCCTAAAAACAAGATTCAATCTATTTTCAGCACTGAATAGAGCAGGTCATATGTAAAAGTGGCGGTGCACTAGTGACCCCAATTAGCATCCATTAAATTCAGAGAAAAACAAGAGGCTTAGCCTGCTAAAATCCACTTTGACATTGAGCACTTAAATCTTCCCCAAGCCCAACTCTTCAAAATCCCCTCTGGGCCCACTCTTCTGAATCTACAGCCTCAACAGACCAAAACATTCCCAGCATTCTGTACATGTAACAGTGTATTGGAATATCTCACTCACAGGTGTCATTTTGAAGTCCTGCAATATGTCATCAAAGTAGTGAAACTCTGAGTACTCCAGCTCCACCATCTCATTCTTCAGCTCTACAAGTCGTCCCATCACCCCCTCAAGAACCTGGTGCACAACCCGTCTCTTCTGGGGGTGAACCAGCTGATCATAAACCTCCTCCAGGGCACGGAATATCTTCAGGTAGCGCAGGTAGAAAGTTGCCAATGTCTGAAAGACCTGCAGGCGGTCCTTTTGAGGACGGAGTTGCATTGTGGGATATTCATCCTCCAAAAGGTACTCCAAAGCTCCCTGAGCAGCATCCCACATTCGGCCATATGAACTGGGTAAAGGAAAGGGGTTACATTTTGGTAATAATAATAGCTAATTAGGTTATAATATAAGAGATAATAGTCCTGTAAATCTTAGATTTTAATATATTACCTTTTTATTGACAGTTCTGTCATGAGTGTTTGGCACGGTAATTAGTATGGCATTAGCCGCGTTTACATGGACCCTAATAATCTGATTGTAATCGGACTACTATCAGTCGGAATAAATTGGTCAAATCTGATTAAAATTTCTTTCAGATTGTAAGAGGTGGTTTAAACCTTTTCTAATCCGATCGAGAGAACATGTAAACACTTGATTGGATTGAAAGCCGAAACTGGAAAGTACTGCACATGTGTAATGACGTATGACGCGTAGCAGTTGTTGAATGAAGTGTCATAAATGACTGTTGTGTCAATCTAAAATTTTCCTTCCTCTAATCATTTGTGAATTGGAGCAGGACAACATCCCACTAGTCCTCATTTTGGACTGTCATCCAGGGTTGCCAGGTCTGTGCAACAAAAGTAACCCAATCGCAAGTCAAAAGAAGCATAAAAACAGCCCAATGCGATTTTCTCCATTGGGCGGCCGAATTCGCCACTCAATTTGTATGTCTGGGTGGTATTTTCGAGGTGTTGGAGTGCCAAAATCGTACATATGGGGGAGGAAATCAACCTGCGGGAAACATTTTTTACCACGGAAACAATTTAAAAGTAGCCCAATTCCGCAGGAAAATTACAAACTTGGCAACACTGCTTTTATCCACAGATGCCTTGTTTTGGGCGTTTTTACTTCTTGATAAATATAATCAGCATGGCACAATGGCTTGTGTGCTTGTAGTCTACTAATTAGCACCCGAAATAGATATCAAGTCTGCTCTTCAAAACAAAGAAAAGAAGCAATTTAGGAGAATAATATGTGCAAACAGCAGTAAACTCTGTATATTTGTGCAGTGTGCGCACATATCAAAAAATCAATTGCGATATGAAGCTTGTTATATATAAACGTGCACATTAACCCGATCAGTTTATTTAGCGTTCATGAACACTCTATGTTTGGATTCATCATGAATTCATTTCAAATTAAAAAAATGTCCATGTAAACGCAGCCAATGTTGATATATTTGGACTTGCTGATCTGCTACGCTGCAGCTGATGTTGTAGAGCAAGTACAGGACTTGCTACTGTCAATACATACACAACATGCTGCTGTGAGCAAGTAAGACATGCTGCTGCTGTACAATATAGTGTACATGAATTACCTGTAACAGATTTACAGTATACAGGTGGAGCTGGGGAAGGTGGAGGGTTTCTGAAAGCGCACTGCACTGCTAAGGCAAACAAGGCTACCCCGGCTAACCAAGTATTTGAAAGTTGATGAGCGAGCTCTTTGGCTACTGATACAGCAGGAACCAATCAGCTGTGCCCTATAGAGAATGATGTGATTGCAAGCAGATTGAGTTAAGGACCTATCAGCCTGTGCCATCTAGAGTTTCATGACAGAACTTTGTATTGTATTAATTTTTTTTTATTTTATTGAAAAGGAGTTCATTTTATTATTTTATTTGTTTTTCTATATTTGATCATTTCCATGGCCTTCCATGACAACCTGTCTTTGAAATGCAATCAACAGAGACACATAAATCTGCGATAGTACTTGTTAACAGGCCTAATTGCACCTGTTGAGAGCACCTGCCCTCTGGGAAAGTTTTCCCGACCCTCAGTTTTTAGACCCTCGGGCCAAAATTAGCACCGCCAATGTCTGACTGTGCAAACTGAATGTGGGGAAACCACAGCATGCACACTGAATTCAAACTGAAGTCAGCATATTAAGCCACATAATGGAAAAAATCCCCTGACAAACATCATTTCTCCATTCTTCGTTTTCTAAAGTTGAATACACATGAATTCCACAGATGTCCTCTGACCTCTTTGACTCCCTTGAGTGTGGGTGCTCCTTTTGTGATTGTTGAAAGAGTTCATGGCGAGGGTGAAACCACCTTCTTTTCTTATTCTGATGGGCCCATACAGTATTGTTCCCCTCAGGGCATTAGCACCGCCAAGAGCTACTCAAATTGTAGGGATGGCAAAATCAAAGGAGGGGACGGGATGGTCAGAGTGGGAGGGGGGCAGGGGAGGAGTTGTGGGAGGAGGTTCGAAGGAAGGTTGTAAAAGAACATTTACAATAAAATAGAGAGCCGCTTTTTAGAGATATCTTAAATATGGCAGACAACAAAGGCAGAAGTACTTTAATTCATTCGAAATCTGCACAAATGTCCCCTGAAAGTAGCACTTGCTTGAAGGGAAAATTCCTTGATGTAAATTTCAACTTGTGTAGGTCTAAAGTTAGTGCTCTGCTTCATAAAACTAATTGTGTAGGGTGACTAAAAAAAGCACGCCTCCACCTACACCAAAGCTGGGACAAAAATACTGGTTCTCAGGAGTTTTGCTCTATGTTGTCATAGGAACTGCAATACAATGTGGACTTTCTCCTAGTAGGCGTTTTTCTCAAACTTGCACTTTCTTTTGCACCTTCCTTCTTTCTCACAAGTCTTGCATAGCCTATTCTCTTAGACTCTTACAATATAAGCAAAATATTCTGCACGTTACAGATGTAGGCTTGTAGCTGTGTAGGCTACATAACACATATTCCGGTTTTCTCACATAGATAAACATTGCACGGTTTTCGTTAATTATAAACACTGGTGGTTTTTGGCATCACATCAACATTCTCGTTTCGCAGTACAATGCACAAGGTAAAAGGGCAGTTAACTCACCTCTGCGACATCCTTAATGATTCCACGCGCTACAGAGTTTAGTTTAGAAAGTGCTGCAGCATATTTGAATATCAGAGGGAAAACATAATTGCAAGCCGCCGCTTTCGAATCTAAAATGGTTAAACGAAGCGAAGTAAAGCATCCAAGTTTCATTAGTTAACCATTTTAACTAGAGTTGGACAAGTCTCGCGCCAGACAGGCTGCGGTTTTCTCTGCGCTTCTGACAGCTGCCATGGCAACGAGATCAAAGCCTCTTCACTGCTTCTGGGACAGAGGCATCTATGCATCCAGTTCAAATCGGAATACAATACGCTATCAACTTAACTATAACACATAATGCGATTCTAACACTCTAGCCGGTCATTTTCATCGTTTTCTTATCTTATCCGATAAGCCGCGAGCATGTCAAGTCTCTGTTACTAACAAGCTCTTGTTTGGCATCCCGCTGTGCAACACAACACAACGCCACGCCACGCTTGCGTTGCTGAGCTCATTCAATGTATGAATGCCATTCGGCCATTTGTTAACAAAGCAACTTGGCAGAGTCTTTCTGACGCAGCATGTTTTGAAATATTTGTCACTTTGGAAGTGAGCTATATCTGGTCGACATATTGTTTGAATTCAATAGTCAAAAGGACCATGTGGGCAGGTAGGTATGTGGAAGTGCAGTGTGAAATTTATTTTTCAATGGATGCATCATTTATCCTTGTCTTCTACCTTCTTGGTGGTCCTACCATGAATAGGATAGTAGTTTTTAAAAGAGTGTTATATCCCAGGCAACAAAAATAGCTAGAACGTTTCCCATTAAAGGGATAGTTGTGAAAATTCTGTTACTCACCCTCAAGTTGTTCAAATCCTGTATGAATTTCTTTCCTCTGCTGAACACAAAAGACGACATTTTAAAGAATGTTGGTAACCAGACAGTTGATGATAGTTAATTTGTTTTCCATACTATGGAAGTCAATTGGGGCCATCAACTGTTTGGTTACCCATAAATGATGACAGAATTTTCATTTTTGGGTGAACTATCCCTTTAAGTTATGAAAATGTTATTTCTAAATGTACTCTCAACATTCAAAATGTCCAAAGCTTTTTTTTTTTTCTTGGTTATTGCAAACATTTGAGAAAACATTAAGGGAATGTTCCATTTTATCATTTAGCAAACATTTTTGGAATGTTACATTTGAACACTTTGAACATTCTGAAACAAGTTTGTAAGGTTTTTAAAGGGATAGTTCACCTAAAAATGAAAATTATCCCATGATTTACTCACCCTCAAGCCATCCTACACAGCAAAATCCACAAAGTTAAATCAACTCTGCTCAGAGTACATATGGTCCCTCTCTAAATAGTGTTAAAATAACACTGAAGCAGAGTTAAATTTAATGAGATAATAAAGAAATTAATTAAGTAATGATTGTGCATTAGTGATGAACACCTGCTGTTAACAAGCAGAATCACTGAAGAAATAAGAACACAAGAACTACAGGTGACTTAAGTCACAGCCTTATTAATTGCTTAATTATCTCATTAAATTTAACTCTGCTTCAGTGTTACTTTAACACTATTTAGAGAGGGACCATATGTACTCTGAGCAGAGTTGATTTAACTCTAGGGATTTTGCTGTTTCCAAAGCTTTTTTTTTTTTCTTGGTTATTGCAAACATTTGAGAAAACATTAGGGGAATGTTCCATTTTATCATTTAGCAAACATTTTTGGAACGTTACATTTGAATACTTTGAACATTCTGAAACAAGTTTGTAAGGTTTTTAAAGGGATAGTTCACCTAAAAATGAAAATTACCCCATGATTTACTCACCCTCAAGCCTAGGTGTATATGACTATCTTCTTTCAGATGAGCACAATCAGAGATATATTAAAAAATATCCTTAGTCCTCCAAGGTTTATAATGGTTGTGAATGGGGGCCTGTGTTTTGAAGCCAAAAATAATGCATACATCCATAAAAAAAGTAGCTCCAGGGGGTTAATGAAGGCATTCTAAAGTGAAGGGATGGGTTTTCGTAAGAAAAATATCCATATTTAAAACTTTATAAATTCAAATAACTAGCTTCCGGCAGATGAACGTACACAGAATGAGCAAGTCGACTTGCGGCGGAAGAGTATCCTTTGACCTGATGCACAACGTAATGGCGAAACAGAGCAAAACAAATCACCAGTCATGTATTATAAGTCTAAAACGATAATTTTTAAAGAGAAATGTCGGAGGATTTCGTTATAAGAGAAGAGGAGCTCGAGTTTGTTGCACAGCCATATTTGTTTAAACCGCGAGAGGCGTCTAAGCTTACAATACTACATTCTACGTCATACATCGCGTCAGAGGATTACTCATTTGGCGCTAGTCAACTTGCACATTCTGCGTATGGTCATTCACAACCATTATAAACCTTGGCGGGCTAAGGATATTTTTAAATATATCTCCAATTGTGTTCGTCTGAAAGACGATGGCATGAGGGTGAGTAAATCATGGGATCATTTTCATTTTTGGGTGAACTATCCCTTTAATTATGCTAGACGAACTAAACGCTCCATTAACAATGTATAAATACAATTTTGAGAACATTATTAAAGACCAGATCATTTGAACAAAGTTCTATTAATATTTTTGGAAGAACATTTCTTCCAACTGATATCTCACGGCAATTCATACGTATTTTACAAGGTGGCTAATGTGTACGAACTCGTACGTTTTTTGCTAAATCGTACATATTTTACGAGTTGATAAATTTGTATGAATTCGTACCCCTAACCACGCCCCTAAACCTACCCGTCACTGGGGTTTAGACAAATTAGCCACCTCGTAAAATAGTTACAAACTGGTCATGAGATAGCGTTGTTTGTTCATAGCTTTGAGAGAACCATGTTAGAAAGTTAGCCCAAATTCTGAGAATGTTCCCTATTAGAGATGATCCCTTACAGGCTTCACTCTATGATGGGAAGTGAACAGCTACTTGCTGTTGATAGCAAGTTGTTAATAAACCTGTCAACAATGAGCTTGTCAAGAAAGCTTGTTTTGTTTCATAGTCACCCCATTAGCATTTTTAATCCAAAAACCAGTGTTATTTTGTGAAAACCTTCCCATTCCAGACACAAAAAATAGACTCCAGTGAAAACTTAATAAGATGGAAAGACCATTTTAACAGTCTTTAATTTGGAACATGTCTCAGTTTACCAGACTACGCCCCTAACTAAAACCAAATGTCTTTTAACTGCTGGATTTCTATCTATACTTTCACAAAAAGACCTGATGGTTTCCACCCAGACTCTTCAAACAGAGACCATTTATCAGTCAATTGTTGTTGAGTCTGGTGTGAACTGTTATGCTTGCACGTATATGGACGTTACATGTGTATTTGGCTCCACAAATGATGTGTATTGTTCAGGCAGCTGTTCCATCTAATTTCATATGTTTACATGCATAAGATCCATCTCCGTGCAAATTATTCACACACTTTTAAAAAATAATGCTGGCAAAGATATTACACTTTCCATGTTGTGGTTACAGTTGCATTCATCTGGCTTATCTCTTTTCCATCAGTACCCTCACATTGCCAAATTATGTTTTGCCTTTGGATCAATGCACTATTAGTGTTTATGCTTCTACAATCAAATGCATCACTACCTCTGAACAATTTATCTCATCAAGACTCCATTGATATTGTTAATTATGTTTCATTTCAGTTTCCACTTTTCCAAGCCACATACAATAGCCACTGGCCGTTAGCCAGAAAATATAAATCTAAACAGAGGCCAGCTGAAAATTCAGAACAGGTGAGCTTCCTCGTGCCTAAATTTAGCAAACTGCTTGGAAGTCTTTAAGAGATTGCCAAGAGGATGCAAAAAGAATGAAACAGTCATGGGACAGGAAAAACAACAAAACAACATTCACCTGCTACTACTTACAGCTTTTGATAAAAGACTTTGAAGCATGAACTAAAAAGAGCATTAAATCAATTTTATATGACTAATACGGTACTATAGTCATATTACAGGTAATATGATATAATCATTGTATTATATAATTAGTCTAATGCTTAACATATCAGTTGATACATCAAATTCAATATATAGCCTATAATATATTTCTATATTATGGAATGATATGATAGGAAATATATGTTAGCAATATGAAATATTTCTTGTTACAGTTACTTAATTGAATAGTGCATAGAGTGTTTTACTGATATAAACATATTGAGAATATTACACGCAGCATGTGAAACTGTGGAAGTCCTCAATGAAACTCTCGCATGCACAATCTTCTTTGATTTCTCTAAACAACTCTCGTGCGAAAACAAAACACAAAAGCTTATTTTTATATTCGAACAGTCTTTTTTGTTGATATCGTTGTTTAAAAAGGGGGTGGAAATCCGATGTGTCGCACGTCCGCCATCCACATTGTTGTTGGACAGAAACTTGAGTGATTCAGTTTTCCGACCGGCCTCAGGAGGCGTTACGCGCAGCACTATATCAGCAAGTGCAGTCGGAGCGCAGAGGGACAATCACGCTATCCTCTCGTACGGATAACTACAGACTTTGACATTTTCTCCAGGCATCGGAATCTCGTTACCAAAGGCTACATTTAAAAGTCTAGGAGCACCAAAACACACCACAAGGATTGTAAGTTCATTTTGCGTCTTGTTTGTGCGTGCATCTGCTTGTGTGAGAGATTTGAGTTTTTAAATGCACTCGTATCGGACCAAATGATACACTTAGAACTAGTGATATAAGTAGATTTAAATGCGATCTTAAAACGCAACTTCCTCTAATTCTACACTTTGAAAGTTAAGGTACTTAAAAAGCTCCTTTTTTTTAACAAATTCACTGATCCCGAAACTCTCAGTTGGTGGTGTGGATTAGCAGTTTCCAATCCCGCGGATTTGTCTCTTTAATAGGCTACCAACGTGATGTCGGATTATATTGTTTAATAGCTATAACATACAAATGAATGTTGTTTTAGAATAAATAACTTTAAATGCACACTTTAAGAGAAGAATATGCATTATTGTGTCTACAGGACCAGGTAGAGGAACTCTTTTTGTTTCTTTCGCTCTTTTTTTGTTTGTTTGTTTTCTGGAGTAAGGATCAGTTCCTGTGAATCCATATCCATTTATGTAAATAATGAGGTAGATTTTTGACTGAGGGTTGAGATTTTTTTTTTTTTTTTTTTGGAACAAAGGTGGTTTTAATGATGAATGTTGACTAAAGCTTCTTGCATTATTTTTCATTTTGCATTATTTTGTTTCTATCTATTTATGTAAATTTCCTTGGTGTCTAGTTTCCTTCAAGTTTCATGATCAGCGTGATTTGTTTTACTGTATTGTTGTTACATTTCCCCCCTCACATTCAGTTACAGTGAAGATTTCATGCTTTAACCATGACCGATAATTCCCTTATTTCATGCTTGGAGTGAAACAATACTGAGTTTCAATGGAACTTAGAGACTTGAAGTGAGAGAGACAGGGAGAGAGGGAGTCGGCAGCTAAATCTTTGTGCGGGCAAGTGTGCTTGATGCCTGGGGCCGTGAGATCAGGTGAGGGGCCGCTGTGTTTGAGCAATGTAAACGCAACAGTTTTACAACAAGGCTGGGGGACGTGATGGTGGTGCCTGGGGCCGTCTGTAATGGACCGTCACATTTTATGGCACCTGATTTTTTCAAATGCACCTGGTCATTCAGGTCAGAGGTTTATGCCACCCTCTCTGTCTCCCTAATCTAATGATGTCAGAGTAGAAAGCTGTAAAATAAGTCTTTGTTTTCTTGCGGTACATCACAGCATGCATTAAGAGCAGCTGTGTCTCTTCTCATATTTCTTTTAGTGATATTAAGGTCAGGCGCTAACCGTGTTCCAGGGTCAAAACAGTGGGATGATTTGGAATGAAAATAAACAAGCCTAAACAAATTCTACTTCTTGATGCTTCTTTAGCAAAACACAACAAGTTTGTAGTTGCATCTTTTAGTTTTTTACTCCAGGCCAATTGCAAACAGATATTGTGTTTAATATTTTCCATGTTTACTTAAAAATTGTGAAAGAGCATAAATGTGTTTATCATTTCTGCTTCACTGCACAAAGTTTTAAAAGGATACTTAAGTGTGCCAGTGTTTTTATTATTATGCAAACCCTGGGGGCCGAAGATCAAAACTGTGTGATTAGAGATGTGTGTACATCTGTGTGCAAATGAAAACTCTGACACAGCGCCAGTGTGCCGGTTCTCTGTTCTCCTTAGCTTTTGTCAGTTCAAAGCCTGGCATCCAGTCCTCAAGCTGAGCATATCATTTTGAGAAAAGAACCTTTCACCCCTCCGTGTCGCAGAGGGAGCAGCAGCCGCCCATCCTCCCCTCGGTCTATGACTTATCTCACTTCTAGCGGGCATTAGTCTCATTCTGATGACTCCTGAAGCATTACACTCTGCTCTATATCATTGTACTCACTTGTAGTTGTGCTGAACTTTTTGTATAGCCAAAATGCCTCCCATTCGCCATGGATATCTGCTTAGCTTTTCACTAGGTCGCTGCATGACAACTGAGGTCTGCCAATAAGCTTTTTTTTTTTTTTTGCTTAACCATCTGAGTATTGCTGCCAGGCATTTAGTCCTTATGTTCAGCAAAGTAGTACAACTTTTGAGCACTGTTGCTTTTTTGTTAGTCTAGTCTGATAATATTACAGACATATCTTATCGGCCTGATAAGAAAATTTGGTCGATATATTAAAAGATGGATTACGCTTCAGATGCACACTGTTCGCTATGATGGTTATGAATTGCTTGAAATATGATTGAAATCACTTCAAAAAGGAGAATACAGTGCAAGTCTGTCATATAGTTATACTATAATTGTATGATTGGGACATGGCTTTTAATGGTGAGACTTTTGTTTTTGTAATCAGGCTCTCAAAAATTATATAAAAATTGGATTTAGATTTATCTGCCTATATATCGGTTATCGGCTTTCAAATATAAAGAACTTCGGTTCTTTATCGGTTATTATCGGTTATCGGTATTGGCCAAAATTTTCATATCGGTGCATCCCTAGTGCATTTAAAAAAGATTTTGAAAATAATGATTAAGATGTGTACAATCACATTCAAGGTGAAAGAAAAATATGTTATTACTTTTTGTTTGATGGTTTTAGAGTTTTCATGAAGACATTCCTTTTATTTATTGTGGACACTCTTATTTGACCCATTGACCCTTTCCTTCTTTGATTTTGTGACAGTTTAAATTTATTCTTAAATTAAGCCCAGCCCAGTAACCCTGGGAAATAAACCCATGCACTGAAAAATACTCCTAACACAGTACAAGGTCCTGCCCTCTGAGAAAGGATCCTGGTGTGTTCGAGATGTTTCAGATTATGAGTGTTTTATAAATAAACTTTCTTTGTTATACATTTTTTCTGTCCCTCTGAGTTTAATTAGTCCCTGTTCATGTTTTTTTTTCCTGTCTACGTGTCATAACGGCGTCTCTCTTTACGTTTCAGGTCACTGCCGTTGCGGCAATAACAAAAACGTGGCAAGATGAGTGTGAACGTGAATGACTTCAATGACATTTTGGATGCACTGGGTGATCTGAACTTCTCAACTCTTGACGATAACGTCTCCCATGTGGAAGTGTGTCACAGCGCCTTTAGCCAGAGGGCGTTGCTCTACGGCCTCTCTGTGCTCTACATCTTCCTCTTCATCATCGGCCTCGCCGCCAACGCTCTGGTGGTGTGGGTGAACGTGCGAGCCGAGGGGAAACGTTACGAGACTCACCTGTACATCCTCAACCTAGCCATCGCTGACCTCTGCGTAGTGGCCACTCTTCCGGTCTACATTAGCTCTCTGCTTCAACTCGGCCACTGGCCTTTTGGGGATGCCATGTGCAAAATTACACACCTGATCTTCAGTGTCAACCTCTTCAGCAGTATCTTCTTCCTCACGTGCATGAGTGTGGACCGCTACCTGTCCGTGAAACTTTTTGGAGACGGTCCCAGTCAGAGGAAGAGAAGGACCAGGCAGCTAATCTGTGTGGGCGTTTGGCTGCTGGCACTCTTTGCCGCCCTCCCTGAAACATACTTCCTTCAGGCTGAGAAGTCCAGCCATTCAGACAGCATCGTATGCAAGTCCGTGTATCCCGCGGACAGCACTAAGGAGTGGACAGTTGGCATCCAATTGAGTTTCTTCATGCTCGGCTTTGCCATTCCCTTCCCTATCATTGCCGTGTTCTACATCCTCCTGGCCGGTACCATCCAACCCTCGGCTGACCAGGAGCGTCGCGTCAGCCGTCGGCTCATCTTCACCTACATTGTGGTCTTTCTAGTGTGTTGGCTGCCCTACCATGGAGCTCTACTGCTTGACACGCTAGCCTTTCTCAACGTGCTCCCCTTCAACTGCACTCTGGAGAACGCTCTCTATGCGGCGCTGCATCTCACTCAGTGGTTCTCCCTCCTTCACTGCTGCGTGAACCCCATCATCTACAACTTCATCAACAAGAACTACCGCTACGACCTCATGAAGGCCTTCATCTTCAAGTACTCTACCAAAACTGGCCTCGCTAGGCTTATCGATGCCTCACATGTGTCTGAGACAGAATACTCTGCTGTGGAGAACCAGGGACCGTTATGAACATGTTATGATGGTGTTGACCATCAGCAGATAGAGAGGGAACAGTCATGGAAATCTCTCTGGATGTTTTGCTCTTGAAGCATGGCCAAATTTGATGTTTTGTAAAACAGCTTTGTACATGTACAGTTTGCTTACGCTCTAAAAAATGCTGGGTTAAAAACAACCCAAGTTGGGTTGAAAATGGGTTGTTTTAACCAAGTGGTTGGGTTAAATGTTTGCCCAACATGCTGAACAAATGAACTCAAAATTAGGGCTGCACGATTAATCGCATGCTATTCTCACGCGCATTTCGTCAGTAAAGCCGGTTCCCTGATTACCGCTAAATCGCCATCACCTGTTTTTAAACGGAGCGCCTTTTAATAGACGGAGCCGTAGTTCACGGACAAGCCACGCAATATCGCGTTCATTATCGCAGGCGATTCATCTGCGATATGAACGCGATATTGCGTGGCTTTTCAGTGACCTACGGCTCTGTCTATTAAATGCCGCTTCATTTGAAAGCAGGTGATGGCGATTTAGCGGTAATCAGGGAACCGGCTTTACTGACGAAATGCGCGTGAGAATAGCATGCGATTAATCGTGCAGCCCTACTCAAAATACAACCCATTTCCAACATATTTTGGGTTCATTTTAAGCAAGCAGTACAGTAATTTTTAAACAATAGTTGAGTTAAATAAAACTACCCAGTAGGTTGGGCAAACATTTAACCTAACCGCTGGGTTAAAACAACCCATTCATTGGGTCAAAACAACCCAATTTGCTGGGTTTGTCCATTTTCAACCCAACATGTCGGCCCAGATCCGGCCCACATCTGGTCCGCGTGTAATCCACATGTACCAGATTTGGGCCACACTATATTGCTCTCTGGGTTTAGAGTATATCTTTATAAACAGATGAATGTTTATGCTTTTTGTACATTATTATGACAGTTATAGATGCATTGAGAAAGCACTTGTATTGATTTGATTTGTAAGTCTAGCTAGGCTTTTGTGTCAGTGAAATTGGTGGAAAAGGCCCCTTCCTGTCCTGGAGCCACAGAAAGACTCGTATAATCCGTTCTCCACTTATCTGTGGCTTTCCTACATCTGCCGGAAAGACTCCAAGATCACGTTTTCTTACACAACGTGTAATGTACAGTTATGTCTGGTAAAATGGAGGGGAATGTTGAAAACCCAAACAATGGAGTGGAGATAAGCAAGTCCAAATCAAGAGATATTGTAAATTGATGTCATGCTGTTTGTTCTGCTTGTGGGAAATGATACACTTTTTAGATAAGTTGTACATTTCAAGAACAATGCTTGCTGCATTTGTAAATGTTTTGTAAATAAAATTATATTTATATACTCATTGTGTATGTTCAGTGTTTAGAAATATTGTCTGACATAAAAATGTGCCATTGAAATAAACTTTGTATCAATCTTTTGGAATTCTCTTGAAGATGTTTGTTTTGTATGATTACAAATTAACCCATAGGCACTCACTTTTAGCTTAATTATTATAATTATGTTGTCATGTATCATTTGAGAATATGCATTATTATATGCAAGATGATCATTAACATTTTACAATAGGGTTTATTTACATTATTCAATACTTTAGATATCATGAACTAACAATTTTTTTTTAAAATTTAGGTTAATGTTAACTTGATGTTTGTTTATTATACATTACTTAATGTTAATATGTTACAAATGCATTAGTAATACATTTATTACTAATATTTAACATTTTGTTTAAATTAACATTATGAACAAACATCAAATTAACATAAATTAACCAATATTAGGAACATGGATTATTTCATAAAACATAACGCATTAATTAATTTTAATGAATTTAACCTTACTAGAAAGTCTTATCAAATCATATTTTGCATAGTTGCATTTATTTCTAAAGTAAACCATTATGCATTTATCATTTTTATTTAATTTAGACCTACATTCAAACTGGCACATGATCAAAGTAAAGATGTTGCAACTAATTTTCTGTGGAAAACTGACCATATGGCTTATATTGCCATGATGAGAAGACATTACTCAAGCCTGTGGGCATGCTTCGTATAGGTACGGTTGTGTACATGTGTTCATATGTGTGTGTACTTAAATCTCCGGGGGGGTCCGGCTCATTCTGTATCTTCAGTGAGTTCAGCTCTGAGCGAAGGGAAGTTTGTTTAATCCATACCAACTGTTCCAGGAGCCTCGTTTTCTCTGCTTCTCCTTTGTAGTTCTGAAGAAGTTCCAGGTGTTTGTTTCAAATTGTGACTGGGTTTCTAGACAGTGCAAATTAGAGAAGGCATTATTACTGCTCTCTTGGAAAGCCCTCAGAAAATAACAAGGCTTATTCTCTCCTGTAAAACAAATGATATGATCTTCTCAAACACTTTACTGTTTTAGGAGAGGAGTAATTTGACTTGGGAATCCCCTGCATCAAAAGAAATACAGACTCATAACCTGACCTGTCTGCTATGCACTCAAGGCTCTGATTCAAGCAGTACTGCTAAAAAAAAATGTAATGAAAAGACAGAAGGTTCTTGGTGCAAACACATTTTTCTGGTCATTTTTCTTCACTGTTTCAGACTTTTTCCAGAATCCCACATACCTCACTTGGAGGATTATATAAACTGTTAGCACATAATTATCTAACAGAATTCCAGTGAGATTTCTTTCACATCCTTCTGAAAGACAGCTGTATTTAAACCCAATCATGATTTCAACATCTGTAAGGATGGCTCATGAGAGTGAAGATGAAGGTGCTGGTGTGTGACACTCCACAATAAAATGAACGATGTTTCATGGCTTCTTCATTTTCTCTGGACTTTGAGGCAATAGATATTTGCTTTAAGGACAAGCAGTTTTTCCCCTGTTGTCTGTGGCTACAGTATATCCTACAAAGACGTTTTAATGGCACAATAAATGATGACAATAATCTCATAATGCTAAAGTATGAATTCTTCAGTATTTATTCTAAAGAAAAAAAAAAATTCAATATTATTCTTGTGACCTAATTCTTTAAAATCTTTTTAATATTATTGTTTTAATGTCAAACTACGAATTCATGCTATCCAGATTATACACTATAAATAATGCTGGGTTAAAAACAACCTAAGTTGGGTTGAAAATGGACAAACCAGTGGTTGGGCTAAATGTTCGCCCAACCCGCTGGGCAGTTTTATTTAACCCAACTATTGTTTTAAAATTAATTTATTTAACATATTAACAAACATTGTTGGGGAAAGTTACTTAAAAAGTAATGCATTACAATGTCACATTACTCCCTAAAAAGTAACTAATTGTGTTACTTAGTAACCTTTTATGAAAAGTAATGTGTTGCATTACTTTTTGCGTTTCTTTTTCTAACCTAGGCTGTGCTTGCTTGTTTGCCAGTTTTTTGTTTAATAACAACAAAAAGTAATATTTTTGGCAAATGTTAAAGGGTTAGTTAACCCAAAAATGAAAATGATGTCATTAATGACTCACCCTCATGTCGTTCCAAACCCGTAAGACCTCTGTTAATCTTCAGAACACAGTTTAAGATATTTTAGATTTAGTCCGAGAGCTTTCTGTCCCTCCATTGAAAATGTATGTACGGTATACTGTCCATGTCCAGAAAGGTAATAAAAACATCATCAAAGTAGTCCATGTGACATCAGTGGGTTAGTTAGAATTTGTTGAAGCATCGAAAATACATTTTGGTCCAAAAATAACAAAAACTATGACTATATTCAGCATTTGTCTTCTCTTCCGGAATCCTTTCCATTGAATTGATTCCATTAAATTGATTCCATTGAATTGATTCCATTGAATTGATTCCATTGAATTGATTCCATTAAATTGATTCCACTGAATTGATTCCATTGAATCCTTTCATCTGTCGGTGTTGGTAATGCACTTTTACGTTGTTGTTTTTGGTCGATTAGGACATCCGCGACATGCACACTTACGCACCATTTTAAAAAATATAGCAATACCAAAATACAAACAATGTAGAATAGCTTGAATACAGTGTGCGTCTCCCTCAGACTGTGAACGAAACTCGGGTGCACCGGATAACACGTCAGCAGCGTCACTGCGGAGTCGTGAACGCGGATTGACAACAGACCCGGAAGAGAAGACAATGCTGAATAAAGTTGTAGTTTTTGTTATTTTTGGACCAAAATGTATTTTCAATGCTTCAAAAACTTCTAACTAACCCACTGATGTCACATGGACTACTTTGATGATGTTTTTATTACCTTTCTGGACATGGACAGTATACCGTACATACATTTTCAATGGAGGGACAGAAAGCTCTCGGACTAAATCTAAAATATCTTAAACTGTGTTCCGAAGATGAACGGAGGTCTTACGGGTGTGGAACGACATGAGGGTGAGTCATTAATGACATCATTTTCATTTTTGGGTGAACTAACCCTTTAAGGCCCTTTTACACCAAAAGTGAAATAAATAAGCCTCAGGCTGAAGGAAATGCATATTTACGCCTGTACAGTAGAGGGCGCAGCTCAAACAAACCTTACAGCTTGTGCTGCTATTGTAGATTAAAAAAGAAGAATGTCAGTCAATACATGTGAAAATTAACTTGCGTTACTTATTTGAAAAAGTAACTTAGATATTTTGTTGTAAATTTAAAAAGTAATGTGTTACTTTACTAGTTACTTGAAAAAAAGTATTCTGATTACGTAACTCAAGTTACTTGTAATGCATTACCCCTAACACTGTTAATAAATGTTAATTTCCAACATATTTTGGGTTCATTTTAAGCAAGCAATAGTTGAGTTAAATAAAACTACCCAGCAGGTTTAGCATTTAACCCCTTATCGCTGGGTCAAAACAACCCAAACTTTGGGTTTGTCCATTCAAAACCCAACTTGGGTTGTTTTTAACCCAGCATTTTTTAGAGTGTATTGCTTGCTTTAAAGTTAGGTAAGATGAGGATTCTGTTCTCAGATTTTGTAGAGTCAGACTCAGCTGTGCTGTGTATGGAGTTCAGTTTCTGCTGAGTGATACAGGAGAACACCTTTCCAAAGGTCAGACTAATTGCGAATGTGTCTGTTTTTGTGTCGATACTGTTATTTATCACATGGGATATTCCCTGAGCTTCCCTGAAAGGTGGCAATGGTAACTCTGTGCCAAAGAGAATGGCACAAGTGAGACAGAGAGAGTGATACAGAGAGCCCTGAGAATCAGACAATAGAGTCGCTTTCGGTGGATCAGTTTACAGGTAGAGAGAAAGTGAAGACTGAAAGGTCATTAGCACTCTAAGGTCATTAATAAACCCTGCTGGGAACCACCCTGTGAGAGAAGCTAATGGGCCATTCAACCACTACACTGTGTTTGGCCTGTAACGCTGCACTGAATCTCGCTTCAATCCTATTGTTTGGTAATGAGACCACAAGTTCAATTTCACATGGTTTGTGTGCGGGCGAGTTCTCGCTGATTGGGCCGAGACCAATCAAAGTCGAGAGACGGGGAGATGGAGAGGACAGATTAATCTGGAAAGATGCGGGCAAAAACGGATATGGAGGTCCACAGAATTGTCCTTGCTGAAAAGAGAAGGGTTATTTTGGCAGAAGAACAATGAAGGGAAGAGATATATTACAGTGAATTATTTTTCTCTGGGCATCAGATAGACTTACAGCAACATACAAAAATAGAGATGACACGCAAGTTCCTTTCTTTGGTTATTTATACAAAATTTGCATGCAACCACAGTATCAGTTACTGTAGTTTCACTCTGTTTAGGTATTTTAAATAAGGAACAAGGAAGAATGAATTTCGGAGAATGAGTAAAAAGAAATGGGATAAAGTGAAATGGAATAAGAGACACGAACAAAGAGCGAGACGCTATTCCCCCCTAGGGTTTTTAAGCAGTGGATGTGGAAACAAATGAGAGTCATTTCTCTTCCCCAACAGTTTTAACCTTTGATACAATAATAACTCTCCACTACATTGATGGATTTCACCAGCAGAAAAATGTTGATGTCTTGAAAATGAACATTACAGTAAAGGTGCGGTCACATTTATCATTGCTCAGCAAAGCAAAATACAATCAATTCCGATAGGAATCCGTGCGATCTGGAGTTTTGTGTGAGGGCAAAAAAGTTCCCCATGCAGATTTCCCCCATTTTCAAGATGGTCACATGAATTCACCACACTGACCGACAGAAACTGCTTTGTCTGAAAGTGACTACGGTGTGAACTGTGTTTCATATGTCACTATGCTGTAGACAATAGACAATGTACCTTTTTTCCCTCTGAAATTTCAATGAAATTTGAGACCACACCTTAAAGGTGAACTATTTTCAAAGTCTTGATTTTGTTTTTGAGGTCTTCTAGAGTACACTCTAAAAATACTGGGTTAAAAACAACCCAATTTGGATTGAAAATGGACAAACCCAGTGGTTGGGTTAAATGTTTGCCCAATGTGCTGAGTAGTTTTATTTAACCCAACTATTGTTTAAAATATTTGTCTTAAAATGAACCCAAAACAGGTTGTAAATTAAAAATCAGACACATAAGTAGAGGCAACAGTAATAAACAAAAGGTGAGCATTTATTAATAAGCAATAGGGGTTATGTGCAATCTAACTTCTGTATTCTGTAAAACAGATCAGATCACTTTAGGTCTTTTGAATGTGCTTCATGAAAAAATGTGCTGTTTTATTCAAGATAACTTAAAAGAAGTGAGCAAAGATGAGCATAACTGATGCAGATTGATATTTAAAAGCTTTTTTTCATTTTTCTTCTTCAAACTAACATTTAGATATTTAATAGAATAAAACACCTATAACATTGTGAAGGTTTCGCTGATTACCTTAAAAGTCCATAGATATGCCGTCAGTTCATACTGCTGTAACACTTTCTCTGACAAGCGGATGCAATGAGACACAATGGTCATGTGACGTTCGACATATACCCTATTTAATAAATGTTTATTGTTGAATTATTGTGCGTTAAACTTATTAATAAATGTTAATTTCCAACATACTTTGGGTTCATTTTAAACAAGCAATAGAGTAATTTTGAAACAATTGTTGAGTTAAATAAAACTATCCAGCAGGTTTGGCAAACATTTAACCCAACCACTGGGTTAAAACAACCCAACTGCATGCTGGGTTTGTCCATTTTCAACCCAACTTGGGTTGTTTTTAACCCAGCATTTTTTAGAGTGTATAGGCACAGAGTGCTCTGATTGGTCAACTGCTTTGATCATGTTTCAGAAGTATCACACTCCTTACCATAACCAAGAGTTTGAACACACTACTAACACAACTTAACCAGGCCTCGTCCCCTTTATTATGCGTATGCCTTGGGTGGGAATTATTTAAATGAGGAATACTGTGACATTTACGTTCCCCTGAAGAACTACAATTGAGGGTTTTCAGGGAGTTAAGAAACAGTGTGAACTGATATACACTGCCCTCCAAAAGTTTGGAAACACTCTAGAAAAGTGGGATTTTGGCATAAATCCTTTTTATTTTCTGATAATTTTGCATTGATAAGGGACAACACAACCTACGAAAGCATATTTTATTACATAAACAGTTTATACATAGAAAAAAACGTACATTTTCGATTCATCAAAATTTCCAGCATTAGCAGCTGTCTGACTTAAACTGGGTTCTGATTGGCTCAGTGTATTCTAAACTTAATTGGCAACCAATTATACTGGTTTAAACCAATAACCAGGCATCTCAGCTGGCAAACTTTGACATGTATATATTGGTAATCAAAATGAAAATTATTATTGCTGGCATGTCTGACTTGCACCAAAAAATGATAAGGATTTATGCTGATATCGTCCAAAACCACATTTGCCAGGGGTGTTTCCAAACTTTTGGAGGGCATGTATATATTGCCTAAAGAAAGTTTATGTTAAAATAAATAAATAATAATAATAATTATTATGTAATCTAAGATTTTTAATGTTTTTAAAAAATGAAAATTATTATAAAAATGCAGTAATATTGTGCTGGTCTTTAATGATAATGTCAAGTTACTGTAATGCATTTGCAGCAAAAAATGATAAGGATTTATGCTGTAACATTATAAATATCTTTTGATTGATTTAATGTCCAAAACCACAAAAAAATAAAAATAAAAACTTTGCCAGGGGTGTTTCCAGATAAATGCTGTTCTTTTGAACTTTTGAATCCTGAAAAAAAAGTACACAACTGGAAAATAATCAGTGTAGCATATTAGAATAAATTTGCAGAACTTTTTTCAGCTTTGATCAGGAATAAAACTTTGTCAAATATATTTAAATAGAAAACAGTTATTTTAAATTGTAATAATATTTCACAATATTACTGTTTTTACTGTATTTTTAATTAAATAAATGTAGCCTTGGTGAGCAGACGAAACTTCTTTTAAAAACATTAAAAAAAAATTATGTAAAAAAAATAACAGGACCCCTTTAAGAAATGTAGAAAACTCCTGGATGTTGACATTAGAATTCCTCATACTTTGAACGATTTGCACCAACACGCTTGGCTGTGATTCTGACACACTGTCTAATATGCATGGATGATCTCATTTTTGAAAACAGAATAAAAATGTGTTCAAGCAGCTGAACAGCAACATAAAGCATGATCAGACATTCATGTATGTCACAATTCTGCACTTAACCATTTCCTGTGAATTACTCAGCATTCACAATGCCAGTGAATATAAGCAGCAGGCTTTGAGCTGCTCTGAGTATGTGCCTAGATGTTTAAAAGGAAAGCGAGGGGCCGCTCACGTCGCTGACAGACGTGTGGGCGGAGCCTGAGTTTGAGTGAAGGGCTGGGGCGCTGCTGTTTTTGTGTGGAGAAAAAGAGTTCACAGGAGACCTGTAGCCTGTGGCTTGAGCCTTTGGCAGAAAAAAAAAACATGGCTGAATTTTAGCATGAAGAAAAGGACTTGCTCTGGCCTCCAAGACACGGTGCATTTGTGTTCTGAAAGCTCAAGACGTAGTTAGAGCTTTTTCTGTCTCCCTGTGTGGTTTAAATGCAGCCATGGATTTCATTCATATTGAAATGATCTTATAATGTGTGGTACAATGGTCAGTGAATACACCGTCGCACACCCAGATAGCCACTCACACGCACATATAGGATATGGACGATTAAAAACATAAATGTGAACTGTGTTCATTTTTCCAGTTGGTTAAAAATAATTGAAAAAGTGGCTCAGAGAAAATCTCTTATTATTTGTTTGCAGACGCCACCTAGTTTGATATTTTGTGTCTAATGCAATGAAATTAAGACTTAAATGTCCAAAACTGTACTGGGGCCACTGTATGTAACATGAGAACAGTTGGTATTATCAGTAACACTTTGCAATAAGCATTAGTTAATGCATAGTTAACACGATATAATAACGAACCATACTTTCACATCATTTATTATTGTATTTGTTATTATCTACATACATGTTTTAAGATTTTAAATGTTATAAATAAGCATGAGTTAATGTATTATAAATGAACATTAATGAGCAATAGTATATTTATTTGTTGAAAATGGACAAACCCAGCGATTGTGTTGTTTTAACCCAGAGAATGGGTTGATTTGACCCAGCAGTTGGGTTAAATGTTTGCTCAACATGCTGGACAGTTTTATTTAACTCAACTATTGATTAAAAATGACTGTATTGCTTGCTTAAAATGAACCCAAAGCATGTTGGAAATTGAACATTTATTAATAATAATTAAACAATAAACTTAAATTTAGTAAATTGCTTATTAATAAATGTTCACCTTTTGATTATTATTGTTGCCTCTAGTAATTATGTGTCTGATTATTCATTTCCAACATATTTTGGGTTCATTTTAAGCAAGCAATACAGTCATTTTTAAACAATAGTTGAGTTAGACAAAATTGTCCAGCATGTTGAGCAAACATTTAACCCAACTGCTGGGTTAAAACAACCCAATCAATGGGTTTGTCCATTTTCAACCCAACTTGGATTGTGTTTAATACAGCATTTTTAGAATGTAGCTCATCATTAACGTAGATTGTTGTTCATTGTTAATTCCTTGTTCATGTTAATGCAAATTTAACATTATTGAACAAAGGGCTACCTTTTTTAAAATGCTCTTTCTGAAGAATATCATGTTTGAACTCCTCAAGATCCCACACGCCTTTTCCTTTCTCATTGCATTCTTCTTAATACATTACGTCAGAGAGAGGATTCACTGGTAGATGCTGAAAAGCTCACGTATTAACTTGGAACCACTCATCGCCTAAACTTTACACACATCCTCGTCCGTAAATAACTCTCTGGCCAACCGTCAAACCCTCAGACTTCTGCTTTCACAAGCATCACATTAATTTAAAGAGACAGGTTTAAAGTTCATATGATATACTTACACTACTGTGTCACTAACTGAACGCTCAGCATCCTAAAGGACAAACTGTTTCAAGACAGAAAGAGAAAGAGGTGAAAGTTTCATACTTAATGACGCATGTAACACATTTAGTTTCTTACATATCCTCTTACAACGCTCTCTGTTGTTCAGTGTCACACAGCATTAAGGAAACATTACACCACCAAATCTCCTATAAGGCCAGTTAAACTGGCTTATTCAGGTTCAACGGTTCTTCATTGGCATGCCACTTTTCTTAAAATCTTCTCTTACTTTTCTAGCCCTCATTATAAGATGGGGGATGGTGGCTTTTGTCTCGATACCACTTCGTTATCGGGGACTGTTTGTCTCCCATCAGGTCTAGATGCAGTTCAGGCTGGCTTATCAGCATTTGTCTATGGTGAGATTCATGTTTAGAGCCGTGGGCAATTGTGAGGCCATTGTGGCTGTCCAGCCTCTGCCAAGTGTGCAGGATTGTATGCAAAGCCATTGAGAATCACTTTATAATGCTTTGCTGACTTGCTGGCACAGTGAGAGGCGGCGTGATAAGAGGAAAGAGAGATACAGTGTGAAAAGTGTGGGCACATTCAATTCAAAACAGCATGGGCTGTGAATGAAGAACAGGGTTTTGACCTTGACCTGGTTTGGCAAAACTTGACAAAAGTCCACAGGGCCACATATTTGAAATGCTAAAGGCTCCGTTATACTTTTTCAGTCTTCAACTGGGGGTAAAAAACCCCCAAAATACCCTTGAAGTGGTATAGCTTATTATTGATGTGACTGTACTGACGCTTTTGTATGAGAACTAAACTGAGCTTTACGATTACATTTTTTTTGCAGAATTGCTAATAGATGAAATGAACTAACTTAATAATTGATCAGCACTGAAGTGACTTCAGCTGTATTCATCCCGAACCGTTACGGTACGGACGTCATGGTTCGGTTCAAGCAGTTAGATGATGAATACAGTCAATCACAGGCGATCCACACTGCAATCCATAAGGGGGCGCATGGTAATGCAATGCTGTTTGCTAACCGCCACAACAGGAAAAAGAGCAGAAGAAGAACAGTGCATATGCAAATGACTTGAGCGCTTGTAAACAAAGTCCATTAGATAGTACGCATATGTCGACTGTGTCTTTCTGCGCTCATGGACAAAGGAGAATACTTTAAAAGGAAAAATGAAGTATACAAGGGTTGGGCTTAAGCTTTGAATGTTTAAATATAGTTTAAGTGGAGCAAATTGTAACACTCCTAATGCACAAGTTTTATTTTTCATTATTTTATTTATTTTGTACTTTTATAACATGAGATGCAAGAGTGCATTCTGTTAGTGTTTCTGCTAGGGGACTAAATGCTGCTAACTGTAATTTTCACTACTGTTCAAAATAAGTGAAAAGAAACCTAGCATTGTGGATTTGTTCCTTTGTCCGGTTACACTTTAGTTTAGGGTCCAATTCTCCCTATTAATTATCATATTACTATGATATTTGCTGTTTATTAGTACTTATTAAGCACATTTAATGCCTTATTCTGCATGACCTTATTCTATATCCCTTAATCCTATAATACCTAAACTACCGTACTAACTATTAATAAGCTGTAATTAAGGTTTTATTGAGCCAAAAGTCGTAGTTAATAGTTAGTTAATAGTGTGAATTGGAACCTTACCTGAAGTGTGACCATTTTTTCTATTGTACCAAACCGTGACCCCAAAACCGAGGTACTGAACTGTGACTAACACAATGAAAATGACAGCGGTGAGAAAACAGCAGAAAGCATCTGATCATAGTATATTGCTTTAAAGCATTTGTACAGTATTAAACATGAATAAACAGTGTCAGTGCCGCTTTCAATTAGAATTTTATACTATAAAGCAGCTGTGTTTATGTTTTTATTTGCAGATGTCTGACCTCTGAACAGAAGATGGAATGAACTGGAGAACATTTGCACTATTACATAAACACCAAAGACCAATGGTAGTTCAAAGCAGGGCCACAACCACCATAGGCATTGAGGGGGTCAAGCCCCACCCCAATAATTAGAAATGGCCAAATTGTCCCACCCACCAAAATTTGAAATTCTTGCACTGCTCTGCTGCAGTCCATTATGCAGCACTCTGTATGTTGTCAGGATGGAAAAAGGTTTAAAAGTTTCATTTTTAGCCTGGTGTCTGGTCTAACAGCACTCGTCAATGTCAAAATGATTGAGATGGCCAATCAAATCAAAGTAGGCGGGGTTTAGTGTTTACAGAAGCAGAGCTTGAATTCCAGTGCGAAGTGTCAGTTAAACGTTAAAAGAGAGTCAAATAGCGAAACATTTAAAGCTGCCCTAGAACTTCTTTTTAAAAGATGTAATATAAGTCTAAGGTGTCCCCTGAATGTGTCTGTGAAGTTTCAGCTCAAAATACCCCATAGATTTTTTTTAATTCATTTTTTTAACTGCCTATTTTGGGGCATCATTAACAATGCACCGATATATAGGTTGTGGCCCCTTTAAATCTCCCGCTCCCCCTCCCCCGGAGCTCGCGCTTGCCTTGAACAGCATAAGCACAGTTTACACAGCTAATATAACCCTCAAAATGGATCTTTACAAGATGTTCGTCATTCATGCTGCTTGCATACATCGGATCATGGGAGTATAGTATTTATTTGGATGTTTACATTTGATTCTGAATGAGTTTGATAGTGCTCCGTGGCTAAAGCTAACATTACACACTGTTGGAGAGATTTATAAAGAATGAAGTTGTGTTTATGAATTATACAGACTGCAAGTGTTTAAAAATGAAAATAGCAACGACTCTTGTCTCCGTGAATACACTAATAAACAATGGTAACTTTAACCACATTTAACAGTACATTAGCAACATGCTAACGAAACATTTAGAAAGACAGTTTACAAATATCACTAAAAATATCATGTTATCATGGATCATGTCAGTTATTATTGCTCCATCTGCCATTTTTCGCTATTGTTCTTGCTTGCTTACCTAGTCTGATGATTCAGCTGTGCACAGATCCAGATGTTAATACTGGCTGCTCTTGTGTAATGCTTGAACATAAGCTGGCATATGCAAATATTGGGGTCGTACATATTAATGATCCCGACTGTTGCAAATATGTTGAGATTCGCCTGTTCTTCGGAGGTCTTTTAAACAAATGAGACATGAAACAATGGAGTTTGAAACTCAGTGTATGTCTTTTCCATGTACTGAACTCTTGTTATTCAACTATGCCAATATAAATTCAATATTGAATTCTAGGGCACCTTTAATACATGTCAGCTGTTTTGTGATAGAAATGTTAAACGACCGACAGTAACATCCAGTGATGCAAACTACTTGGGCTTTTTTAATTGAAAATATGCATTTATGTGATTCAAGTAACTCCTAGCTGAGTGTGACGATACAAGAAACAGTTTATGTTTTTGACATAATGGCATGCAAAAAAGTATGCTACATGTGTGCAAATAGTTCAAATCATTATTTCCAAACTAGAACTAGACCTAGAATTTCATTCACTGTTCTGTTTCTTTATGCTTTATAAAAAGCTCCCAAAAAGAACTCCAAACAAAGTTAGTCTTGGCCCGTTTTTGTTCTATATAATGTCACACCAGTTCATTCAACAATTTCACTTGAAGTATTTCAGGGTTTAATGCTAATCAGTAGGCCTTTATGAACAATTAGTGTACTAAAATGTTTAAATAAATTATTTGTTTGTGTGAACTATTTACAAGACAAAAACATTAAGCTAACCTTAACCTGCTAGCTTACCACAACATTCTACCTGCATGTACTGATGGACTGTTGAACCTGGTAATGACTGACCCTGTACTAGAGACAGAACCTCAGACTGATGCTCTAAGGACACTACACCTCAGATCAGGTGTAAGAAATCTGCTGCCCCAAGCAATCTGTGGACATTCAACACCAGATCCCACACCTGGACATCTTTCCTCCACTCTCCATCTTGGTTTCTATTTTTCTTCCTGTTCCTCTCATATTTAAGATCTGCCTACAGCTATGAAAAGCAGCAATATCCCATCCATGACATCCTGAAGCCCTGTTTCACTTTAGAAGACAATTGTTGACCTTTGAGATCCCAATACGTGACATAAAGCTTCATGTTAACTCTGCATTTCATGAATACATCATTGGTGATTTCTTAGAGCAAATATGATCAATGCTGTAATATGAATAATCTACATGCATTTAATATTTTGTGTTCCTATTGTCTCCTTAGTCCGCAAACTGTGTTGCACCAGTGTTATTTTATTTATACTAGTATAGTATTTTTTTTGAATTTTTGAATGAGCCTTTACTATGTTTTCAGTATTCATTTTAATTTTACACTCTAAAAAATGCTGAGTTAAAAACAACCCAAGTTGGGTTGAAAATGGACAAACCCAGAGATTGGGTTGTATTGACCCAGCGGTTGGGTTAAATGTTTGCTCAACCTGCTGGGTAGTTTAATTTAACTCAACTATTGTTTAAAAATTACTGTATTGCTTGCTTAAAATGAACCCAGAATGGAAATGAACATTTATTAATAAGTTTAATGAATAATAATTAAACAATAAACATGTATTAAATTGCTTATTAATAAATGTTCACCTTTTTGATTATTATTGTTTCCTTTAGTAATTATATGTCTGATTTTTAATTTGCAACCTATTTTGGGTTCATTTTCAAACAATAGTTGAGTTAAATAAAACTGCAAATATATGTATAAAACTAATAAAATTATATAAAACTAATAAAATTATAAAAAACTAATAAAATTGCAAAACCACAACAAAATTAATAAAACTTACATATATTTTCTATTTATTTTCTATTTATATTTCTATTTGTTTATTTGTTTATTTCAGTTTTAGTAATTTTAGTACTTTAACCAACTTTATTCCAGTTTCTAATTTACATTTTCAAGTTTTTTTTTTTAAATTTTTCATCAAATATTTATATTTTATTTTAGCTTCAGTTACTGAAAATGATTTGTAATGTTTTTAGTTTTACCTTTAGTTAATAATAACATCACCGTGTAGCACAAGTTCACACAGTGTTATTGTTAACAAAAAAAAGATGAAATCTAAAATAAAAAAACTCAGTTTTTTGTTAATTAAAATGTATAAAACACTGAAAAAGTTGTTCTCTATAAAACACTAAACTAAACTGAAATAATCTCTTGATTCAAAACTATAATAATCATTATATTATAAAGATTTATAGTGGTCATGAATGTGCTCTCTGTGAGTGTAATGGAGTAGAAACACACTGGGATCTAAAAGGAAACAGTTAATCACACCAATGGCGTAAAGGTAAGTGAAAAGTGTGCTTGCATAAAATGCATTCCCACAAGAATTCAGTAGAATAACATTTGGTTAAACTGCATTCTGGGGTAATTCAAACAGTTCTTGCCGGTTGGCACAATCTTGAAAGGCTAATATTGCTTGAGTGAATGTAAGTCAGCTAATCTCATTGGAAGCAATTGAAATAGAAATCTGTTATTAAAAGAACTAAAAACCAGAGCAAAAACACATGCCATGTGATATATGTTTTGCTTTATATTTGCTTTTACAGCATTGCCTGACACATTCAGAATAATGATGTTTTACATGATTGATGTGTTCCTGAAAACTCCATCTACAGGAAACTTATCCCTCACTTTCCACAAAAGTGAACTCGAATACAGAATGTGTTCTTTCAAGAGCTTCGGTGCTGTACAGACCTCACCTGAGTGTTGAGAGAGGGGTGGATAGCCTGGGAGGTCTGTGGTCAGACCCAGGCTGGGTTTACTGAAGGCAGGTGTTGGATTAGTGGGGCAGGAGCCCACACATTCCTTCTCAAGAGACGCTGAGGGTCAACTTTAAGACATGCTCCACAGCACACAAACAGCCCCATCCTCCATCCTACACCCTGAGACCCAGACTAAACGACTCCGAGACGGTGTGGTGAGATACACGTGCACTCATGCACACACACTTTGAGACACGGAGCAGGGCAGAAAGAGAAACTGAGGGAGAAGACACAGTATTTCTTTTTGCTGTCTGTTTTATTTGCTCAATGAAGTGCAAATAAATAGCCAAGTCAAAGCACATTCCCTGAGTTTCCATGTGTCAGTCAAGTTCCCAGTCTTTTTACTATACCATTAAACAAGACTGCAAATAATCATGTGATGTGATCAGTGATGTATGTTGTACTACGGATGATAATCTACATGCACTTTTCGTTTTGTGTTCTTATTGCCTGCTTGACACATAAATTGTGTTGCATCAGTGTTATTTTAGTATTATTTATATACCACACTCTAACAAATGCTGGGTTAAAAACAACCCAAGTTGGGTTGAAAATGGACAAGGGTTGTTTTATCCCAGCGGTTGGGTTAAATGTTTGCCAAACCTGCTGGGTAGTTTTATTTAACTCAACTATTGTTTAAAAATGACTATATGTCTGGCTTAAAATGAACCCAAAATATGTTGGAAATTAAAAATCAGACACATAATTACTAGAGGAAACAATAATAATCAAAAGGTGAACATTTATTAATAAGCAATTGAATAAATGTTTATTGTTTAATTATTATTTATTAAACTTATTAATAAATGTTCATTTCTAACTTTGGGTTCATTTTAAGCCCATTCATATTTTTTTTCATTATTTTTCAAGAGTTTTTTTTTAGGTTTAATTTTTCATCTAATATTTATGTTTTATTTATTTCTTTTATTTCAGCTTTATTTCAATTACCGAAAATATTTTTAAGATTATTTTTAGTTTTAGTTAGTGTAGTGTTGCAGGAGTTCACATCAGAGTAAATGTTAACGAAAACTAAAATGAAATATAAAATGAAAACAAATGAAAACACATTTGTTAATGGAAATAAAAATAAAAACTAATATAATTGTAAAAAAAAAAAAAAAAAAAAGTCAAACTAAAGTGATGCTAAAACTAAATAAACTCAAATAAATAAATACAAATAATAATAGTTAGTAAAAATCACACATTTATTTTGATTATGGTTATTTTTATACATAACACATTGTAACTGTTTTAAATTTTATTACCCACCGTCATGAAAATGTCACTAGATTGCACTGGACTGCCCTTAACGCTGCTATTTGTTAAGTTAACCCATTAAGTAAATTAACATTAAATTAAAAAAACTAAACTAACAGATATTAAACTGAAAAAAATTGAAATAAAATAAAATCTTAATTTAAAATTTTTAGTGTAACCCTGGTTCATCTAATCCTTAAGGGTTGATAAGATACATATAACTTGCTGTATGTAAAGGAGGGTCTTGAGCATCAGGCTAATCTCAACTTCCCCGCCTTGCCCAGACATCTTAAAGTTAATATACTAGTGAAGGTGGTGTTGGGGGTGGTGGAGGGATTGAAGTGAGCTTATCAGCCGCTTATAGGTGCTTGTGTTTGACAGGACTAGATGAAGCTCCTCCCAAACTTTCCTTTAGAACTCCATTTGGGTTTTTAAATGCAAAAGCATATTAAGATACTGTTGTGCGCTAGTGTAATGAATGGTTGTGTGTGGAGGGGTTGGTCCTTCTCTTTTAAACTCAGTTTCATCAGGCAGCTCGGCTGTGCGCTGACAGGAACACATCTATCAGGGTAGAGAGGAGTGCAGAGGGAGTGGAAATGAGGCTCTCTCTGATGGGAAGAGTTCACAATCCTGACATCACCTTCATCACTATTATTCCCAAACAAGTTTATTATGGCTGAGGAGTTTTGCACTCACACATCTGTTTCATACATGAGGCCTTTTAATAGTTGCAAAGTTCAGGCTGAGTTTAAATAAGAGTATGTACAGTATATAGCAGGGAAAATGATTGGAATAATTCAGATTTGTTGATGTTTTTGAAGTCTCTTATACTCACCAAGGCTGCATTTATTTGACCAATATTACAGTAAAAACAGCAATATTGTAAAGCATTATTACTATATATAATGTAATATATATGTAATATAGAATAAATGCATTTTATTCCTGTTTTTGCCTTTCTTTATGAAACTTATCCACATTCAAGTGTTGATAAAAAATGAAGCTATAATAAAATGTTCATAAAATTAGTTAAAGTATAGTTAAAGGTATATTTTAAGTATAAAAAATGAATATAACAGTAGTAAACTTTAAGTGCATAACTATAGTTCACAACTACGTTTCTCATTTATACTGCATCTGTACTACAAATAAACTTGTAAGTATACTAGTATACTAATACTAGTACTACATTTTTTAGTTTATGAAAGCACACTTTCAAGTGTAATCTCAGTAAACTAGTTTAGTAGTTTTATGCTGCAAGTATACTTGTAAGTTTTCTTTAAGTAAACATAACATCATACTTTTAGTTTACTATTTATGTATTATTTTTGCACTTTTATACTACTATCAATACACTTAAACGGATACTTTTATATTCTAAAAGTGCAATTTAGTCCAAAGTAGTATTGAAATAGTACACATACATGTTTACTACTAGTACACATTGATATTAGTATACTTACTACATAAAGTATACTTAAAAATATACTGTTTCATAAAATGAACTTTTTCGTAAGGGCTTGCCATAGATATTCTTGTTACTTAAAGTTTTGAATGGTGCAGTATCATGATTTCCATAAAAATATTGAGCAGCAAAAATGGGTTTCAGCATGATAATAAAAAGTAATGTTTCTTGAGCAGCAAATCATCATATTAGAATGATTTCTGAAGGATCATGTGACACTGAAGACTGGAGTAACGATGCTGAAAATTCAGCTTTGATCACAGAAATAAATTACATTTTAAAATATATTCACATAGAAAACTGTTCCTTTAAAATTTTGCAATATTATTGTTTTAATCAAATAAAGAACTTTTGAATACCTAAAAAAATCTTTTGACTCTCTTTTGTCGTATCTGTCGGAAAGCAGCATATTTGAAGAGTGTCTGTAGATATGAATGTATCAGTAAGAATGTCAACAATCCTAGAATAGAGTCGCACTGAAAAGGTCTTGAGAGCCAGACGCTCCACAAATGCTATTATCTGAAAATCCTTCTCTATATAGTTACTTCTCTATACAATTATCATATTTCACCCTGCGGTCAGATGTGTGGTATGCTTGACACTGTTACTAAGGGAAACTGGTTAAATAGACAGAACGGCCTACAGGGCATTTTATATATGGCCTGTAATATAAGAGCAAATGGAGCCTTTGAGGAGAAGGCAATGAGACTTGTTTATTCAGTGGAGTCTTTTCAGGAGGCCACAGATGGCCGTAAAACAAGAAAGAAGAGAGAAGTGCTCTCATCACCTGCTGCAGTGTTATTTTGTGTGTGAGTGTAAAGGACAGACAGAGAGAGCGGCTCTACTCTCAATATATACAGTTATTGATGGCTAATAAACATGACAGACAGGCTGAGAGAAAATAATTAGAGAATATAGCTGCAAGCAGCAATTATCGGGGTTCAAGCACTTTAAACACTTGCACAAAAATGTATTGTTTTATTAGCAAGCATGCAACCATTTAAATCATAGAGCCAAAACAGGCAATTTACCATTGGAAATATATGGGTTTATAGCACCACCTAAAGTCAGATCTCCAAAAAAGTTTGCATGCTTGTTTAGAATCATATGTCACATGTGCTCACCAATTTTCATGACGTTTCGAGTTTCGTATAGGCTTTTGCATGCACTTGGCCACGCCCATTTTACCCTGTTATAACTATCCAAAGTTCAACTGTTTTTTGATTATTATTGACCTCCAGAGAATTGTTCTGCACTGGTTTGGTTCCAGTCGGGCGAAAAACCTAGGACTAGTTCACAAAAGTAGGTTTTTTACATAATCGCAAATATTTGATGAACGATTTGATTGACAGTAGTTCTTGAGGCAAAGTATGAGGAGATCTATCAAATGATATGCATATTCTGTTGATGCGTGAGACATCACATTATTACAGAGGCGTAAAACTCATTAGCGCCACCTTGTGGCCGATTTCTTTTAAAATTCTTACAGACCTCTAGGGCCATGAGTCTTGATTGAGTTTCATTCTGATTAACCTTGTCTAATAGGTGCTCAAACTTCATTGGCCGATGGCGGCCATGGTTTTTGAGATACGCAAATTTCCTCATAGACAATCTTGGCACCTTGGACAAAAACATTGCATGCCAATTTTCAAGTCAATCAGACTAACGGTTGCATAGTTATAGCAGTTTTCAAGTTTTTTTCGTGTTATAGCCTCACCTAGTGGCCAAACGTGCAATTTTTTTTACTATGACCAAAGATTGAGCCAATTCACAAGTTTGGTGAAAATATCTCATTTCATTCTTGAGTTATAGACATTTTAGTAAAAGTGTCTCCGCCTACTTTGAACATTTTGACACTCCTTAGCGACCATGAATCAAATTTCAACGTTTTTTTTTGATAATTATTGATATTCAGAATCCAGAAAATCTTTATGCACTGGTTTGGTTCTGATTGGGCAAAAAAACACCTTTTTGCAAATAAAATCATATACATTTCCAATGATATAAGGCACTAGAGTCTACGACAAACGGTATAGGAATTATGAGCAGTTTCACGTTTTTGATTGCTGTAGCACCACCTATTGGCCAATCGGGGTCCTACCTTGTCAACCTCTCCCCATCATATGGCCAAGTTTCAAGTCCTTACGGTTTGGTCTGCGCAATCAATTTCATGGCAGATGAAAAATAATAAAAATCCTTACAATTGCAATAAGGTTTCAGCACTACATGCTTGAACCCCTAAAAATAAATGAAAGATGTGTGCAGGAGACAGAAAAGGAGAAAGAAAGGGAAGCAAAAGAGAACTAAAATGAGAAAAACGAGAAAAACAAAGAAATGTGTTGATCAAAACAGCTTGTGAATTGGAAAAGGGGAGAAGCACAGAGACAGAAACACTGAGAAAAAGAAATCAGGAAAAGAGAGAGAGAATGTGTGACAGAAAAAGAGTGATGTATGGGCGTCTGAAACACGTCACTCCACACTCCTCTTGTTCGGGAAGCTCAATTCATCAGGATTTAACCCCAGGCCTCCCCCTTTTGTGGGCTGCTGTCAAACAGAGACAAATATGCAAACATGATATGAGTCCACTGATACTGTCACCGCCTAACAAATAAGTCTTTCACCAACCCGGCTGCATGTTGACAGAGCGCCGCCGAGATGTTCACACTTCCTGAGGAATAACGCAGGGGTCTGAGGACACGACAAAAGTCTTCTTTTAATCAAGGATCCTCTGTGCCATTCATACGGTGACAAGAATTATCTGAAGAAGAATAAAAAAGCAGAATGATTGCACTCACTTAATATTCAAAAATATTATTGATCTGAGTGCAATGACTCAATGTGAACTGAATCAACACTGAACTTAGTTAAGCTGGACAATGAAACTATTTTCTTCTAGAGCTGCTGTAGCCGAAACAAACTTTGTTGCATTATTTTCCTGTTATCACTGTAAAGTTGCTTTGAACAATCTGTACTGTAAAAAGCACTACATAAATAAAAGTGACTTGACTTGACCCACCAAATATGCAGTTCATTCATCAAAAATATAGTAAAACAGTACACACAAATGTTGGGTTGAAAATGGACAAACCCAGCGGTTGGGTTAAATGTTTGCCCATCCTGCTGGACAGTTTTATTTAACCCAACTATTGTTTAAAAATGACTATATGACTGGATTAAAATGAACCCAAAATATGGTTGGAAATTAAAAATCAGACATATAATTACTAGAGGAAACAATAATAATCAAAAGGTGAACATTTATTAAACTTATTAATAAATGTTCATATATTAAACATATTAATAAATGTTCATTTCCAACCTATTCTGGGTTTATTTTAAGGAAGCAATACAGTCATTTTTAAACAATAGTTGAGTTAAATAAAACTACCCAGCAGATTTGCAAACATTTAACCCAACCGCTGGGTTAAAACAACCCAATCTCTGGGTTTGTCAATTTTCAACCCAACTTGGTTTTTTTTTTTTTTTTAAACCCAGCATTTTTTAGTGTGTAATATTGTGAAATATTATTAGAATTGAAAACAACTGTATTCTATTTTAATATATTTTGAAATGTAATGTATTTCTGTGATGGCAAAGCTGAATTATTCCAGTCTTCAGTGTCACATGATCCATCACAATCATGTATTTTACACTCTAAAAAATGCTGGGTTAAAAACAACCCAAGTTGGGTTGAAAACGGACAAACCCAGCGATTGGGTTAAATGTTTGCTCAACCTGCTGGGTAGTTTTATTTAACTCAACTATTGTTTAAAAATTACTGTATTGTTGCTTAAAATGAACCCAAAATATGCTGGAAATGAACATTTATTAATGTAGTAATGAAGTTTAATGAATAATAACTGAACAACAAACATAAATAAATGTTCACCTTTTGATTATTATCATTTCCTCTAGTAATTATGTGTCTGATTTTTAATTTCTAACATATTTTGGGTTCATTTTAAGCCAGCCATATAGTCATTTTTAAACTATAGTTGGATTAAATAAAACTACCCAGCAGGTTTGACAAACATTTAACCCAACCGCTGGGTTAAAACAACTGCATCGATGTCAACCCAACTTGGGTTGTTTTTAACCCAGCATTTTTAAAGTGTAATATGCTGATGTGATGCTCAGGTAACATTATTATCATCACAGCTGAAAACAGTTGCACTATTCAATATTTTTGTGTGGAAAATGCATTTTATTCAGGAAAATTCAAAAGAACAGCATTTATTTGAAACTGAATTGAACTGTCCATTTCTTATTAACTGTAAAACTAAAATTGCACTGACCCCAAACTTTTGAACAGTAGTGCATATATTATTTTTGGACTGTGCTTTATTTCTGGGCTGAAGCAAATACAGACATGCAGGATTTCTCCCTTCTTTTTCATCTCCACACCAACCCTAAGAATCCACTTAATCATTTCAAATGAGTGCACAATACTTCACTGGATCTCTTCAGTGGTGAAGCCCTGCCAAAACATCTAAAGCTTGATTAGCTCTTTTCCTTACTTCTCCCTCATACCCCACAGCACAAATTCATGACCTATGTTCACAGTCTAAATATATCACTCCATCTCTGCTGTTAGATGGAGCTAGATTAGATTTGATTATAACAGTCTACCATACCCCTCTGTTGGCAGCAGTCTGCAGTCCATTGAGAGGGAGATCAAAGGTGCCTGGTAGCCAGAGCCAAAAAAGTGCCAGATAGTGAGGAGAGGGAGGCCCCACGCTTAATCTCATACACTGAGGCAAAGTGACCTGCATTCGGTTTTCCTCTGAACCTTCCTTACATGTTTCTCTGGGGTTTGCCACAGGAAGATTGCTGGGCATTGTGTTCTGACTGCTGAGAAACGGAAAGCTCCTTCACCGCTCTTCTGCAAGTCATCGCAATCCATTCTGGCTGAGGCACCCGGCCTCCGCTTCCACTCGAAGGACAAGATCAAACGTCTGATCCTTGGTCATTCCCGCTGCTGTAACCACACAATCCTTTGAAGGACAGGCACTCTCAAGAGGCTCTCGAACATGTGGGCAAAGTTGTTTCACGACATATGACTTAAAACACTGTGACTCATGGGAACAAGCTCAAATGTGATGGACTGAGACATGACATGTTAACATGAGGGAAAATCATTAAAGCTTCTGGATCAAATGGCGAGAAGTTTTTATGATGATGTGTTGATATGAATGAAATATTTTCCACTTCAGGAATGACTTCCTTGAATTGTGTTATAGTTAATATACAATTAAGTTAAACGTGCAACTCTCCACAGAATCCTGACCCAGGGCAACCTAAAGCAATTTAACATGCAGTCGGCCAAAAGTCGTGCATTAGTCGAGCAGGGATGTATAAAACATTTAAAGAAATTTAAGACTGTGTTTTGATTGCAATTGAACTGCAGACCACAACATATATTGACCTTGGCAATCTCTCCAAAGTTTTATGGAGTAAATGGCTCTTTAAAATTAAAATGCACAGACAGTTTATTGGTCTAAATGATATCATTGTAAAAAATCCCACAGTATCTATTGCACAGCAAACTTCAGGCTGGATATTATCATCTTTCTTTCTGGACCGAGTGAACAAAAGGTTCTGACATGGGCGGGACACCTACAGTTAGATACATGTAAATGCGAAGTAAAAATAGTCAAGCAAGCACTAGATATAAATAATCTAGACATGTTATTTGTGTCTTACACAGTGAAGTCATTTATTCATTCACTCTATTAATGAAGAGAGCCAATATGGGCAATTAGTTTGTCATTGCGAAACCATTCAACTGATTCATTCACTTAGAACTTTCAATTAGAAACCATAGAAACCATCTTTTACTGTATCATTTGCCATTCAAAATCAATTTTTGAGCAAGTAAATAACCAGCCAATGTTCAAAACTATCTCCTTACCTTAACCTGATTCACAATGGTAAGCTTGTAATAATGTTTTATAATTCAGGTGGTACTGGTAGATTTCTGCAGGAAATTCGAGCATGCAGCCGTTCGTCTTTGTGTCATAACGTCACGTCTGTTTACATGAAGGAGTCCCAGCTAGTAGGATATATGGCATGTGAGGATGCTGCTGGTAGCGGATTATTTATAGCCTTTTCTTACAGCAGATGGAATAATTAAATTTATCATGTTAATGGCGGATTGTAATCCAGAAACATCCAACTGACAATCATCAGTGACAACTGGAGATTCACTCGTAGTCAAAAGCAAAAGTAAAACTGAAAAACTGAAATCTACAAGTAACGCTAATACACAATAAATACACATAGTCACACAATGCTGATGTTGTTAACATTAACAATTTGAGAACAAAGTATAACAATAATAATAATTTGCATGGTTTTGACATGATCTGAGCTGAGTGATCATTAGATTTAATCATCATTGGGAGCATGATTTATTGTAATGTTTTTTTTCTCAGTTGGTCAGAACAAAAGTGGCAGACATGTTACTTATTTGTTTAGATGACATTTTCCAGTGAAAATTCTTATTTTGGTCATACTTCCAAGACGCAGAATCTGTGATTCCAAAATACAGTATCCACACCAGTGTGGTGACCAACAGCAAACATTAGATTCATCTGCTGAGGAGCCGTGCCGATGCACAACCCACATAAAGATGATAATTCCACGAATAACTGCAATTGCAGGTTTCAAACAGAGATGGCGACAAAGAGGCAAAACGTACAGACTGCAGCTTTAAACAAAGATTATGTTGTAATATATATATATATATATATATATATATATATATATATATATATATGTGTATATTTAATATCTAATCTTATCTGCAAAAGACTGTTTTGTGTACTGGTCTGGGAACAGAAAGATGGTGGATCAAATTACAGTTGTAGCAGAGATTGATGCTACCCTAATAACTACATTCCTCAATGACAAATTCAATGAATTTATCTCTCAAGTTCATTAGTTTGGTCCAAAGTTCAAGTCTACTACGAAAGTGCTTTCATCAGCTCTGAATTTGAGAGAGAACGAATTGTAGAACATCTTACAGTTCAATTAAGGTAGTTTTTTTTCTGCACTTCATCAAATCTGCATATATTTTTTTCTGTTGTATATTTCTAAACTCGGTACTTCTTTCTAGAGTTTGATTCCAGTTCGATTTTTCCTTCCCCATTTCATAACCTGTAAATCAAAGAAACCAGATTACAAATGACGAAGATTAAACAAGGTTATTTTTCCCAGCGCAATATTCAATAAATCGCTCTCATTCATCTGTTATCATGGCTGTAATTAATAACTCTTTGCTAATGGGGTCTTAGTCAGACTCATTCATAACTGTCTGCTTTACCCACCAGCCCTTGCAGCGCTGTGCATCTATAAAAAGCCCTTGACTCCAGGCCATGCAAACCCCATTCATCTTCACACCCACACACACTTACGTATTCTATGGCATAACCTGTCCATCTCTCATCAGAAAGGAACCTGATACAGCATTGCATTTACTCAAACAACATCCCTCCCTGCATCTCTGGGTCCAATTGCTGCATTTGGCAAAGATGATGCTGAACAACAGAGCCATTGATTTAACCAAAAACACTTTTCCTAATGACACAGCAGAATGTATACACTCTCTGTTGGTATCAGTCACACTAACCTGTCAGTTTCAGCCAAACACATTTAGCTCTGTGTGTGCATTTGTGTCAGGTAGAATGTGGTTTTACAGCGCTTGGATGTCTCTCAACAGTTACAATGTTTAAAGCTTTACTCAAGGTTCTTTTCTTGGTGTTCCTTCCTCTGTTAAGGTTCCAAAATTGGGTAAATATTAGGCCAAGGAGATGAAAAAGCCCCAAGGCCACTGGGAACACACAAAAAGGGGCCAGACGCTGGGATAAAGGCAGCTTAGCTGTCAGTCTACTGTATTGAATCCTGACCTCCATTCTCTCTGCTGACATCTACTACATAGACTTCAGGCAACAAGGATCTGGTGGAGTCCATTTCAGATAAATCCTGAGGGTGCTTTACTACTTTTGATAGACAGAGACACAGAAAACTGTCAATCACTGATGCTGTATCTGCTTCCCGAAACAAAAAGTTGACCAAAACAAAACTTAAGCCGAGTCTGGTTCCTTCTTTTCTGTTTTTCTAAATAGCATAGTTCATACAGTTTTATTTAGCAAAATCAATGTAGTATATGTTTATCACTGAGAAATAAGCATGAACAGTTTTAGCAGTTTGGGTCTAAAGTGACCCCATTTACACCTCATTCACATCTGTTTTGGTTGATCGAAGGCAATGCCCAAAAATGCTGTGACTGACTCCATAACCTGTCCATAAATAATCAGTGTACAATTATGAGAACATATTTTAACATCCTAAGTATTTATATTCTGCATCTTTTTGAATAAAGTCATAACATTATGCAAGGCATCAGGTGTTTACATCACATGAAAAGACTGACGCGACACTCGTTTAGGTGACTCACATCGCACCCCGTATGTTGCTTTGCATAAAATTAAACGATATACAGAACAATAACAAATTTTCAGATAAAATAAAATGTACACAAACCTGTATTTTACTGAAGACATGCATCAATTTGACGGAGCTGCACTGCTCTCTCCTGAAGAGGGCGCTAAAAGCCCACGATAAATAACCCAATCCCTGGGTTATGGCTGACCCAGGACCTCGATAACACAAAAACTACCCAAACACTGGGTTGTTACATCTGACCCAGGATCCGGGTAACACAAAAACTAGCAAGCAAGCAAATTTTATTTATATAGCACTTTTCTAAACAAATTAATGCAAAACTCCCCAAACACTGGAACAAATAACCCCCCCAAAATGACCCAAAAGGCTCAACCAAGGACTTGGGTGGACAAAATAACCCAAGATGTTTTAGAGTGTACAGAAATTCACTATAAATGTGTCTCAATATTTTTAGCAGTTTGGGTCTAAAGTGACCCCATTTACACCTCATTCACATCTGTTTTGGTTGATCCAGGGCAATGCTATAATTGAGCATCAATGGAGATTTAAAAAAAAAAAAAATCTAAAATTCTCTTATAAGATTATAATATAAGATTCATCCACATTTTCCGGGGCTTGCATTTAACCCAGGTTTTCAGCATCCAATAGGGAAGTTAAAACCTGAGACAAAAAAATGTAACATTGCAAAAGATTACATTTCCTTGTGTGACATCCTAGTGCGTTTGTGTTTTTAGATGCTGTCTGGAGGGGGCGTGGCCGACACACCTGACACTCGTTGGATGTGGAGTTAAATGATGCTAGACTGTTCATGTGGGAGTGTTGTTTTGAGCGATTGTCTCGAGCATGGCGTTCGATGGCCTGTGTTATGCTGAGTGTCCTGCCCGGCCCTAAAATGTTTCCTTGTTATGTTATACTTATGTTTGTTCTTCTTGCATTAAAATAAAAGTTTTGCAAAGAAGTCTGATCTCCTATTTGTTGCAGCCTAAGAGCCGGTTGTAACAAGTGGGGGCTTCGTCCGGGATGTGTGTAATGGAAATGTTCAATCTGTCATCATCACCTGTTATGTACCATCTCAGGCCTATCACTGAGTCTGCACAATTAATTTGTCAACTTTTTCATTAACCATGATATAATTTACAGCACTGCAAATCACCGAGAAGAGTCACAAGAGATTTGAGAATCTTACATCATAATGTTGGCAAATCAGCTTGAGTTTTACCATGACAGCCAATTCATCTGTAAAGCGAGGGAGGGTTATTATTCTAATAAAATGTGATTCTATTGAAACATCAGCCAAGTGGATACAGTTAAGAGTTTGGAAGGTGTTACTCTGCGTTTATGCTTTCCTCTGGTGCATTATTCATTTGAGGTCAAGGAAGAATTTTACTGTACATGGAACAAAATAACACAGAAATCCATAGTGAAGATATGTTGATATGCACACCTGTTTTTAAGCACTAAATCTTCTATAAATTCAAAATGGAATGTTGAACATTTGTGGCTCATTTCTTCTGCTGCCCCCTGAATCAGTAGTCTCACAAGAGTCTTGATCCTTTTGAAATTTTGTTGGCGAACAGCTACATTCTGTTAGGGGCCCCATTAGCAAGAGGGAAGGGTCAAAGGGCTCATTTCCCCCCATTGATTAATAGTTTGATTATGTGCTAAGGTGCTTGCTTGCAGCGTATGTGCATGCATTTACATTAATTGACCTGGCTTTGTTTCACAGAGCCATAAAGAGATTCCTGTCTGCTGATTGCACAAACACCATTATGTACAGTACACGTTTGTATAATCATTGCTCACAAGAGAGCCGAGGCCTGCAGTTTTCAGGGGATACTTGATGGGATAGTACATCCAAAAATAAAACTTTTTGTCATATCTTCATGTCGTTCCAAACTTGGATGACTTTCTTTCTTTTATACAACATCATAGAATATTTTTTGAAGAATCCTTCAAAAAAGGTGTAACAATGGACCCCATTGACTTTCATTGTGTGGAAACACTGTAAACCCTAATGTTAAAAAAAAAATTAATTGGTTTGAGTAGGGTAAACTTAAATTAAACAAATGAGTTCAATCAAATTAACTTTTATGAGTATTTACAACTTTCTTTTTCTTTTGAGTTCACAAAACTGACACATTTTAAGTAATCTGAATTATTTCATTGTTTTGAACTTGTTTCTTTCTTTTCTTTTCTGGGGTGGGGTGGGGGGGGGGGATTAATGTTAAGTAGGAGATTTAGTAGTGTTTAATGTTTAGCTATGCTAATGTAGAAAAGTGTTTGTTATGTCGGGTTTTTTGGGGGGTTACCAAACCATCATGGTGACGAGTGGATCATGAGCTTAGTTTGAGAGCAGGTATATTTTAAAGGGTTAATTCACCCAAAAATTTAAATTTCTCTCATTAATTACTCACCCTCATGTCGTTCCACACCTGTAAGATCTTCGTTTATCTTCGAATTAAGATATTTTTGATGAAATCTGAGAGTTTTTTTTTTTAATCCTCCATTGAAAGCAACGAAATTACCATCATTCAAGGTCCAGAAAGGTAGTAAAAACATCGTTAAAACAGTCGACGTGACTAGAGTGGTTCAACCTTAATGTTATGAAGCAACAAAAATACATTTTTTGCTACATACAATGCTACATTGTGTAGCATTCTCATATGCTATTAATGTCGCAGAGCTTCCGTGTTTACGTCCAAACACCGGCTCAGTATTGGCCAGCTCTGGTCACGTGAGCAGCACAATGCATGCATGTGTTATGAAGATGAACGAAGGTCTTACGGGTTTGGAACAACATGAGGGTGAGTAATTAATGACAGAAATTTCATTTTTGGCTGAACTAACCCTTTAAATTGTCTGTATTAGCTATGCTGTGCTAATGCTACCAAATCATTGTGTTACCCATTTCGCAAGTTAACATTTACTGAAGTATTTAATTAAAACTAGCAAGTTTCCACTACTAAAAAATTAAGTTGAGATTACGTGATAATTTTAAGTTAAATGGATAGTTTATGCAAATATTTCAAGTTAAGAGCAAAAAATTTTGATGTAACTGATTACCTCCAATTTTTTTTGAGCTTTGCCAACTTATTTGGGTTTATAGTGTGAGACTGTTTATGCTCTACAGGAGAAAGAAAGTCATACATTTTTTTGAAAAAACAAAAAAAACAAAACAAAACATGAGAGTGAGTAAATGATGGCAGAACTTTATCAGATTTTTGCAAGAACTATTCCCTTTGAATTAAAATAAAGGACATGGACAAAGTCTATGTAGGTCATTATTTCAAAATCTCTAGTTCTAGTGCCAAGAGTTGCTGTGTGAAACTTGCATGAATCTCTTCTTTCAGAGCTTTGGCTAGAAAACAATTTGGTTTAAGGGCTAACAAATAAATAAAGTCAAAGGAAGATTTGTTCCACTCCAAGTTTTGTAAGCTTTGTGGTTGACAGCCTTCCATAACTGTGAAAAAATTCTAAATCCTATTATTACATGAACCTCATGTAATCAAAAGGAAATAAATACGCTGCTTTTGTCTTTTGTATTTGGGATAGTGATACTTCATGATTACAACCAGGGATAATTATCTCTTGTGGAATAAAGCCATTATGTGCCGTAGTGCAGATTGGCCTTGATTCCCCTTTGTTTAGAATTCCAGACAGATAATAGCAAATAACTCCAGGCCCTTTGTATAAAACACAGACATAATGAAGGCTCAGAATGCCTGCCTTTCAGACTAATGTGAGGGAGATAAACAAGGTGAAAATGCTGTGCTTCACTCTGTGGCGCCGAGTCGGCATGTCTCAAACTTGAGGAAGGGACGTGGAGGCATAAATACTCTCTTGTGCTTCTCCCCCACTGACCATTGCCACATCTTTGAGCAGATAAGAATCAGCAAACATATGGGCTGAGACTCAATCAGATAGATCATAAAGCACTTCTTCACTATTATATCTTGAGTCTGGTTGCATCCTCCCCTGACACAGTTCAAAGACACTTGGATAGAGAAAAGACACTTCACAAATAAGCACATCTTGAGGAGCGTTTGCTTGAGGTGCATACTAGCAAGACACCCTTGAACTATGTCTCTGGTCCACCGTCTGTGCGCTGACCTACAGAAAATGGTTTAATTGTAGCACTGTTGACCCTGCACTGAACCACTTCCTTCTTAGGTACAAAACATCCCAATTAGAAGAGCTACAACCTTGGAAGTATCAGGGGAGACTTTTTGGTGCACAGTTATACCTCAAGCACAGAGCAGATGTTTTCGATTAAATGGTGAATTAGACTGGCACACCATTAATTAGGTTTTGGTTGAAAGCTTGATTCTTTTATCTCATGAATTTCCTGCCAAAGTTCCCAGCTTAGTAATGAAATAGCATAAGAATAATGTCTCCAGCATCTCAAGTTTATGTAGTGGATTTGTTTTTATTTTAAAAAACGTATTAACCCGTAATGCACTTTTCCAATTCAGTTACGAGACACCATTAATAAATGCAAGGAGACAAGATGAGGAAATGCTGAAGCATACTCTAAAAAATGCTGGGTTAAAAACAACCCAAGTTGGGTTGAAAATGAACAAACCCAGTGATTGGGTTGTTTTAACCCAGCGGTTGAGTTAAATCTTTACTCAACCTGCTGGGTACCTTATTTAACTCATTTAAAATGTTGGAAAATAACAATTATTAATATGTTTAATAAATGTACATTAATAAGTTTAATGAATAATGATTAAGTAAACAGTTATTAAATTGCTTCATAAATGTCCACCTTTTGATTATTATTGTTGCTTCTAGTAATTATCTGTCTGATTTTTAATTTCCAACATATTTTGGGTTCATTTTAAGCCTAGACATTTAGTCATTTTTAAACAATACTTGGGTTAAAATAAATTTGTCCAGCATGTTGGGCAAACATTTAACCCTATCGCTGGGTTAAAACAACCCAACCCAATTTTCAACCCACTTTGAGTTGTTTTCAAGCCAGCATTTTTTTGGAGTGTATATTCAGCTATGCTGAGGTATGGGAATGGGAAATGAGGCCCAACGCCCTCTTTTTGATCTTGTGACTTAACAAATGAAAGAGATTTGTGAAGACTTGGTAAACAGAGAGAAATTTTACCACCTGAAAGAGGTTATCTTTGGCATGGACTCTTCTTAAAACAACATCTCACCAACACTCAATCTGAGATGGGAGCTCTTGGATAAGAAGCAAGCTTAAAGACAAAAGAAAAGCAAATAAATGGTGTCTCATACCTGTTTTGACCTGTATTGTGGCTAGCTGGACCTGCTCCAGATTCAATTAAAGATTAACTGGGTCCCTAAGCCTCTGCCTGGGGTCCCTGAATCCATCTAATAGAGCTGACCAGGGTAAAGCAACATAGAGGTCAAGCTACACTCTGGGTAATTTTATGGCTATTTGGGGAAAATCAAACTCTACAGCTGTCCCTCAGAGAAGAGCTTATGTTCTTTTAGACAGCCATGGGAAAAGTACACTGGTGGATAATCTGAACCACACTTTGACAAACCATAAGATTGTTATAAACTTTACATATTTCAGTTCCTTGAGATAAATTTCAAGCATCAAAATCAAAACGTATCTCTTTTCTGGCAAAAGACTGAGCGGCAGCATCGGTTTTCAGCATGAATGCCGTGAAAAAAAAACACAAAACACATCCAAAATGGGAAAGAGCTTTGTGACTGACTGTAAAAATAGCTTTGACACAAAATCTGAGGTATATTTTTACAGACTGCTGAAAGCTACATAAAAAAGAAGCATATTGGTCACTGCAATTCACAGAAACAGCTGGACTCCATGCAAAGAAACATGTTTTGCAGTTATCATTTTGTGTCAAAATGTTGGATTTTGGGGTAAAATCATACCCTATATATTGTATTGTTACATATTGTGTTGACAACTCATCAATTAAATATTTACCATCTGATATTCTGCATAATTGGGTGTTTTTAAATAAACACTGACAAAAACTAGACAAGTTTAGGGCTGGACGATATGATAAAATATATAACATTGATCACTCAGATTCCTATATTGTATTTATATAAAGCGTTCACAGTTAGATTTGCTTAATGTATTTCGAAATCCGGCACATATAAATGTCAGGAAACACGATTCCTGGCTGCATGTCAATATCCATGGATTAGATTTCTTTGACATGTCATAAGGAACACTTTCGAGCCCAACCTTTAGTGCAATCATTTGTTTTACTTGTGTTTTCACAGTTTCCTTCTATTGAATCCAGTCATCCAGCAGGTTCTTTTCCCACTCAGTCCATTTGAGGGAGCGTGTTCCGGAGGGAAAGTGACGTTGATGAATACCCTCTATTCCGGTCCCTGAATTTGGCATTTGTTGAATTCTGATCACAGTCCAAGTCACAGTCGTTACGCACCTGACGTTTTAAAAACACGGCGCCCCCATTGAAAACAATTGGAAAAATATGCGGTTACACTTTATTTTACAGTGCTGTAGTTACATTGTAATTACTCAAAGTACTATTAATTAACTACATGTACTTACACTCTAAAAAATGCTGGGTTAAAAACAACCCAAGTTGGGTTGAAAATGGACAAACCCAGCAATTGGGTTGTTTTAACCCAGCGGTTGGGTTAAATGTTTGCCCAACCTGCTGGGTAGTTTTATTTAACTCAACTATTGTTTAAAAATTACTGTATTGCTTAATTAAAATTAACCCAAAGTATGTTGGAAATGAACATTTATTAATGTTCAATGAATAATTATTAAACAATAAACATTTATTAAATTTCTTATTAATAAATGTATATTAATAAACTATTAAATTTATATTAATAAAATATTAAAGCTTATTAATAAACATTCACCTTTTGTCTATTATTGTTGCCTCTAATTGCATCTGGTTTTTAATTTCCTAACTATTTTGGGTTCATTTTAAGCTAACCATATAGCAAATTTTTAAACAATAGTTGCTTTAAATAAAACTACCCAGAAGGTTGGGCAAACATTTAACCCAACCGCTGAGTTTGTCCATTTTCAACCCAACTTGGGTTGTTTTTAACCCAGCATTTTTTAGAGTGTACTATAGAGTTACAGTTAGGGTTATGGTTTGGTTTAGGGTTAGTTACTTGTAATTATGCATAATTTACTGTTATTACTATAGTAACGTGTAACTACGGCACTGTAAAATAAAGTGTTACCAAATATGCTATGATCTGTGAAGCTTAAATGATCATCCATCACAACTCCAAGGTTCCTGGCTGTCCTGGAAGGAGTTATTGTTTATGAACCTAGTTGAAAGGAGAGATTATGAAGAAGTGTTGGGTTGGAACCGACCACAAGCAGTTCTGTTTTTGCAAGGTTGAGCTGAAGGTGATGGTCCTTCATCGAGGCAGAAATGTCTGTCAAGCAGGCTGCGATGTGAGCAGCAACCATCGGTTCATCTGGTTGGAGTTGTGAGTCATCAGAATAGCAGTGATAGGAAGGATAGATCCTAGTGATAACATGTAGATGGAGAAGATAATTGGTCCAAGCACTGAGCCCTGAGGCACCCCAGTAGCAAGATGATGACTTAGACACCTCACCTCTCCAATGACCTAACTTCTTTACCTTTAAGTTCTTGTTTATTGACATTAATGATTGCTAAAGCAATATAACACTCACAATATATCCTTAGTGGTCTGAATATCACAATCATGCTCATAGTAGTAACAACAGATCTTGTGCTCATGTAATATTGCTCATTTACATTCAGTTGTAAATGTAATGCTTTCTTTTAGCTTGATAACAGGCCAAATTACACTGATCAATCTTGTAAATGAACTAAGTTTTAATGTTCCTGGTAGGTTGTGAACAATGTGTTGTGCAAAAGCATGGCTGAGCTCCAAACGTTCTTGATCGGATGAAGACCACAGATCTCACGAGGCTGTGTGACACATGTATATAACTCTGGTTTCCAGTGACATCATAAACCAATAATGTCTGTCACACTACAGCCCCTATCAGTAAAAGCCCAAAACCTGTTAAAAGTAAAGTCACAGCACCACCATAAATGTCACCGAGAATGTATTAAGGCTGCAAATGAAACCAAGAAAAAGAAAAGAAGCCCACTAGGAGCCCTTAATCCATCTAGCAAATGCTTCTAAGAACAATAGTAAGCCCAAAGCCAAGCAGATACTGTTCACAATGTTGTGTACACTATTACGTCAATGTATACCTCCATCCTGGACATTAAATCTGGTAAAAGACCCTGAGAATATGCATTAGGTCCGACAGATAGCACTTTTATTTATCCAATGGTGTTTGGTGAATAATGCCTTTAACCCAAGATACTACATGCGAGACTAATCTTTTGTTTGCACTGGTGTGCCTTTCTCTCTCTCGCTGAGGGGGCGCAGAAACTTCAGTAATCTGCATTTAATCTGACCACATCTTCCTGTTTAGAGTGACAGTCTTCCAGTCTTCCACTCTGTGGTGAATGATGTTGATGGATATGATCTGTCTCTTTCTTATCCTCCCTCACTGTCGTCTTCGTTCGACCCATTTCCTCTTCCACATATACAATTTCCTATAACTCTATTGGCCAACTGTAAATGATTATGATCTGCTGTTATCACACACTCGATTAAAAATCAAGCACCACTCCTGGACTGTGGGAAAGAAACTATTCTCAGACTGAAATATCATAACCTGGCATGTTTAGCCTGTATGTTTATTAATAACTTGACAATCTGAATGAAGCAATACTCAAATTTATACTCATTGTGTCCTGCTGTTTTTATTGTCAATGTAAAACTTCTGGAAACTATTTTGGAAGTCATAATTGTAGAAATGACTGGAACTACACTCCACCCATGACCTCAAAAAGAAAAGAAAAGTCTATTTAGGTACATGCTGGGCGAATATGTCGAAACTAACCACATCTGTATGGACGCCAGCATCCAAACAAAGCCATGAGCACAGTCTATGGTCACTGCTAATGCTGGTGTTAAAATGGGCTTCTAAAACAGAGGTGAGGGATCAAACATAAGGAAATGATGGCAACGAACAATACCACCCTCCTTCATTTTCTCACGCACTCCCACTGCAGCTAAACAGACACGGCTCAACTGGGAATTCCTGCCTCATTGTCCTTGGCAATCTTTTCAGTACAGAAACCCTTTAGTTGAACAAATAAACATGAAAAAATCTCAGAGATCAAAGTTTCTGATATGATGACTTGACCATCAGGTACTGTGTAATGTGATGGGAATCATATGTGCCAATGAAGGGGTTCTAAAGCTTGGGACCCCCAAATATGAGGATGCCCTTATGAAGGACCTCTTTCTTATCACTATTAAAAATGTTGGGTTAAAAACAACCCAAGTTGGGTTGAAAATGGGCTGAAAATGGACAAACCCAGCGATTGGGTTGATTTAACCCAGCGGTTGGGTTAAATGTTTGCCCAACCTGCTGGGTAGTTTTATTTAAACCAACTATTGTTTAAAAATTGCTATATGGCTAGCTTAAAATGAACCCAAAATAGTTGAGAAATTAAAATCCAGATGCAATTAGAGGCAACAATAATAGACAAAAGGTGAATGTTTATTAATAAGCTTTAATATTTTATTACTATAAATTTAATAGTTTAATAGTTTATTAATATAAATTTATTAATAAGCAATTTAATAAATGTTTATTGTTTAATAATTATTCATTGAACATTAATAAATGTTCATTTCCAACATACTTTGGGTTAATTTTAATTAAGCAATACAGTATTTTTTAAACAATAGTTGAGTTAAATAAAACTACCCAGCAGGTTGGGCAAACATTTAACCCAACCGCTGGGTTAAAACAACCCAATTGCTGGGTTTGTCCATTTTCAACCCAACTTGGGTTGTTTTTAACCCAGCATTTTTTAGAGTGTAGTAATTATGTGTCTGATTTTTAATTTCCAACATATTTGGGGTTTATTTTAAGCCAGACATATAGTCAAACCGAAGCCAAAAATCATTATTAAAATTATACCTGGAAAACATTTATGTTATAGTAAGTTAATGGTGTATTATTTTTATGCCTATTATATAGTACTTTTAGACATAAAGAGAAACATTTTCAATTCAGTTCAATAACACTTTTCATATTGTTCCAAAGCAGCTTTAGAGATATTATTGTCCACCATGAAAGCTAAAAGTGAAAGTAGAGAAGAAAACATCTTAAAAAGATACAACGCAGGACTATTCTTGGCAGTATTTATAAGAGATATTTTTTCCCCAAAATTATATGCAGATTTATTTATTTTTTTTGCTGTTAAAAATGACTGTAAATAGAAAAATCTTCTAGAAAAAAAATCTTTATAAGTAATAATTATTATTATTTTTTTAAAAGTACACTTTTTTATTGAAGTTTTGCTGATTGTAACTGCAAATAGATTTCCTCCAAACCCAGTTTTATTCACTGAACACTCAGAAAAATAACTCTTTGAACAAACATAAAAAAATCATGGAAAGGATTTCCACATGATTAAGTTGCTTTATTATGCAATTCTGTTAATCCAATTTAATGTACTTACGTTGGGTCAACTTAATTTTTTAAGGTTGATTCAACTTATTTACTATGGTTGGGCACAGCTTGACAAAACAACTGACTAAGGAAGAATCTATGTAAAATAGTTATGTCCAACTTACTCAATTCAATCATGGACAGTGATTGAGACAAGTAAAATCCAATAGAATCAACCATGTTAAATTAACTAGAATCAATTGTGTTCATTTAAAATAAGATAAATAAAAAGCAATAAATAAATAAATAAAAAATATATTGTTTTCATATACATTGATTTTTACAATTAATTCTTGTTTAATTTTGTGATTTACATATCTTTTGTGATGTTCTGTGTTAGAAATCTAGATGTGATACTGGATTCATCCTAAATTGTCTTAACCAAAAACATTATAAAGCCTAAATTGATCATAAGTCCATTGGTGGCAATGGTTTTACAATCAACATAGGATTACAATGCTTTTGGGAAATGCAACCCAGAGCACTGCCACAGTGATTACTTTCTTATTAAAGTAATTTGAAAGTTTTTTAGCAGGTCCTCAACCCAAGCACAAGTGCAACACTTCACCACAATGGTAACCCTAAAACTATTAATTAACAGAAACTTTTAAATACCAACATAATAGAACATTAAAAAGTCTTTCCATTTTCTCATCTTCCTAAAAACTGCTTAAAATAACACTTTATTTCAACATTTACTCTCCTAGTTCAGCCCCTTTGCAAAGCATGATGGGAAGTGAAAATCCTGTTTGATTGAGTCCTGGTTGGGTTTACTTGATTGAAACATGCTATTCCAATATGAAAACATCAAGTTAAGTCAAAGAGTAATCGTTTCAAGTCCATTTAACATGAATCAATCACATTTAAAAACCTGATACAATGGTGTTGAATCAAAATAAATTGTTTAAATAAAGTGAACAGCATCAAAAATATTTTTTTTGAGTGAAAGACAAGTATAGACTTGTACACCTGCAGATTTTTATGTGGCCCACTGGCATGTCTTGTCGGGGTCTTTTGCTTTCAACTTTATCTGGAAGAAACCTAACAGTCTAATAGTCCCAGAAGGTTCTCATTAGTCTATATTCCAGTGGGAAGATTTAAGTATATAGGTGATGAGAGAAGCCTGCATGTGCTCCGTCTGCCTGTGGAAACCACATGAACAATGATTAATCTCGACAGAGATTTATAGAGTGTAAAACCAAGGTCCCTGTCTGGACATCTTCCCTCACACATTCCTCCGTTCTGTGACTCCCGACACATGTGTCTTTTCTCAGGAGAACGGAAAAGTATAGCTTTGATTATTTTTTATCTCTGACAAATTTGTGGCCGTTCAGAGTGGAGGCGGACAGAGACGTAGTCGCATGGCACCAGAAGAGAGGGATTTAAAGCATGTGTAATGCTCCACACTGAGTTTCTCAGAACAATTATGAAGATTTTGACTCAAGAGAATTTGATGTGTTATGTGCCATATGTTATTTCTTTAAGTTCATAAGATTACAATTTTTGGCTAAAACTCAACAGCTGTCAGGAGGTGAGAGAAAATCTAGCAGTATTAGGAAGCTGACCTTTGCTGACCTTGTCTGAACTTAGTGAGATAACACTTAACCCTCTACTTGCCAAAATGAGTAGATCACCAGCTTTGAGAACCTGTCAGAATAATGTAATCTTTGATGGGGGAAAAAAAACTAAACTTTTGCCATGAGAATTCTATTGCATTGCACTAAACAAGCAGCTCGTATCATTAATGTTGGAAAAAAATAAAAAAATAAAAAAGAGATAATTACGTTTTTATAAATGACCCACAAAATACTACATGGCAAATGAAAGAAACCATTAGAATGGGTTCTTGTTCTGGAATGTCTTAGGTTTCATGTCTTGCCAGTTATGAGAAGGATCATTACACATTACAATCTAAAAAACGCTGGGTTAAAAACAACCCAATTTGGGTTGAAAATGGACAAACCCAGCAAATGGGTTGTTTTAACACAGTGGTTGGGTTAAATGTTTGCCCAACCTGCTGGGTAGTTTTATTTAGCTCAACTATTGTTTAAAAATGACTATATTGCTTAATTAAAATTAACCCAAAGTATGTTGGAAATGAACATTTATTAATGTTCAATGAATAATTATTAAACAATAAACATTTATTAAATTACTTATTAATAAATGTTCACCTTTTGACTATTATTGTTGCCTCTAATTGCATCTGGTTTTTAATTTTAAAAATAAACCAGCTATTTTGGGTTCATTTTAAGCCAGCCATATAGTAATTTTTAAACAATAGTTGGTTTAAATAAAACTGCCCAGCATGTTGGGCAAACATTTAACCCAACCGCTGGGTTAAAACAACCCAATTGCTGGGTTTGTCCATTTTCAACCCAACTTGGGTTGTTTTTAACCCAGCATTTTTTAGAGTGTACTGGGCAATTTAACTCAACTATTGTTTAAAAATGACTGTATTGCTTGATTAAAATTAACCCAAAGTATGTTGTAAATTAACATTTATTAATATGTTTAATGAATAATAAATAAACAATTAAGCATGTATTAAATTGCTCATTACACTCTAAAAAATGCTGGGATAAAAACAACACAAGTTGGGTTGAAAATGGACAAACCCAGGGATTGGGTTGTTTTGACCCAGCAGTTGGGTTAAATGTTTGCCCAACATGCTGGGTAGTTTTATTTAACCCAACTATTGATTAAAAATGACTATATGGCTGGCTTGAACCCAAAATTAAAAATCAGACACATAATTACTAAAGGAAACAACAATAATCAAAATGTGAACATTTATTAATAAACAATTTAATAAATGTTTATTGTTTAAATATTATTCATTAAACTTATTAATAAATGTTAATTTTGGGTTCATTTTAAGCCAGGCATATAGTCATTTTTAATCAATAGTTGAGTTAAATAAAACTACCCAGCAGGTTGGGCAAACATTTAACCCAACCGCTGGGTTTGTCCATTTTCAACCCAACTTGGGTTGTTTTTAACCCAGCATTGTTTAGAGTGTAAATTTCATAAGCACACTAGATATTCACAATGTTTTTGCTGGCATTTAAATTTCTTAAAGCGTGGGAAAACTGCTATCAGCGTTGTTGTTGACCGTGTCATTGTGCCAAACACACTGCTGTATTTATGGCCACTCAACATCCTCCGAGTGGCGGAAGTTAAACACACGGTCAAGAACAGGAATCTCGTCTGCACGCCATGTCGTCGCTGGCACATTTGACATGGCGTATACAGCGTCAGTCACATCAGCATTGGTTTGCTAAGTCATTCAAATCATTGTGTCTCTCATACACAGCCACAATGGACTCGTATTGTAGACTTGCGGACACAAAGATGGTTCTGTTGATAGGGGTCAAACTGGCTCCAGTCAGGAAATGTACATTCATCAGTTATCTTTGATTGCAGCCCCAGAACAAATAATCGGCCTCCAGTGATCACATACACTGTAGGAAACACTTTTGTTGGAGAGGCGACACATTCTCACAGACATTGAACTGCATGCATTATGGGGCCGACTCTAAGTCTGCTCACTCACATAGAGACTGAACCAATAACTGAGACTCTGAACTACAGCAAAACTGAAGAGCTTGAGACAGTTTGTAAATGAGGTGTTGACATTTTTTTTTTGGTATATCCTGCCACCTAGTGGACACTTTTCAGTCATACACTATAAAATACAGATAAAATTGAAACCCTTTTCACATTAAATTTTATTATTATTTTTTTAAATTGTCAACTAAATATGTTAATGATATATAACAAATATGTATTATGTAAGAAATGGATATTAATGTTAATTAAAACAGCGGAAATTGCATGTATTTCAAAATAATTATTTTTCTGTCTCAGTCACAAAAATGTCCACTATACACTGTAAAAAAAAGAATAATTTGTTTAACCTTAAAAAGTAAGTTATCTGGTTGCCTTAAAATTTTGAGTTCACTGAAATTAAATATTATTAGTTAATACAATGAAGGCGATTTGTTTAATCAACAGAAACTCAAAATATTATGTTATCTGAAAACAAATCATGAAAATAATTTTTTACAGTGAACCCTGTCATTTCCACCACATATGCTTATGTGTTGTGTTTAATGGAAATCACATTTATCATGTTTGGAATCCTTTGTCTTGTTAGAGAGTGTTCATTTCTTTTTGTTTAATTGGGGAAAGCTTTATATTTGATCTCTTTGGTTACATTGTGTCATGTGATAACACAGATGTCACAGAATTACCCATGACAAGAAAACGAATGGTGATTTGATCCAGTCTCTGACATTTAAACCTCACGTTGAACCAAGACACGTTGTTCCAGGAACATAATTCATTGCCAAAACACACACAAAATATTCAAACAACCCACAAACATCCATTTGAAGTCATTTGAACACTAGCAATATAAGTACATCTTTTAAAATTCACTGGTGTCCAAGAGTTGCATAAGTGAGGTGTCAGTTTTCAGCTGGCTCCCACACTTGTTTATATTTACATGGATGATATACAGGGCCAACAAACTGTCTTCGATGACTTTTCATAAAGGTTACATGAAGCTCTAGAAGTGGGGTGTCAAACTCAGGGTCGGCACTGACCTATTTGCTGCCGTAGGCAAGATTTTATATGATTTTATTATTCCATTGCAGCCAATTCCACCACTGATCATAATGTTCACTCACAAAGAAACTGCACAGCTTGTCTTGATTTATTTATGTATCTATCTATTTAAAACCTTATATGGGTCAAAAGTGTACAATATTGTATTTTTTTTACCAGTTTCAAAAAAATTTCAGTGTAATGACTCTGCAACGGGTATGTGGTATACTGTTCTTAGCGGGTACACGAGCACCGAACGGCCGCTGACGGCCTGGAGCTCGCATCCCCCAAAACGTCTAAACAAACTTTAAAATAGGCGCTATGATTAAAAGCGAATCACATATTTCAGGTCTAAACAAATACATTCTCACCTAAAAAAAAAAAACTCTTAAAACTACAGTTTGAGGTGCAAGTGTAGTATTTGCAAAAAATATGGTGGATTCGCTCGGCCGCCATGACAGTCACTTCAAGCGGAGCGATACAAACGGTGAAAAGGTAGCAGTGATGTTATCACTAGAATATCACACGGCTCTCAGCCAATCAGATTTCAGAACCAGAAAGAACTGTTGTATAAATATATATATAATGAATAATTAATTACCAAATATGATTAAGGTCAAATTATTTTAGATTTTAAGAGAATTTCTGAACTTGACAGAGTATTATCTATATATTATTAGAGTATTAATAATATTTTGAATAATCTTTAATTTAATATATTTACTTTCAGTTTAAGTTTTAGTAATGCTTTTATTAGCCTTTTTAAAAAAGATTTCCTTAAAGTTTTTTTTTAGCTATTTTTAAGTCTATAATAATATAGTACTACTTTTTTATTATTATTTCAGGTAGTTGCCAAGACAACATTTTAATTTTTTTCTTTTTTTAATTTAATTTAATTTAATTTAATTTAATTTAATTTAATTTAATTTACAAAAGTGAACAACAACAATAACAACACTTATTTGTTTTTCTGCATGTTGGTTGCACCATGGGAATTTTGTTGATCATACCACATGACATTGATCCGGTGGACAAAGGTTTTTCAAATACGTTGAAAATGTGTTGACCACTTATAATAATTAAACACTTAAAATACTGTATACTATATGTTTTTTGCCACTTGAAAACATCTAATTTTGCTCCAAATAACCTTTGATGGGCACATACTGGTCTGAACATGTTGTTTCAGCACACACGTGTGCGTGAGATGATTCTGCAACCAACACGACATACGTACTGCAATGTCCACCTGCTGTTTTGGAGCACATCTCCAGCAGGGAACAATGACACTTTCAGTGTAATATTGCTTAAGATGATGTCGAGGGGCAGCATGGCTGTCGACCATATGACTATGTTTACAAATTCACTGTGCCGAAGTTGTGAAACACCCAGCCATGTGGCGGAAAATCTGACCTGTACTGCCCATGCTCACCAACCACCTGATCTCTCTTCCAGAACCATACAGATGGATGTTAGTGGCAAGCGGCCATCAGGACGAGCACACGCAGGACAATGCAGCCTAAAACAGATTAAGTGGTACACAACTCACCCCTTGCTCAATTGTCCTAAAACGCCTCCTGACCTGCCATGTTGTTGTGCAGTCAGGGAAGTTCTGGATGTCTGGATGTCTACATGCCATCAGCTATCACGTGGGTCTTGTTTGGCCTGACTTTGTGATTCACCAACACACTCTACTGCAGATGGAGAGCTTGGAAAGGGAGGGGGTCGTGTTGCTAAGTTTGGCATGTGACTTGTTCTTCAGTGGGTTGTGTTGGAGGGCAGCATGTTTCTCCGAATCGAGCCGCACAAACAAGTGGTGGGAGCAATCCTGCCCCAGCCGCCTCACGGATCAAGTGTCACAGGCAGCTGGCCGGTATATAAGCCCCAAGTGCGTTCTGCCTCGACAGATCAGATAAACTTCAGTAAAGGCAGAAGAAGCAACCACTAAAGCTCAACCTCAACCAAAAGGCAAAGCAGTGAAGGTTACAAGGACTCTACCTCAAACGACAGCAATGGACATCCGAACGGGTCAAATAGTCCGGGCTCCTAGTCCCATGGAGAGCCTGGAGAAACAGCTGAGCTGCCCCATCTGCCTGGACATGTTCACAAAGCCGGTTGTCATTCTACCATGCCAGCACAATCTGTGCCGCGGCTGCGCCAGTGACCTCTACGACTCCAAAAACCCCTACCACTACTCTGGAGGCATCTTCCGATGCCCTACCTGCCGCTTTGAGGTGGTTCTGGACCGCCACGGTGTCTATGGTCTACAGAGGAACCTTCTGGTGGAGAACATCATTGACATCTACAAGCAGCAGTTGGAGAAAGGAGGTAACACCCTTGAACCTCCTTTGAAATCCAAAGAAACAAAAGAGCCCATGTGCGAGGTTCACAAAGATGAAAAAATTAACATCTACTGCATAACCTGCCAGACACCTACCTGCTCCATGTGCAAGGTATTCGGTGATCACAAGGACTGTGAGGTTTCCACTCTAAAAGTTGTTTATGAAGCACAGAAGTCCGAACTTAAAAATTCAATCGACCTGCTAGGCGCCAGCAACAGCTGCCTACGGGCGATGTTAACGCAGATGGAGGAAAACTGCAAAGCGGTGGAAGAAAACAGCCAGGCGCAGAAGCAGAAGCTAGGGGAGAAGTTTGACCTACTCTATGCCATCCTAGAAGACCGCAAGAGCCAACTCCTAGAACAGATCGCTCAAGAACAGGACGAGAAGGTGGCTGTGGTGCGATCTCTAATCCAGCAGTACAACGAACACCTGCAGGCCAGCATCAAGCTGATGGATAAAGCCTCCCAGACAATAGACAACTCCAACACGGCAGAGTTCCTCATCGCTGCCAAGCAGCTCATCACCGAAGCCAAGGATACATCCAAGAATTCACATCTTCAGAGGCCAGAGCCCGGCTTTGAGAGCATGGACCACTTCACGCTCTTCACTGAAGACGTAGAGGCCATGCTTGCCAAACTGGACTTTGGAGTCGGTGGCGATGGCGATCAGGAAAACGAAGAGGAAGAAGAAGAGGAAGAGGAGGAATAAGCTCTATAAAAAAAAAAGACTTTGTGGGGAAAAAGAGACGACAGTAGATAAAAACCTCAGCGATAAGAACAATCATCTAGCTGCTTTTGATAACTGTGAGACAAGGGAAGTGCAATCTTAAAGCAGTTTTAGTACAAATTGTACAAATTGCACCATTTGTAATGTCTTTTCCACTTGACTTTTGTACTTTTTTATTAATGTGGATGTTAATATTGAATTATTGTTTTTTTTATACTTTCATTAGAATGTAGAAGTTTATGTTTTGTTTGCTATAATACGCTGTAGAATACAGCCCTGCTAGTTTACTTTAGAGTGCCATGTGAGATCCAAATGTTTGAATACTTGAAATATTGAATGCACTTGATTTATGATGAACTGTAATGTAATGTTCATGTTCATTGAATAATTCAGTGGAAATAAAGGACTTACAACAAACAAAAACAAGTGTTGCTTGCTTAAACGAATCAGTTGTCGAGTTGCACACACCTTCAGATGACCTTGATATTCATAACATTTCACACACCTTCAGATGACCTTAAAATTCGTAACATTTAACCCCTTTCAACTGCGTGGCTATATCTGCATTCTCTCCAACCTATCCTTGTGAGGCATTGAGCACAGTTGAAGTGGGTGGCTATTTTAGCATGGTGAGAATGAGAGAAGCCACAGATCTCCAGGAATAGACTCACAGTGGGATGCAGGCCTCATGTTTCCAACCCTGACAATTACAGCTGCTGGTAGGCATGTTTGTAGGCAAGTTATGGGCCAGAGGTTAACACTGACTCTTCTGTCAGCTACAGAAACTGTTGCTATGGCCCTAAAACAAACCCTAACGGTAGATGTGAATAACAATGCCGTACGTGTCAAGTAACCAGTAAACAGCTATTAAAATGAATGCCATTCTAAGTTTACAGCTATAAGCTTTTGGTTTGTTTGTTTTTTAGAGAGTGAACAATACCTTATAAAAACTGTAACGATTTTATAGCAACACCATCAACACTGGCTCTTGGAAAATAAACTATATATATTTTTTTCTTCTTCTTAAAAATAAAAGCACAGAGACTGGAGAGATAAAGTGCTAATGTTTCATGTTTACTTCCAATTGGCTTACTCAGCATAGACTTTAACATGCCCATTATCACATTCAGACTCAAATCTGTACATTTAACTTCTGCAGACAATAACAATTCTGAGACTGTTTAAGAAAAAAACGTGGTATTAAACAAAAGAACATAACAGCTGTTTACAGGGTTGACCTGTTGATTTGAAGCTCTTGGAGAATGTTGGCCTGAGCTGCTGTGAATAGTATTGTGCATGTCTGTCATGTATATATATCTGTTTAGTTGGAGGCTCAGCTTTCATGTTTCTAACATGCTGGAGCAGGAGGCACGGGATGGCACGGGAAGTGTGTGCACGTGTGTGTCAAGACCTTCTTGGTCCAGAAACTAATTTTAAAGATGTTCTTCCAAGATTTGCCATTAACAAATGATTGGTTCATACAATTTATACATTACCAACTATCAAACAATAATTATACAGTGGCATGAAAATAAAGTATGTTTTCACCCCTCGGCTCTTAATGCATCGTGTTTCCTTCTGGAGCATCAGTGAATGTTTGAACCTTTTTTAATAGTTGAGTTTGAGTCCCTCAGTTGTCCTCAGTGTGAAAACACAGATCTCAAAATCCTACAGTCACTGCTGGAAAGGGTTCAAATATGCAAATATGCTTGAAAACTGATGAATCTGCAGGAGCTGGAGGATTTTTCAGAAGAACAGAGCTCAGTTTAACTGCTCAGAACAAACAAGAGACTCATGAACAACCATCACAAAACATAAAAACGGTCGTGGTTGTCATCAGGTAACCACACACAGTATTGAGAATCAATGGGGTTATTTTAATAAATTCAGCTATTGTTTTGTCTTGTGAACTAAATGCAAACATCTTTTATGTAAAATATCTTACTCAGGACAGTACTAAACAAAAAATAACATGCATTTTTTATTATCCCTCTTATTTTATTAAAATAATTCTCATTTTCACAGATTCTGCAAGGGGTTCACATACTTTTTCATGCCACTGTATTCTATGTATTGTATTCTATTTCTATTTATAATTATAAACTTTTTAAGTAATATACCTTTTTTTCCATTAGGAAATGAGCCACAGACACTACAGCATAAAACACTACAGTTTTGCCAACATTAAAGTGCTTTCATTTCTGGCTCTGTTTTCAGCTTTCCTTGTACAGTGTCACCCTACACTCTAAAAAACCTTGGGTTATTTTATCTACCCAAGTCCTGGGTTGAGCCTTTTGGATCTTTTCTCTTTTTTTGGGGTTATTTTTCCAGTGTTTGGGTAGTTTTTGAGTTACTCAGCTCCTGGGTCAGATGTAACAACCCAAGGGTTGAGTTATTTATAACGGGCTTTTTGCAACCTCCATCAAATTGGTGCATGTCTTCGGTAAAATACAGGTTTGTGTACATTTTGTTTTTTCTAAAAATTCGTTATTGTTCTGTATATCGTTTAAAATTTAATGCAAAGCAACAAACAGGGGCGATGTGGGTCACCTAAACGAGTGTCGCGTCGGTATTTTTGTGTACGCCTGATGCCTTGCATAAAATTGTATGATTTTATTCAAAAAGATACAGAATATAAATACTTAGGACATTAAAATATGTTCTCAGAATTGTACACTGATTATTTATGGACATGTTATGGGGTCAGTCACAGCTTTGTTCAGCTACTAGTGAACTGAAAGCAGGGCGGCGGTCTGAACTTATCAGTTCCCCCGCCGAACGCGAGCCATCTCCGGCACGAGATCCAGCGCCGTTACGGTGGAAACAGCACAACAGACACTGGTTGATTACATTTTTACTTCTAATATTTGTTAAACAAGCTTAAATGTAGGCGATATGTATTAAAAACGATATAAAATATGTCATACTATAAAATATGATCGAAAATAAAGTATTTAAAATGTTTAGTGGATTTAAGTTAATCCGTAAACATTAATTTATGTATGTAAATTGTAAGTAAGTAAAAGAAAAACTAAGCAAGTATTATAAAAATGAATCAACCCATTGCTGGGTTAAATAAACAACCCAGTTTGCTGGGTAAAATTAACCCAACATGTGTTTTGTCCTATATTTACCCAGCCCTTGGGTTGAAAACAACCCAAATTGAGTTGATTTTAACCCAGTGTTTTTTAGAGTAAAAAAAGTAATACATTTTAAAAAATATATTTGTTTCATACTAAGTATTGCTCAAATACATTAACATATTTTCTGAAATATTGCTTGAGACTTACTGATATTAAAATTTGAATTAAACTTTATTTGGAGTACTACTTGTGCACAATGCACATTTCTTAATATTAAGCCTAAAATGTGTATTTAATGTCAATATTGATAAGGATTATATGAACTTGGAATAATATTAGTCTTTAAATGCAAGATATTTAAAGTGTACCTTAAAGTATACTTGCAATAGTTCCACTTCAGCACAATCAAATATACTTCAGTATCATAATTACATCATTAGTTGGATCTCAGCACAACTTCTGCACAATTAAATTGCATTAAGAACAAAATTAGTTGTTCCAATTTAGAAGACTTTAAGTATAGCAGTTTATATACCACAAGTACAATTGCAGGGTATTTTAATTAAGTACATAAATATGTAAATGCATTTGTAGTATACTTAGCAATGAAATTTCAAATACATTTTAGTATATTTATTTTTAACTATAGGGCAGTCTTGTACTTTTCTATTTAACCACAATTAGTCTTGAGAAACTCTTTAGATCATTTTAGAGCTCATCAGTAAAACGCTCAACCAGTCTGCGCAAGGACCCATTTGGTACATTAGAAAAGCTCAGCAATACTTCCCTAAATAAGAGCAGGACTTCCCCTAGCCAGCACCCAAAGACAGGTCAATGCATGGGAGCTAATTTTAGAGTAATGAATCAGCCTGCCCATAGTCTAGACCCAATGAACTAAAGGGCAACTCTCATTCAACCTCATACCCTACAGCATAAATCAGGACAAATCTTTGACCTGAACCACAGCCCTAGAGAGGAGCTTTTCTGTTTATCACTAAGGTAAAGACAGTGCTGGAGCAGGGAATGCAAAAAAATTATTGTTTAGCTATTAAATTCCAGGAGAGAAACTGCTGTGTCATTTTGCACAAGACATGAAACATTACTGAGGTATTGCAGAGTGCGGTGATGTGTAAAACTATCCCAGATTCATTTTTAGCCACCACAGACATTGCCTGTAGATGGGCGTACAGTAAATAGAAACTTTCACTCTGTCATCTTGCCATATGCTTCATAAGCTTTACTGTAATGTGCACCACCATTAATGTCGTGCCTGATGAAGACCTGATGGTCGAAACGTTGTACGAGCTACAATAAAGTTTTTTGGAGCAGTCACATCAGTGTGCGGACATCACGTTTGTTTTTCAGCACCATTGATGTCACGTAAATCATTTAAAACTGGTTATTATAAAAACACAAAACCCCCAGATGACATATTACAATAGGAAAAAAAGTTACTATTGCTTTTCACTTTGGAAGTCAAAAGGTTGAACATGGCAGGTGGCAAATTGCATGATTGCAATTGCAAATTCCATGTGACATGTGCTGTATATTCCAAGTGTTCTGGGGGTGTACGGTGAAAAACAAAATGAAATGTCGCATATGAAGGCTGCATATGTCATTGAGGCCATCTCATTTAAAAAACGTAACCGTTAGATTGTAAAGCAATAAAGAAATTCGAAGTTTTTTGCTAAATCGTATGTATTTTACGAGTTACCAAATTCGTATGAATTCATACGAATGACCTACCCCTAACCCCGTCCCTAAAGCTACCCGTCACTGTTGTTTAGACAAATCAAATGAATTCATACGAATTAGCCACCTCGTGGAATACATATGAATTAGTCATGAGTTTATTTTACACCTCACGACAGTCAATTTTATTACGGTTACTTTTCTTAAAGCTGCAGTCCATAAGTTTTGCCTCTTTGTCGCCATCTCTGTTTGAAACCTGCAATTGCAGTTATTTGTGGAATTATCATCTTTAAGTTGGTTGTGCATCGGCATCTTCAGCAGATGAATCTAATGTTTGCTGTCAGTCACCGCATCGGTGTGGATACTGTATTTTGGAATCACAGATTCTGCATCTGGGAAGTATAAGGAAAATAAGAATTTTCACCAGGAAATGTTGTCTGAACAAGTAAGTAACATGTCCGGTACTTTTGTTCTGACCAACTGAGAAAAAAACATTACAATAAATCATGCTCCCAATGGTGATTAAATCTAACGATCGCTTAGCTCGGATCACATCAAACCGTGCAAATTATTATTATTGTTATTCTTTGTTCTCAAATTGTTGATGTTAACAACAACAGCATTGGCGTGACTATGTGTATTTACAGTATGCTGCCTTCACGTGCAATCGGAAATTTGATAATTCCCACTTCTGAAGTCGTGATTACGAGCTTATCGCATTCAAGTTTTAAAATGGGAGGGCGTTCATGTGCAATTTTTTTTTTTACCTCGGAAATTCGTATTTACAATAATTCTGATAGGCAGCATTAGTGTGTATTAGCGTTACCTGTAGATTTCAATTTCTGTAGTCACTCCACAGTCTGAAGTCTTTTGCTTTTGACTACGGGTGAATCTCCAGTTTTCTTCTGGATTACAATCCGCCATCAAACTGATATGTTTAACTATTGCAGCTGCTGTGAGAAAAGGCTATAAATGATCCGCTACAGCATCCTCACTTGAGATATAGCCTACTTACTGGGGCTCGTTCTTCATGTAAACAGACGTGACGTAATAACGCAAAGACGAACGGCAGCATGCTCAAATTTCCCGCAGAAACCCACCAGTACCGATTTTATTATAAAACATTATTACAAGCTTACTGCTGTGAATCGGTAAGGAGATCGTTTTGAACATTTTCTGATTTTTTGGATTATTTTTAACCAAAAAAGTTACGGACTGCAGCTTTAAATAAGTAGCCAATACGCAGCCTCCGAAATGAGACGCAGCTATTTTATCATGTGAAATGAACTTAAACAGATTCCTGGCAGCTTGTTTTTGAAAGAACAGGTTAAATCAATCTTCAAAAGTAAACAACTTGTTGGCATAATGATGTAACCTGTAGAAAGAAAGAAAATACTCATGCAGACTGTAAGTCTGGAAAACAGATAATGTTAGTGATACAAACAGTAAAAAGTCCCAGTTGTGTTGGACTGTCTGCAGTATGAAAGTTTTTTTATTTATTTATTTTTTTAACACAACTAAAGAAGAATTGCTTTGTCAAGGTCATTTAGATACAAATTAGAGAAAGACTAAAACTTAATTAAAATTAAAACAAAAGTAAAATAAAATAGGCAAATGTTAAACCAACTGCTTATTATAGAACAGATTGAAAAAAGAAATCAATAAGATAAAAGCAAAGAATAAAATACAACTAATAATCTCTCTTCAAACAACAATTATTTTAAACTGTCTGGGGAAAAAAAAAACATTCATTTATATTTCAAGCATGGAAAGGGTGGAGCTTTCTCTGCATTTCATTCTGAAAAACTAGACATGTGATTAAGATTGTCATACCTCTGACTTTCCTCACATTATCTGCCTCATCCTGAGAGACTTGGAAACAGCAGCTACGTGTCTGCAAGCAAGGTAAACTAAATCTTCATTATCACTATTTCTGTAAGTGTAAAGTCTGCTTTTTAAATGTTTTAATAGGTAAATATTTTTAATAGGTTTAATATTAAGTCAATTCCTCCTGCTGCTATTAAGGCTAAGAATGTGAAGAGTTCATGTATGTAATCACACTGTGATTATACATTACTTTCTAATGACTGCAGCAGGTATCTGTCAGACTTGATTAATATCCTATTACACTCTTGCTGAAATCATTATGATCACATCATGAATACTGTATCTGTGAGGAGCCATGGCAATCAATGCACTATGAATTAGAATGTCATTGGGCCATCATCGATATTTAATGAAATGCATCCATCATTTTTTTTTTTTTTAAAGATAATATAGTTGTTGTGTTAGCACTAATTTTATTAATGCTTCTTTCATAATGGAATTCACAAAATTACTGATGTTATTCATGTTTACAGAATAATCTATCCTGAATTATTTTGAAGGCTTGTTAATAGAGTTTTTAAATGTATCTTTATTTAAAGTAGCTGCCTAGACTTTGAAACGAAAAGTGTCACACCCAATGGATGGATTCTTGATTATAATGACTGGTGCTTCATATGTTGAACATATCCCACATTGGAAACCTGCTATCTATAAAGAGGATAAAGAATGACAAAAGAGTTGCATTTTCACTAGACTTCGCATTGGGTCACTTTTCCTGTTATTTTGTTTAAAAAAAAAAAAGATAAACCAAGCTCTGATCATGGATAAGAAGTTGGACCTGTCCAGACTAACAGAAGAGGAGGCCAAACATGTGTGGGACGTCATTCAGAGAGACTTCGAACTCAGGAAGAAGGAAGAGGAGAGGCTGGGGTGAGGACTTTAACATGGTTAAACTTTAAGTTACCACTTACCCAGCTAACAGGGAACGTTCTGGCAAGGTTCTCTCAAAGTTATGAACAAAATTTCTTGCAGTATCATTAATAGAACATTCATTCAGAGTTATATGGTCTTTAATAATGTTCTCAAAATGTTAACACCAAAACGGAATTTATACATCGTTCATGGAATTTTTTTTTCTGAAAGATTTTAGTTGGATATTTATCTAACATTTTAATGTTACTATTTGTTTCAGAACATTCCGAGAACATTCAAAAGTAACATTCTCATAATGTTTGCAAATTCTAAAATGGAATGTCCCTTAAAGCTTGCATAACAACAACAAAAAAACATTGTTAAAGCATTAAATGTTCAGAGAACATTCAGAAATAACATTTTCCTAACTAAATGGGAATGTTAGCAAAACATAGGTCTATCCACAGTGCATAATTTATTCCATATATCTCTATATATCATACTATAGTACACGCCAGAAAAACCAGGTTATGAGAAAGGGCACCAAGTGTGAAAGGACACTGTTGTAAAGACATCATGATGATCATGGTACAGTCACAAGGCCTGATCACACCATTCCACTGGCTGGGAAAACATGATGCCCCAGAGCTCTATTCTTTTTCTACAAGGAGGTCTCTGTTTGCCTATTGAATTGTTATTTGCTTAAGTTGGAGGATTATGTTCTTTTCTATTTGTTGGCAAGGACACTCATATAGTGTATGGCTTGAATTCAAGTTAAATTCTTGATCTGGGGTTGTGTTCACAAAACATGTTATCCTACCACTAAGAGTTCTCCTAAATAGCAGTAAAATAGTTTTTTCCTAAAACCTATTCACAAAGCTGCTGAGACAAACTTTTACTAAGGAACAGAGAGAAGTCTTAAGCTACGAGTAAGGTATCATGTTGCAATATTCAAATAAAGATTTTAAAATGTAGGCTAAGTGTCACTAATTATTAAACAAGTATATGTTCAGATAATTGTCAGCCTCTTACATGTCTGCAGATTGCAGAATTCAAGCGACAAATGTTTTATAAACAAAGTTCAAGAGGAGCACGTTCAAATGGTCTATCTAATCAGCTGGAGAGGAGGCATATATACACAGCCGACTCACCTGTTATCTCAACAGTTTTCTGCATCCCTCCGCCACCCCAACTCCTCACTTTTGGCTGGTTCCTATTCCCAGGATACAGGGGAGTATGCTGAACTTGGAGCCCTCAATGCACTTCAATCATTCTTATTTTACTCATTTACTCTATTTGATCATTTGCAATTGTGAACTTGTGAAAACAACTGCCACAGGCAATTGGGCATTATTTATTTATCTATTTTCAAAGATTTATTTTTGGCATTTTTGCCCACAAAGTTATCGCCGCTGACGATGGGACATTAATTTCAACTGTTTTGTTCTCCATCATTCAATGCATTTTGCCTGTACATAAATTAATCTTTAACCTAAGATTAGATTAAAATCTATAAATCAAAATATTGCATTTATAAGGAAAATGCTCAGCACCCAAGGCTCTGTTGTTTCAATGGTGTACAGTGTCTTTGGGCAGATTGCTGAGACGGATTGCCGGTGTGGTGCCAAATTCCTACCCCTGCCAAATTATTACCCCCCTAGTATTGGTAGGTTTAGAATTAGGTGTGGGGGAGGGGTTAAGATTAGGGGTGGGGTTAGGATTAGGCAATCAGATAGCGACTTCAATGAGGTGGGTAATAATTTGGCAGGGAGTCGAAATTCGCAACAACACCAGCAACAACCATTTTAGGATTGTTTGTGATTTGGTCTTAGTGACTTATGCTGGATACACACCACAAGATAATCGGGCAATCCTAGGTAATGTCCCAATTATCTTGATGGTTCTACAGATTATCTTATCAGATTTTCCTGTGGTGTGAGGTGTGTTAAGAGTGACTGAATCTGCTCGGAAGAACGTCGGAGCCGCCCTGATCACAAATCGTAAATATTCAACTCCTGATGTGTGAGGAGAACCCAGAGAACAAACGCATGCATGCTCTGGAGATTATCACATGAAACGAAACAAGAGCATAACAAAGATGGAAGCATAACAAAAGCAGTCATGGACAGCAGAGATGGAGGGTCAGCTTGTCGATTTGTGGCAACACAATGTGTCCTGTAAAACATACCAAAATCATTCTAAACACTATCAATATGCAATTTCTTCTTGCCTATCGTCCGCCATGTTTATTCTGAGGTCTTGAGAGATTTTGCGAGATTTCTCTTGTTCACAGTCGGGATTCTGGGTGAAAATCTGTTCGTGTGTGGTATGCTGTCTTTGTCACATCACGGCACACCACACACTACAGGAGCAAAGCGGTTAAATATAGGATATTTTTTGTCCTCATGTTTGTGGTCTCTCACATTTTGAAAATCTTATAAGATTTTAAAAATCTTTTAGTGTGTACCCAGCATTAGGAGTCCTCTTGACTACTCCTAACGTTTCACAGATTTAGTTAAAATGCTTTGTGAAATACACATAGAGCAAAAGTTTAGGAGTCCTAAATTTAGGACTGATGCCCATTATCCTTAAGAGTTTTCCTAATTTGGCAAGTTAGGAGCTACATTTAGCCATAAGATGTTTTGTGAATAAGGCCCCAGGCTGTTTTATGACATCCATTAAGTGTTCTAGTGCTGATATTATGCATCATGATAGTGGAATTCAGTGTAAGCTAACAAACATTATGTGTCCTGCACAAAGATCAGAGGTTGCTTGTGAATGATTTATATTTAATTATTTAAAATGTTTTTAGTTGAGTGCTAAGCCAAACCTGCCTACAGAAAAGCAGCCCGATTCTCAATAGTCAAAGTCACAAAGCTTATTTCAGCTCATGTATATCTGTATATCTCATGTATGTCTGTTTGTATTACATCACAGGGAGCTTAAATCCAAGATTGAGAAGGAGGAAACAAAGAGGGAACTCCTGGGGTCTCAGACAAATCTGAGTGACTCTCATTGCATCCGCTGCCTGCAGCCCTTTAAGTTCCTGGTGAACAGCAAACGGCAGTGTATGGACTGCAAACTCTACACCTGCAAGACCTGCAGCCGCTACAACAAGAAGGAGCGTGGCTGGGTGTGCGACCCCTGCCGCATGTCCAGGTTAGAAAGATCGGATAACATTTACAGAGTTTATGCACTTACAGTAGTACATCACTAAGATAAAAACTATACATAACACCTGTTTTTTTAATGCAGGGTCCTAAAAATTGGAACCTTGGGGTGGTACCATGACAATGTACGCTCTCGCTTCAAGCGTTTTGGCAGTGCAAAAGTAATGAGGTCACTGTACAAGAGATTAAATGAAGATGGTGAGTGCTATTAAAAGCCCCTGATAGCCTTTATTGTGTACACATGAGCTGTCACATCATCATACTGGTTCGGTATCACCAGTCATTTTAAGTGCTTATCTGAGCAAGTGAGTGTTAAGTAAGAGATAATGTACAGTCAGCCAGTCATTATCGCAAAATAAACCCTGGCAAGGTGATTGGGTCTCGGAATTGGGGGCTCTTGTATCACCCTGAAGGGGTTTATTTTGCGATAATGACTGGCTGGCTGTACATTATCCTACTTAATACACAGCTACTTACCAAATAAACTGATATTTGGACATCAAATATTGATTTCAGTTTAATATATTCTCTCTAAAAAAATGCTGGGTTAAAAACAACCCAAGTTGGTTTGACAATGGACAAACCCAGTGATTGGGTTGTTTTAACCCAGCAGTTGGGTTAAAATGTTTGCCAGCGGTTGTGTTAAAATTACTGTATTTTCTTGCTTTAAATGAACCCAAATTTTGTTGGAAATGAACCATTTATTAATTATGTTTAATAAATAAAGATTGATTAATATGTTTAATGAATAATAATTAAACAATAAAATTGCTTATTAATAAATGTTCACCTTTTGATTATTATTGTTGCCTCTAATAATTATGTGTCTGATTTTTAATTTCCAACATATTTTGGGTTCATTTTAAGCCAGTCATATAGTCATTTTTCAATAGCTGGGTTAAATAAAGCTGCCTAGCATGTTGAGCAAACATTTAACCCAACCTGCTGGGTTTGTCCATTTTCAACCCAACTTGGATTGTTTTTAACCCAACATTTTTTAGAATGTAGTATACATTAATTTTAACTGTATAGTCACTTTGGATAAAAGCACCTGCTAAATGAAGAAATGTAAAAAATCTTCAAGCTTCCGCTACACTCTAAAAAATGCTGGGTTTATTCAACCCAAATTTGGGTCATTAAATGGACAAACCCCAAATTTTACATTAAAATTTGTCAGTTTTTGACCCAAATTTGGGTTGAATAAACCCAGCATTTTTTAGATTGTAGTATTAAATAAATAGTTTAGTAAATGACAGCATAATAAATAAAATATATATTTTAAGTTGGCCGTATTTTAGAAATTAATTTAGAATTTAGAATGATTCATTTAGGTCACTATACACTCTAAAAAATGCTGGGTTAAAAACAACCCATGTTGGGTTGAAAATGGACAAACCCAGCTGTTGGGTTTGTTTTAAGCAAGCAATACAGTAATTTTTAAACAATACACTATAAAAAATAAAACATTAGTTCAAAAAAAAAAAAAAAAAAAAAAAAGTTAACGTTTTCCACTAGAATTTTTAACTTAAGCCAATTGGGAGAATTACATTAATTCAAAGCAATATTTTGAGTTGATCCAACATAATGTTTTAAGTAAGGTGAAGATGCTTTTTTGCCACAATAAAACGCATTTCTAAGTAACATGAACTTAATAATTGTCAACATGAATGCAAATATTTAAGTTGATCCAACATAATGTTTTAAGCAAGGTGAAGATGCTTTTTGGACACAATAAAACGCATTTCTAAGTAACATGAACTTAATAATTGTCAACATGAATGCAAATATTTAAGTTGATCCAACATAATGTTTTAAGTAAGGTGAAGATGCTTTTTGGACACAATAAAAACACATTTCTAAGTAACATGAACTTAATAATTGTCAACATGAATGCAAATATTGAAGTTGATCCAACATAATGTTTTAAGTAAGGTGAAGATGCTTTTTGGACACAATAAAACGCATTTCTAAGTAACATGAACTTAATAATTGTCAACATGAATGCAAATATTGAAGTTGATCCAACATAATGTTTTAAGTAAGGTGAAGATGCTTTTTAGACACAATAAAACGCATTTCTAAGTAACATGAACTTAATAATTGTCAACATGAATGCAAATATTTAAGTTGATCCAACATAATGTTTTAAGTAAGGTGAAGATGCTTTTTGGACACAATAAAAACACATTTCTAAGTAACATGAACTTAATAATTGTCAACATGAATGCAAATATTTAAGTTGATCCAACATAATGTTTTAAGTAAGGTGAAGATGCTTTTTGGACACAATAAAACGCATTTCTAAGTAACATGAACTTAATAATTGTCAACATGAATGCAAATATTTAAGTTGATCCAACATAATGTTTTAAGTAAGGTGAAGATGCTTTTTGGACACAATAAAAACACATTTCTAAGTAACATGAACTTAATAATTGTCAACATGAATGCAAATATTTAAGTTGATCCAACATAATGTTTTAAGTAAGGTGAAGATGCTTTTTGGACACAATAAAAACACATTTCTAAGTAACATGAACTTAATAATTGTCAACATGAATGCAAATATTTAAGTTGATCCAACATAATGTTTTAAGTAAGGTGAAGATGTTTTTTTGCCACAATAAAAACACATTTCTAAGTAACATGAACTTAATAATTGTCAACATGAATGCAAATATTTAAGTTGATCCAACATAATGTTTTAAGTAAGGTGAAGATGCTTTTTGGACACAATAAAACGCATTTCTAAGTAACATGAACTTAATAATTGTCAACATGAATGCAAATATTTAAGTTGATCCAACATAATGTTTTAAGTAAGGTGAAGATGCTTTTTGGACACAATAAAAACACATTTCTAAGTAACATGAACTTAATAATTGTCAACATGAATGCAAATATTTAAGTTGATCCAACATAATGTTTTAAGTAAGGTGAAGATGTTTTTTTGCCACAATAAAAACACATTTCTAAGTAACATGAACTTAATAATTGTCAACATGAATGCAAATATTTAAGTTGATCCAACATAATGTTTTAAGTAAGGTGAAGATGCTTTTTGGACACAATAAAACGCATTTCTAAGTAACATGAACTTAATAATTGTCAACATGAATGCAAATATTTAAGTTGATCCAACATAATGTTTTAAGTAAGGTGAAGATGTTTTTTTGCCACAATAAAAACACATTTCTAAGTAACATGAACTTAATAATTGTCAACATGAATGCAAATATTTAAGTTGATCCAACATAATGTTTTAAGTAAGGTGAAGATGCTTTTTGGACACAATAAAACGCATTTCTAAGTAACATGAACTTAATAATTGTCAACATGAATGCAAATATTTAAGTTGATCCAACATAATGTTTTAAGTAAGGTGAAGATGCTTTTTGGACACAATAAAAACACATTTCTAAGTAACATGAACTTAATAATTGTCAACATGAATGCAAATATTTAAGTTGATCCAACATAATGTTTTAAGTAAGGTGAAGATGCTTTTTGGACACAATAAAACGCATCTCCAAAAACCCACATTAACACATTAACTCTTCTAAATTAGCATAACAAAACACTAATTACTGCTAAATCTCCCTTACCATTAATCTTGTGCAAAAAACATTATATAACACTTAATTTTAGCATTTACTCTCCCTTTCAAGTGCCATGGGCAAAGCATGATGGGAAATATAAATCCCTTAAGTTCGTCTAAATTAAAAGAAGTGTTCATACAACTCAAAACAATGAAACACATTTACACGTCATCAGATTGTATTTTACATTAACAGAACTTAAAATTAAATACATTTTTGATTAACTGAAAATGTTAAACTATGACAAGTCATGATAGTATATCGAATCAATAGGCATAATTTGTGTGTCATCCAAGCTCAAGTAAAATAACAATTACAAGTAAAAAGTCTAACAGCATTTCAGAACTTGATTTTTTATTTCACAACAATATATATATTTAAGTAATGACTAAAGGTCCCCTGAATAAGTTTTTAGAGTTGGGTTAAATAAAACTACCCAGCATGATGGGCAAACATTTAACCCAACCACTGGGTTAAAACAACTTAACCTGCTGGGTTTGTCCATTTTCAACCCAACTTGCGTTGTTTTTAACCCAGCATTTTTAGAACGTAGACAGTGCACTGTTAATTTTTTTTTTAATTTCACATGTGAAAAAGAACAAACATTTCTCTCATCAGCTCAACTAGAATGATCAATGATCATTGCAACATATAATGAATATTTAAAGCTTGTATATATGGCAAGAGACAGCAACAGTTAGACCATGTGTAATCGTTGTTATGTCTATGTGTATTTAGTTACCAAAAGGATTTGTTTATCAGTCCTCTGAACTCAAAGAACCCTGTCCAGAGGCTGAGCTCCAGTGCTGAGGCCACAGCTGGGTCACATGCTGTGTCTGGGGCACTGCTGAACCTGTTGATGTTGTTTATAGCCTTGCACGACGGCGACATGTTAAACAGAAAAATGAGAAACCTTGGCTGAATGCACAAATGGAGGCATAGAGTATTTATCCCAAGGTGAAAGATGACTAAAGTGACATCTGTCTTTGGTTTACAGCTGTACAACTGTTTATGTTCTTTGTTTAGTTATGAATTATGACTTTTGTTGTGGTATTATGCACAAGAACTTCAATGCAGAAGTGATTACTGAAGTATCTAATTTGTTAAAAACATCTGAAAAATGTGGCAATAATTCCACATACTATAAAGTTCTTGAGTTAATTATTCATGTCAGAATATCAGATTTTCCTTTTGTGTTGTTGAACAAAATCGGCACTTACATTATTGTCCTTTATTTCTCGAGGGCACCGTGAAGATGACACACAGAGCATGCCTGACGTGCGCAGTGAGTACAAAACACATTCATGGTGTTGTGAAGAAAACAAGAGGAAAACAGAGTTGGTGTAGAGCTGAGGGCATTGCTGACGTATCAGTAATGAAACCATGGAATTCCTTTTGATAGTGCAACACTGTAACATATAATATGTTTTATTCTTAGATGTGCATAATGGTCATCATGATGATGAACATATGGATGCTGCTGAAGCTCAACGTTATAAGCAGGTAGATTAAATTATGTTAGGTATTTGAATTTACATTTCAGTATGAAGACCAGAGAGCCTGAAAGGCCCGTTCACACCTAAGAGCAATAAGTATAAAGATAAATATAACTGTTCTTGTTGCATTTACATGGCTTTAACCAGCAGATGTCCTCAGCATGCTATGTTTCGAGAGAATAGCTAGTGTAATCGATCTAATCTAACAGAGAATTTAGCTGACAAAGTCAATATAGTGGAATAAAAACAATGTCTAGTCTTTTTCACTGCATCTTCAAAGTAAGCAAGACATTGTTGTCGAAACTAGTGCTGGATATGTGAGGAAATTTTATTTTAGCTGGGGAAAAAAAAAAATAATCGTTCTGAAAGTTGATCCCAACAATTTCGTTTCTCTATATCGTTATAGCTATAGCTGTGGTGTGGACAGTGCTATTCTTTTATATTTAGAATGATTTTTAGAGCTATGTCTTTATCATTATCTTTATAGTTATCGTTCTAGGTGTGAACGGGCCTTTATTAGTACACTGTAAAAAAATTCTGTAATTTTTACAAAATAATTTTGGCAGCTGTGGTTGCCAGAATAATTTTGTAAAAAATACAGAAGAACACATTTACAGAACAAACTGTAAATTTTACAGTATAAAACTGTAATTTAAGAAAATTTGAATGTAAACCAATAAATTCAACAATGCACACTACTACTAAAATCTGTTTTGTACCTTTAACATATAACAACCACCATAATAATGCATGAAGCCACATGAAGAATCAGAGTTCACCACAAGTAGCTTTTCCACAAGCTGAAGTATATACTAATATAAAGAATAGGGCTGTAACGATATGCGATATGAAACCGAAATCGCGATGTGAGAAGGCAGAATCGCGACACACCCCTTCCAACTCCCAGAGTTATCCTTCCTGTCCAGATCCAATGCTACCACATTTTTAAATTACTATAAGTATTAGGGGTGTAACGATTTATCGTAGATGGTGTGTCTCAATCAGCTCTCTAGTTCAGTAAGTGTTTCGGGCACACATTGAATCTTGCAAGCAGGTTTAAACGTTTCTCATGTCAGTCTCTTGCATGGTCGCGTGAGAAAAGTCGTGGCTTTCTTTCACCGCAGTGCACAGGAACAGCTGTGCTCACAGAAAAGCAAAAGACGCTTGCGATGCTTTGCTTTAAGAAGTTCTGTGGGCCCGTTCACATATTGCGTCTTTTCCGCGTGCAAGTCAGTTATTATTTTCAAATGTAGCTGCGCGGCAAGCGCGCTCATAATGGGATCAACGCGGTCGCGACGCGCATGCAATTCTCAACTTCTCAGAATGCCGCAAGCGCACCGCAGGTCGTGTGACAAGAATCAACCGATCAGCTATGGCCTTTCCGTAACAAAACATCAAAAGCTCAGCCGAACAGCTGATCATAGCTGTACATGGTGGTTTTTATATCTTATCTCCATCAATATATCTCGTAGTAAAACTAATGCAAGGGCTAGAAATCATTTATCCTTTGCAGAAACATCCTGATCCTCTTGGAGAGCTCAGTTCATGGTTGCATAGCAACGACCGACGCCACGGGAGCGCAAGCGCTTTGGAAAGAAGAAGAAGCGGTGCGGCCGCGCCTTCTACGCGTTTTTAGACGCGATATGTGAACGGCCCCTATTCATAATTCTAAGTTCATGTTAAATTTAACATTTTTTTTCAGTGACAGACAGCCCTATTCAGCTGTTAATTTGAATACAGAAGGTTTTTATTAAAATTTTATATTTATTTATTTTATTGAAATGTGATCTTGTATGTACAACAAGGAAAATTATTGAAATTTGTTCATGTTTTTTTAATAAACTTGTTTGAATTTCAGTTTCATTTTGTTCAAAATATCGTGATACGTATCGTATCGTGAACTCCGTATCGAGATACGTATCGTATCGTGACCTGAGCGTATCGTTACACCCCTAATAAAGAAGGTGCAAAGAGTCATTCACGCAAACGCAAAACACCTTCATGGTAACCCACGACACTTAAATAATGCAATAAACATTCATTAAACAACAGAAGATGTAACATAAAACCCAAATGTACATAAATGATAACAAAAACTATTAAGAAACATGATTATTTAAACAAAATACTTTCAAAAGTGGAGTGTCACACAGGGAATTGTGGGAATATCAGTTTACAGATTTTGACTGTAAATTATACATTGATTATACATTGATTTTTTACAGCATTTTACTGTGAAAATTGCATAAATGTCTGGTAAGAGCTTTTTTCCCTGTGTATAATACAGGAACTTACTGTTAACCGATTTACAATTTTTTTTTTTTTTTTTTTTTTTTTTACAATATTTTATCGTTAAAATCACATACATTTTTTTTTTACAGTGTACAGTTTGTGTGTAAGGGAACCAATACCCTGTGAAAAGCCATTTCTGCCACATGAGAAAAAAAAAACCTGCTTTGGTATATCACAATTATGACAAAAAAAGTCATAATTATAAGATACTAATTTACAATTATGAGATAAAAAGTCAAAATTGATGAGATAAAAAGTCAAAATTATGAGAAATGGTCAAAGTTATGAGAAACTAATTCATATTTGTGAGATAAATAGTTGAGATAAGAGAAAATTTTGAAATTGAGATACAGAGACATATAAAAAACATTTATATGTCAGCCTACGTATGTCAAAATTATGACATTAAAACGTTTTTATGTCGTAATTATGACTGAATATGTCATAATTATGGCATAAAACTTTTTAATGTCATAATTTTGACTTTTTACATAATAATTAGGACTATGATTTATCAAAGCATGATTTCTTTTTCTTTTTTGTGGCGGAAATTGCCTTCATTACTACACTGACTTGATGGGCATGATGCTTCTGTTGCAGTTAAATGCTTTACATTACTATATACCACAAATATTTTAGAATCATTATCTAAAAGCACTGCGAATATTTTCAAAGTGTGCTTTTACGATAACAAGAGTCTCTTAAACCAGTATTCTGTCACTCATATTATCTTATATGAACTGTTGTGACTTCCTCTCAGATACGGAAGACCAAGCGTCTACTCTCTGTCCACCCCATGGATCTCGACATGGACGACTACGCCACTCACTCTCGCAGACAGTCTCTCCAGGTATTGATATGGCTCATAATATTGTTATCAACATCCACATTTTTAAGGGCATTAAAAGCACTTTTCTCTCTTCTCCAGCACATCCATGAAGATAGAGGTCAGCGTAATGATCTAGAATACAGTTCTGACATGTACCATCACCATCATCATCGAATGAACCGCAGGAAAAGCCTCGACAGGTTCTTGCGCCCAGGTGAAGCAAACACGTTCTGTTTGTGCATTTCAGTCTCCATTTCTTTCTTTCTCTTCCTCACCTCTTTCACAAAAAGACAAATTTACACAAACTTCTGCTGGATGGAGTAAAAAACTGATCACATTTCAGGGGCTTCATGTAAAACTTGGCGTAGATTTCATTTTAAAAAGATTTGCATATGCACAAAGTTTTCAGATTACACATAAAGACAATTAATGTTGCCTGCCCTAGTGAATAAATATTCTAAAATGTATTTGAATTACATTTATTTTATGCAAAGTATACTAGAAATACATTTACATATTTATGTGCTTAATAAAAATACCCTGCAATTGTACTTTTGGTATATAAACTGGTACACTACTAAATCTGCTGAACTGGAGCAACTAATTTTGTTCTTAATGCACTTTAATTGTGCAGAAGTAGAGCTGAGATCCAACTAAAGATATACTGAAGTATATTTGATTGTGTTAAAGTGGAACTATTGCAGGTATATTTAAATATCTTGCATTTAAAGACTGATATTATACAGAGATCATACAATCCTTATTAATAGTGATATTAAAACCCATTTAGACATAATATTAAGAAATGTGCATTGTGCAATAAAGAAATACTCCAAATAAAGTTTAATTGATTTGAAGTATACTTAGTATGAAATAAATGTATTTAAAATAGATTTTGGTATATATATGAAATATAAGTTATATATATATATATATATATATATATATATATATATATATATATATTTTTAGACATAATATTAAAAAATGTGCATTGTGCAATAAAGAAATACTCCAAATAAAGTTTAATTGATTTGAAGTCAAATCAAGTTTTTTTACAAGGTCAACCTTGTAAAAAAAAAAAAAAAAAAAAAAAAAAAAAAAAATATATATATATATATATATAATATATAATTTATATTTCATATATATACCAAAATCTATTTTAAATACATTTATTTCATACTAAGTATACTTCAAATCAATTAAACTTTATTTGGAGTATTTCTTTATTGCACTATGCACATTTCTTAATATTATGTCTAAAAAAAAAAAAAAAAAAAAAAAAAAAAATATATATATATATATATATATATATATATATATATATATATATATTTTTTTTTTTTACAAGGTTGTGTCTATAATTGATTTGAAGTATACTTAGTATGAAATAAATGTATTTTAGTATGAAATAAATTTTTTTTTAGACATAATATTAAGAAATGTATTTAAAATAGATTTTGGTATATATATGAAATATAAATTATATATTATATATATATATATATATATATATATATATATATATATATATATATATATATATATATATTTTTTTTTTTTTTTACAAGGTTGTGTCTATACAATATTACATTGATTTGGAAATAATTTTCTTAATCAGTGACTCAGGTCAAGTTTTAGAATAAAAGAAAATATCTAAATGTTCTTTAAACAAGATAAATTTAAGTGAACAGCTTTACTGTATAATATATTAACTTGTTTTCAGAGAATGTATTTTAATATATATTTTATGTATTTTAATTATATGTGAAATGCAGGTGAACTCAAAAACAAGGGAGAGCTGGATCCATGCAGTGAGTTTACAGACAGAATAAACATAATAACAAAACAACACGGACACCAAACAACCAGGGAACAGAATGAGCACACCAAAACATACTGTACATGTAGGACAAAACTCGACAAAGAACACAAGAAACACTGGGGTGTAAATATTAGAGGAGTAATAGGCAAACAAGACACACCTGGGAATGATCTAGAACTAATCAACTAGAAAAACTACAAAGAACTACAAAACATGGAAAAGAACAGGAAGTAACATAAAAGTACACACAAGACCAACAGAACACAGACCAGAATCATGACAATATGTTATTTCTTTCTTTTTTTTTTTAATTAAATATATTTAAAATGTTTTTTTATATTTTAAATGCATTACACATTTTTTAATATACAAACAAACCATAGTGTGTGCAATTTTGCATGTTTTATTGAAGAAAAAAAAAAAAAACACTGCTTGAGAAGGTTTTTTTTTTTAATCCAGCATTTGTGGATCACTGACATAACATTTTTAAAATAACATTTGTATTTATGTTGTGCATAATGTTGTAGTAGGGTTATAGCTTGTGTGATCAAGGTCAAGGTTAAGTGGGTTAAGAGGTTAAGTATTACAGATCATCTTACAATATTGTATTTTAATGTCTGTTCAATTAGTATACATGTTGTATAATAGGATGCACTGCATGACAGTCACCAAGATAACTTAAATGCATTTTCAGCATTAAGCAGCATTAACTCATTTGTCACCTTCATTTCTGTTGTAGATGATGGCTTGTATTCTGAAAACAGAATGGTACGCGCTCGCTCTCTCTCTAAAATCAACTCCTCTATGGCTCCGCGCCAGATCTACCTGGACACTTCAGAGGAGGAAGATATGTTCCGTTACCCCGTCTACCAGCTGCCCCCACGACGCCGCAGTCGAGCTTCATCTCAGGAAAACATTCATCAGGGAGCACCACCGGTATGATTGAGAGACTTTATTTGCTATATATATATATATATATATATGCAATATCACATGAGTAGCTGTGCGATATGGCTATATATCAGCACAGCTGTGAATCGGCCGTAGGTAATCACAGTGTGCTGATATACAGCCATATCGCACAGCTACTTGTGTGATACTGCGTTTATACAACAGTTCGACAGCAAGAGTGTGTAAATAAATAAGAACTGATTGTCTTTAAAAACCCTTTTTTGTGAGGAACTACTTCCTTCCACCATGGATTCAAATCTCAAGTTGACAGTTTAACAGTTGAGCCCAAGATCTGATACTAATTCTAAAATGTCACTTTCAAGTCAAGTCACCTTTATTTATATAGCGCTTTTTACAATGCAGATTGTAACTAGATTTAGAACTAGTAATGAAGTAACGTTGAAGTGTTTCATTGAAACTCATTGTACGATGTAGATTATTATGAGAGAGAGATCGTCTGAGCGAGTGTATTACCTGCATCTAGCTGATATTCTTCAGGTCAATCATAATCACATAATCAGTTTGAATGTCCACTGAGGAAAGCAACTCTTTGTCCTTTTAATATTTAAGACATTCCCATTACAGCACTAGTCAATGCATTTGTCAGTTGCATCTCGTAAGATGTTGTTTAAAGTAAAAACAAAGTCCTTGTTTCCTTGTTTCAATCCATTTCAATATAAAAGTCTTTGCGACTGACTGACTCGCTATATATATATATATATATATATATATATATATATATATATATATATATATATATATATATATATATTGTATGGGCTGACAATCTAGTGAAATGTTTGGTTACAGATGCCATTGTAAAAATGCATTATTTGCAGTTAGAGGAGGTATTCAAGGATGGGGAGGTTACTGAGAAAAAATTTGTTGTTTTCAGCTGGTCGTGTGATTTCAACAAGGTGACTCCCATCAGGCTACTGATATGACTTGGTTCTTCACCTCAGATGGATGTACATGATTTTAAATATACAATAACATTAAAGGTGCCCTAGAACTTTTTTAAAAAAGATGTAATATAAGTCTAAGGTGTCCCCTGAATGTGTCTGTGAAGTTTCAGCTCAAATACCCCATAGATTTTTTTAAATAAATTTTTTTAACTGCCTATTTTGGGGCATCATTATAAATGAGCCAATTCAGGGCTACTGGCCCTTTAATTCTCATGCTCCATGCCCACGGAGCTCGCGCTTGCCCTGAACAGTGCATAAACAAAGTTTACACAGCTAATATAACCCTCAAAATGGATCTTTACAAAGTGTTCGTCATGCATACTGCATGCATGCGTCGGATTATGTGAGTATTGTATACTGTTATATTGTTAACATTGATTCTGAATGAATTTGAGGCTGTGCTCCGTGGCTAACGGCTAATGCTACACTGTTGGAGAGATTTATAAAGAATGAAGTTGTGTTTATGCATTATACAGACTGCAAGTGTTTAATAATGAAAATAGCGACGACTCTTGTCTCCGTGAATACAGTAAGAAACGATGGTAACTTTAACCACATTTAACAGTACATTAGCAACATGCTAACGAAACATTTAGAAAGACAATTTACAAATATCACTAAAAATATCATGTTATCATGGATCATGTCAGTTATTATCGCTCCATCTGCCATTTTTCGCTATTGTTCTTGCTTGCTTACCTAGTCTGATGATTCAGCTGTGCACAGATCCAGACGTTCTGCCCTTGTCTAATGCCTTTTATAATGTTGGGAACATGGGCTGGCATATGCAAATATTGGGGGCGTACAGAAAGAAATATTAAGCAGCACAACCATTTACAACTGTGATAATAATATTCTTGAGCAGCAAATCATCATATTAGAATGATTTCTGAAGGATCCCGTGACACTGAAGACTGGTGTAATGACGCTGAAAAATCAGCTTTTGCCATTACAGGAATAAATTACTTTGTGAAATATATTAAAAGGGAAAACCTGTATTTTAAATTGTCATAATATTTCATAATATCACGGTTTTACTGTATTTTTGAGCATGAGAAACTTCTTTTAGAAACATTAAAAAAATCTTAAACTTTTGAACTGTAGTGTAAAAGTATTGTTTTTATTGCACATTTTAACTATTATTGTAGGTAATATTAGTTTCAGTTACTTAATGTTTGTCTGTTATTGTAGAATAATTGATTTCAGATGTGTCACATAAAACAAGAAACTGTGTTTTCTTCAGACAAAAGTCTGGCTAGAGTGACTACATTGATCAGTCTGCATATTAAAGTCAACGTAACTTTTGTTGTTCTTTCACATGTTACTGTGCCGTAGATCAATGAACTGAGCAAGAGAATGTCTGCCATTGAGAGTCTATTGAATCGACTGGAAGAGAAAATGACTTTGCCTTCTGATCAGGTATGAATAAAGTTCTCAGAAATGAAGAAATGTAGCTCATTTATTCCAGTACTTCTTATTATCCTAAAGGTTTCATGTAGGCACATGTCATAAATTTTAATAAAAATGACTTATTTTGTATGTTTGTAGCCTGTTCAGCCCACAGCAGGGCAGATGGAGGAGGAGAAGCTTAGGAGAAAACTAGATGAGCTGATGAGCGACAAGGCGCTTTCCTCTGATGAAGATGAGCCGAAGAGACCTGCTCAGTCCAAAGGGTCCAAGGGTGTGAAGGGGGAACCGGCACCAACGGCCCCTGCGTCCCAAGATCCCTTGAGCTCCTCCAGTGATGAAATGCCCACTGAAGCACAAAAGGTGAGTACGCAGATAACACGCATATCCACAGAGTCCAAAAATTTGATGCTGCCTTTGTCCAAGGTAAGGTTTTCCTGAATTAATTTTTACATATATACAGTAGTCCAAAAGTTTGGAACCACTAAGATTTTTTAATGTTTTTAAAAGAAGTTTCGTCTGCTCACCAAGGCTACATTTATTTAATTAAAAATACAGTAAAAACAGTAATATTGTGAAATATTATTACAATTTAAAATAACTGTTTTCTATTTGAATATATTTCACAAAGTAATTTATTCCTGTGATCAAAGCTGAATTTTCAGCATCATTACTCCAGTCTTCAGTGTCACATGATCCTTCAGAAATCATTCTAATATGCTGATCTGCTGCTCAATAAACATTTATGATTATTTTCAATGTTGAAAACAGTTGTGTACTTTTTTTTTCAGGATTCTTTGATGAATAGAAAGTTCAAAAGAACAGCATTTATCTGAAATACAAAGCTTCTGTAGCATTATACACTACCGCTCAAAAGTTTGGGGTCAGTACGAATTTTTTTTTTTTTTTTTTTTTAAAGAAATTAAAGAAATAAATACTTTTATTCAGCAAGGATGCATTAAATCAATCAAAAGTGGCAGTAAAGACATTTATAATGTTACAAAAGATTAGATTTCAGATAAACACTGTTCTTTTGAACTTTCTATTCATCAAATAATCCTGAAAAAAAATATTGTACACAAATATTTTGTACAATTGTACACATTAAATGTTTCTTGAGCAGCAGATCAGCATATTAGAATGATTTCTGAAGGATCATGTGACACTGAAGACTGGAGTAACGATGCTGAAAATTCAGCTTTGCATCACAGGAATAAATTACTTTGTGAAATATATTCAAATAGAAAACAGTTATTTTAAATTGTAATAATATTTCACAATATTACTGTTTTTACTGTATTTTTAATTAAATAAATGTAGCCTTGGTGAGCAGACGAAACTTCTTTTAAAAACATTAAAAATCTTAGTGGTTCCAAACTTTTGGACTGTACTGTATATAAAACAATTAATGCAGATTTAGATGTATCATTATCAGACTATTAAGTGGAATACCAGATGGATATTAAAAGTCACACAACTTTCCACAGGCTTCCGCATATTATCAGTAACATTTTATAGAATGCCAGAACAAATACTTTACTAAAGGGATTGTTCACCTTAAAAATGAAAATTCTGTCATCACCCTCTTGTTTTTCCAAACCCAATAAGACTTTGGTTAATCTTCGAAAAAAATTTAGACCATGCGCCTGGCGTGCCGACCATTTTTTCCCGTCATTAAACTAGCAAAAGTGGATTCAGACACGCACTAAGTACACTTGCGCCATGCACTTAAGACCATGCACTTAGATCGTTAAAATAGGACCCTAATTGTCAATGCATGCTTTCCCACAAAAAAATTATTTTGTGTCTCATTTGATTGGATGGACCAGCCTTCAGTCTGAGTGGGCCAGTGCCACCCTGACCTTTATGTAGCATCACAACTGTTTGATATGATGAAGTTTTGGTTACCTTGACTCTCAACGGAGGGACAGAAACCTCTCAGGTCTTATGGGTTTGGGAACGACATGAGGATGAGGTAAATGATGACAGCATTTTAATTTTGGGGCAAACTATCCCTTAATAATCTTAAAACACTGAGTTTAGCACTATCATTTTTATCAGTATAGGCAAAGAAACATCTGAAAGACGTTCGTAGTTCCCCTGAGTTGTTTTCATAACTAATCCGTGTCTTATCTAAAGACCATTAAGCATTAAAGGATTAGTTCACTTTAAAATGAAAATCACCCCAAGCTTTACTTACCCTAAATCCATCCTAGGTGTAAATGACTTTCTTCTTTCTGATGAACACAATCGGAGATACATTAATAAATATCCCGACGCATCCAAGCTTTACAATGGCAGTGAACGAGACCAACAAGTATGAGCTGAAGAAAGTTTCTTCATCCACATCCATCCATCATAAACGTACTCCACACGGCTCCAGGGGGTTAACCCTTAAATGCATGACTGTTTCGCCAATCATTCTTACATATTCGGGTCTTTATCGACCCGAATCTATATCTAACACGGAAGGATCTCTACCTGTCGCGATAATATAAAACTCTTCTGATAATTAGAGTAACAATTACACAAGAATAAAATAAAGCATATTTTGTTAACCTTTGGGGCTTAAAAGGGTTCAGTTTGAGCAGATGTTTTATGCCATCATCACTGTCCTCGTCAGAGCTCATTTCCACAGTAAATTCAGCAAATAATAGGCTAGTTTTATGTTTGAGGTCACGAATATGAGCCCATTCGTGATCTCAAACATATTCTCAAAAACTATATAATTTTCAACATCTTCAAAATCAATATTTCAGTCGCTAACAGCTTCACCAGATCCATCCAGTAAGAGTTACAGTCATATTTGATTGCGTTCAGTACTTGCTCTGCAGTAAATCGCTGAGCCATTTCATGTTTTTCTTATTTTGTTTTCTGTCTAAATGAGTCGTCACTTCAGCAATTCAGACATTGCCACCTTGTGGAATAAAGGTGAATTGCACTTATTCCATCATCTAAGATTCAATTATTGTTGTGAAGAAAAAATATACCTACACTCATACACACCTCGGGTCGTTAGCGACCCTATACAATTTTTACAAAAAATGAATACAAAAATAGGAATTCTTTTATAATTTTATGATTTTTTTCTTGTTATATTCTTTATAATGAATTGACTGAGGAATACCAAGAAGGTTGATGTCTAACTTTAAAAAATGATCAAGGAGGAGGGTAGTGAATGATGTCCCGGGTCACTAAAGACCCGAGGTATGCATTTAAGGGTTAATAAAGGCCTTCTGAAGTAAAGCTTTGCTTCAGAAGGCCTTTATTAACCCTCCAGAGCCATGTGGAGTACATTTATGATGGATGGATGTGGATGGAGACACTTTCTTCAGCTCATACTTGTTGATCCTCGCTCACTGCCATTATAAAGCTCATATGCGTCAGGATATTTATTAATATTTCTCAGATTGTGTTCATCAGAAATAAACGCATATACACCTAGGATGGCTTGAGGGTGAGTAAAGCTTGGGCTATTTTTCATTTAAAAGTGAACTAACTCCTTTAATGACACTTATGCCTCATTTAGCTATACTCACAGTCATTTTTTAGGGTTTTAATGCTGATGAGGCTTCTCTCCTCTCGGTTAATTGCTCTTCCCTCTACATGGCTTTCAGAGATCCACCGCGGCGGCCCTATGCGACATCACAACTGAGATTCTAAGAACAATTAATGCCACTGAAAGCGCTATGAACGAGTTGGCCCACTCAAATCCTAATGACAGACTTCAGTTAGCGGGCACTGATGTTAAGCAGGCTGATGATGCATACAGGGAACTTGAGGAAAATGTAAGCTTATCCCTCTTATAGATCCTGTTATGTTTGTTTGAAGGAGAGAGATTAGACACTTGGAATACCAATGGGTTTTATATCACTAATGTTTGTAAGATTTGTTCAGAACTGAATTTTTGCTGTATTTTCTTTCTTTCTTTTTTTACCGCAGGTGTACATGACTTCAGGGAAGTCCTTCGATATAACGAAAAAGTTGCAAATGATTGAACAGAATGCTAAGAATCACTACAGAGGCCCGCTAACTGATTCAGAGCTCTCTGATCTAGAGGACCAGGTTGCTTTGGCAGCCGCTAAAGTTCAGAGCACAGAAAGTGAGGTGAGTTATACATTACAAAAATACTCCACTCTATCTATCTGTCTATCTATCTGTAGATATTAATTATTTATTGTCTATCAGGTCTCAGACATTGAGAACAAGATAGCTGCTCTAAGTGCTAAAGGATTATCAATTGATAAAGCCAAGAAAAAGGTGAACTGAACAAAGAGCATTGGTAAAATTCAATTAATTTTCTTGCAGATTTGCAACCAATTAGGTGTTTTTGTTTCATTTTATTCCAGGCACTGAGTATACAACAAAAAAGGAAGTTTTCCCAAGACATTCCTTCAAACAGAGTACACTTTTGAGTGTAAACAGGACATCACTTTAACTTCTCTGTTGCATCAGCCCTTATACGTGTGCATGCATTCGGTCCAGAGGATGTTTTGCAAATCATCAGAAGACAAGAATACTCTGAGCCCCAAAGGATTAAACAGTATTTTTCCATTTATGTTCAAATTTTAATTGCATGAGTTATGTTGTTTCACTAGTACAAATTGGTTCAATTACTAGGAATAACATTTCTCCTATACACAAATGTAATGTAGATGTCAGTGAGGTTATCATGTATTGCTAATGAAATATACCCTATATATGAAAATATATTACTCCGTAATATAATGACTTATCTAATATTAATCTGATCTTGAATTAGCACTAGTAAACTTTGTGTCTTGTGTAAATGATCAGGCGACTTGACCAAACCCCAAGCTTTAACTAAAATTATTATTAGTTAAAATAATGAAATTGACAAAATATGTATTCCTGCCAAGAAAAATTGCTTTTCCTTGCCTGCTTTGTTCCTCAAATTGCGTTTACAACTTTGAGATTTTAATAATAAAGGAAGGTATTCCAAATAATAGTTTTTCCTTTATTGCATCATTCTTTTTGGAGATACACTAAACTTGTCACTTTATCATACCTTAACACTTTATAAATGTTGATTCATTAGAAATGTAACACTTATTCCTTTGGAAAATGCATTGTAAAATGGAACATGTTTGTGTTGCTTTCCTGCTTGAAGGGTAAAAAAAAAGATATTAAACCAACCCCAACTGGTCTTAGTCGTTCTCCAAGCCTGATCATGCTGGTCTGTTGACTAGTTTTAAAGGCATTTAGGCTAAACAACAGCTTCTCGACCATCTTACTGTAAGTTAAGGCACTTCTAACAACAGCTTTTGCTTAAACTTTAGCAAATGCTTCATAATAGATAATGCAAATCAAGGATTTCTGTTATGCATGTAGAAAGCTATCCATTAGCATTCTCATTCAATCGCTCATTCTAGTGACTATCCTGAGCATTGAAGTGAAAGGCTGCAAACAAGGAAAAGTTCATTTCATGCTGACAGACTTCATTACAAGCAGGGGATAGATAACTGTTGGATGCCAAGCCAAAGCTTGACCCCATTATTGCAATTGCATCTGCTTGGTGTTCATTGTAGAGGAGTGTGCTTCCCTCTAGTGGACATATAAAGAAGGCTAGCATTTCTCAGATCTTAACTTAAAATCTCAAAACTGCTCCATATCATCTAGCCACTTGTGCACATCATAAAAGCAGTTTCTCATTCTTTTGAACAAATTGCAAATGCTTTGCATTCATGCAATCGATTATGTACAATTGTCTGCTGTATCCTACATTATCAATTGCATATGTCATGTTGATCAAAATATATTAAATGGTTCTGTTGATTACACTGTAAAAAATTACCGTGATTTTAACAGTAAAAGACTGTAAAAATGCTGCGGTGAAAAACTGTTAATTGGTTTACAGAAAGTTTCCATACTATATACGGTGAATAACTGTAATAGATCTAATGGTACATTTAATGTAATTTTACGGTAAAATACCGTTAAATTCACAGTTTTTGAAAGTGAAAAATAACAATTCATTGTAAAATTTACAGTGAAAAACCGTAAATTGACATTCCCACAATTCCCTGCGTGACACTTCACATTTTATATATTTTTGTTGAAATAACTGTTTCTTCTTAGTTTTTCTAATTTTTTTCTAATCAGTTATGTACATTAGGGTTTTATGTTACATCTAATGTTGTTAAATTAATGTTTATTGCATTTTTAAAATTTCATGCATGTTACCATGATGGTGTTTAGTGTGTGTGTGAATGACACTGTGTGCACCTTCTATATATTAGTATTGTCCTTCTCAGCTTGTGGAAAAGCTGCTTGTGATGAACTTTGATTCATCATGTGACTCTTATCACCACTGTGTTTGGTGACTGTCAGTGTATTATAAAGGTACAAAACAGATATTAGTACTTCATTAGGTTGGTAAATTAACATTATATCAGTTAATGAAATACGTTATTTTACCGTAAATTTTACTGGGATATTTTTTACAGTGTACTGAAATCCAATGTTAAATATACATATTTAAAATGTAAAATTCACATGTAACTCCGTAAGTATGTTTACGGTTTGATGTCATTTTTACAGTATTATTCTGGTAACCACAGCTGCCGGTATTTTTCCGTAGAAACAACGGGATTTTTTTTACAGTGTAGTCTTACCCCTCAAAACATCTAGGCATTAGTTCCTTCCATAAGTCATTGAATGCAAAACTGTTAAGCATATTTTCTACACATTTCTATTAGACTTTTTTGTAATTGTGTCTTGAATTGATGAACTGCAGAGGTGAATTCTGAATTTCACTAATGAAGGAAAATGTAAAGCATTAGATCAACCAATTATCAACCAGTTCTCTAATATAGCTCAACGGTACATCTCATGAAGCTTCATTTGGGAAGCATATAGACAGAGCACAACTTAGTATTACACACTCTGACAATGGAAGAACAAAAAGGAAACAAACAGCTGGGAAGAAGAAGAGGAGTAAGGATGTGTGGAGGCAAACAGAGGAAGAGGTAGAAGAGGCCAAGATTGTAGACAGGTTTCTGATGAAATAATGGCCACTATTGTAGCTCATGTTCTCGGTCATGACATTATGTTGAAAGGTACAGACGAATGTTGGGAGAACAACTGTGTCCTCAATCATTCACATGTTTGTAGACAGAACAGGTGTGTAATCAGACAATGTTTACTACTGTAAAACTGTGTACTTACTGTAATGCTATATTACATTAGTCCACTTGCATTTTACCTTATAAATATACTTTATTATAGAGACATAATGTAATAGTATGATTGTGTTTACAGTATATATATATATATATGTTTATATTGCAATATCGCAATGACATTGTACTGTCATTTGTTGACAGACAGACTGTAAAAGTGTAACTGTGAATCCTATCCAGTCTCTTGCAATCAATATCCCACATAAGAGTAATGTGTAAATATGTACTGTTGAAATGTATATGCCATAGAGATAAAGTGCAGTCTTGTGCATTTTCAGTCAAATTTCAATTTCATCAAAATCTTGGCATACTGACAGAGTACACTGTTATATTGACAACATGACTAAACATTTTGTTTGTGACACAAGGACTTGTCATTCTGATGACACTGATATGTTCATTGACATAAATACTTAGTTTTGAGAGATGAACTAAGGATTTTGAGCACGTTACAGGCTTTTGCAGGTAATCCATTGTGTGCTGCTGAAATATCACACATACAGTCAGACATGTATAACAACATTTTCTCCCATAGGTGGCTTTGAAAATCACATCACCCTGGACCACAAAACCAGTTATAAGTCACATGGGTATATTTGTAGCAATAGCCAACAATACATTTTTCTTTTATGCCAAAAATCATTAGGATATTAAGTAAAGATCATGTTCTATGAAGATATTTTATATATTTCCTACCATAAATAAATAAAAAAAATGTATTTTTGTGAGTGGATATGCATTGCTAAGGACTTCATTTGGACAACTTTAAAGGTGATTTTCTCAATATTTTGATTTTTTTGCACCCTCAGATTCCAGATTCTCAGATTTTCAAATACACTCTTAAAAATAAAGGTTCTTTATTGGCATTGATGGTTCTATAAAGAACCTTTATCTACCATGGAACATTTCCATCATGCAAAAGGTTCTTTAGATTATTAAAATGTTCTTCCCATTAAGGAAAAATGGTTCTGTTAAGAACTGCTCAATGAAAGGTTCTTTGAGGAACCAAAAATGGTTCTTCCATGGCATCGACGCGAAAACCCCCTTTTTGAAACTTCATTTTTAAGAGTGTAGTAATATTATCCTATCCTAACAAACCATACATCAATGGAAAGCTTATTTATCCAGCTTTTAGATGATGTATAAATCTCAATTTAAAAAAAAAATTGACCCTTATGACTGGTTTTGTGGTCTAGGGTCACATATGACATTGTAATTGTCTAATAAAGCAGATAGATAGATAGATAGATAGATAGATAGATAGATAGATAGATAGATAGATAGAAATGGCGCGTGAATCATATCCAACAATAATATTCTGAAGATATTTTGCGAACTTGTCCTAAATGAAAGAAGACGGAAATAATTAAAATGCAAAGATAGGCCCCGCCCACACGCTCCGCCCACTTTTCAGCGCAGCGTCCGTCCAGCCCTCAGACCGTGTGCCATTGGGCTGCTTTATTCTCATCCTAGGGCCGCTCATCATCCGGTTCTCTTTGCCCTAGAAACAAATGCAGCTCTGGACCGACAACTTTACTCTTTATTCGTTTGGTTTGACGCTAGAATGGAAGGAATATAAAGGAATGAGCGTTTACATTCACAGGAGTGTATATGGTGTATCGTGTTCATCAGCAGACTGTCATCTTCCGTGATGTTTTGACAGATCGATGTGTCGTTTGAATGTGCAACAGGCTCCCGCCATATATTCATGCGCTTCATGGAGACGATGGGTCATCAAAGGGAGGATGTGTCCTAGGGCTCTGCGTTTTTTTGCTTGTGGTTACAATATAACCATTTATTAATGCTGGTCACTCACGACCATGTCTCTTTGAATAGTGATCTTTGATCTGCACTCAGCTGAACACAGCTCTTCAGTTTGGCGAGGTCATTTTTGTGCCAGAGTATAAGGGAATTTAAAATGGCAACTCAAGTTACGGGGAGGAAAAGAATTCCCAACCGGGAGAAACTATCGGCGGAGGATGATGCGCTCAGTCAAATAGCTCGAGAGGTAAGACAGATGACCAGCATTTCACGCGCTCGATCATGCTGCGCAAAATGTCGTCTGGAGTTCTCCAAATTTTCTCCAGTGATCTTGATGAATTATGAAAGGGTCGGTTGTGCTGTTCTGTCCTCGCTCCCCGTTTTCCGCATGCAGTAAGGAAAAATGAGCACGGATACGATGACGCGTGTCCTTCAATAATGTGAATGGGAAACATTGAACCCCTCCCCTCCCAATTATTAGGCTCTTGTGAATGACAAAAACGCATTATTCGTCGCAGTCTGAATCGAGGTATTGTTGCTAGCATGACCTACATGATTGCAGAATAGGTTAATTACAGTCTTAAACAGTCGAGTCAATCATTTGTCCCTATAGAAATAGCGTTATAGTGCAGTTGAGCAACAGCATCCTCATGTTTGGATACCTGCACAGCCTCGTGACGTCACGAGGCGAAGATCAAACGAAAATGCTGACGTCACAAACTGCTCTGATGCGGCACATCACACCCAGTGAATGGCCCAAATAGCCTTTAGGGATGTGTTTTAAAATACACAGAGCTCAAATGGTGCTGATCACTTAAATACTCTGCCACATGTGATCCTCGGTTTTCAGTTCTTAATGAAAAGCAGACACAAGCAGCTACTAGGTTTCTTTCTTTTCTGAAAGGAAAATGTGGGTCATAAATGCAGTAATGCTTGCTGTTTTTACCTATACTCATCTGTTATGATCTATTATAAACAGTTAATGGATGTTGTTATAATGTTTCAGAAGATGTCCCAAGTCAGAGATTTGTTTTTAGTGCCACAAAAATATGCAGGTTTTCACCTAAATACCTCTGTGACCTTTTGGATCAACTGACCACATCTGGAAAGCATTTCCTCACTGAAGAATCCTCACAATTTTCCCCATCACACTTCTTTCTTCTAATTGACCTTGACCTTATCTGGATTCTTAGCTGGTGCCCTTAAAGGGATAGTTCACCCAAAAATTTACTCACCCTCAAGCCATCCTAGGTGTATATGACTATCTTCTTTCAGACTAACACAATCGGAGATATATTTAAAAATATCCTGGCTCTCCAAAGATTTAGAATCGTAGTGTATGCATCCAATACATGCATCCATCCATCATAAAAAGTAATCCATATGGCTCCAGGGGGTTAATAAAGGCCCTTTGAAGCAAAGCGATGCATTTTTGTAAGAAAAATATCCATATTTAAAACTCTATTAACTATAAGAACTAGCTTCCAGCCGATTTGCAGCGGAAGAGTGACCTCTGACCCGACGCATGATGCAATGACGAATGCAGAAGCGCAGAGGATAGAGCAAAACAAAACACCGGTCACGAATTAGAAGTTTAAAATGAGAAATTTTAAAGAGAAATGTTGGAGAATTTTGATATAAGAGAAGCGGAGCTTCAGCCATATTTGTTTGAACCGTGAGAGGCGTCTAAGCTTACGATACTCCTACATCCTGCGTCATACATCGCGTCATGGGTTACTCTTGTTGCGTACGGTCGTTTGCCATATTTAAATCAGTTCATGTGAGTACAGTGGTTCAGTATTAATATTATAAAGCGACGAGAATATTTTTGGTGCGCCAAAATAACGACTTATTTAGTTATGGCCGATTTCAAAACACTGCTTCATGAAGCTTCGGATCATAAATGAATCAATGTGTCGAATCTGCTGTTCGGAGCGCCAAAGTCACGTGATTCAGCCGTTTGGCAGTTTGACACTCGATCCGAATCGTGATTCAATACGCTGATTCATTTGTGCTCCGAAGCTTCCTGAAGCAGTGTTTTGAAATCGGCCATCACTAAATAAGTCGTTATTTAGTGTTTTTTGGTGCACCAAAAATATTCTCGTCGCTTTATAATATTAATACTGAACCACTGTACTCACATGAACTGATTTAAATATGTTTTTAGTACATTAATGGATCTTGAGAGAGAAATGTCTTTGCTGGCTGTGCAGGCCTCACTGAGCCATCGGATTTCAACAAAAATATCTTAATTTGTGTTCTGAAGATTAACGAAGGTCTTACAGGTGTGGAACGACATGAGGGTGAGTAATAAATGACATTATTTTCATTTTTGGGTGAACTAACCCTTTAACCCCCTGGAGCCGGATGGATTATATATATGATGGATGGATGCATTTGTTTTTGGCTTCAAAACAGGTCCCCCAGTTCACTACCATTATAAATCTTTGGAGAGCAAGGATATTTTTTTAAATATATCTCTAATTGTGTTTGTCTGAAAGAAGATAGTCATTAACACCTAGGATGGCTTGAGGGTGAGTAAATGGGAGCATGGGGTAATTTTCATTTTTGGGTGAACTGTTCCTTTAATAGGCAAAGTCTTTGGATGTATCAGGGACATTTAGTCCATAAAATTAGCTCCAGCTAAGGAATGGAAAATGTAATGATGGTTTGCATCATTTGCCCTCTGGTCCTTGTGTTCTTGTAAAACTCTGTACACACCCTCTATTAAACTCACAGGATGAATCAGTCCCTGAATCCTCTAATGTTTTTCCTTTCTTTTTGTTCTTCTTTCTCATTGAAACTGCACATTCAGCCATTGCTCAAACCAGGGAGAATTGAGTCGAATTGTTAAATCAATTAAAAATGTTGTCATTATTTTCACATCTTAATGCAATTCCAAACCAAAATTGTCTTTTCTTCATCTGTTTAACACAAAAGGTGATTTTTTTTTAAACTGGCTGCTGTTTTCAATATCCACAAAAATGTACCATAAAAGTATCATTAATGTTGTCAATTTGTGAACTATTTTTCATGAACAGGCTGAAATTTGTCACACTGACATCCGCCCTGCCCGTCCAATTCATGCACAGTTGAATTGATTATGCACTTGGATTTGTGCTTTCTGGAGCTAAAATGATTGAATAATCATGCACTTAGTTTGATCTTTTCCGTGATTCAGTTGATCCAGTTCACAAAAAATCCATATAATTTGTTCACTAGTCCACAGTCAGTGTAATTCAGGGGAAAACTGTGTGTTATTTAAAATTATTTCTTTTGTCTTCAATGTAAGAAAGAAAGTTTTACAGGTTTGGAAATAATGTTTGGTGAACTTTGTATTTGACAGGAGAGGCACAGTCACATAGTAACATAACAGTATGCATTTACACTGCAGGTCTTGATGCCCAATTCCGATTTGTTGACTATATCAGATTTTTTTTTTTTTTTGACAACTAGCTTACATCTTATTTTAAAAGTGACCGATATCTGCATTTACACTATACACTTGGTGAAACAACTCAAGGTAGATGTACTGACCTGGAAAAGCTTAGGCCGAAAAGGAAGTAAAATGGCGAGATTTGCAATGGACACAGATGCAAGTTTTGCTTTCCAAACATCTTTAAAGGTCAGCAAAACATTGGTCTCTAAAGGCAGAGAAAAAAGAGGAGAGCCCTTCCTTGTTGCCTGAACATTGAAAAGAGTCATGTGATCTCGGTTGGTGTCCACCTGAGTTGACGTCATTTCAATGACATACGACTCAGGAATATCCGATCTGTCTGCTTATATGGCAGATGCAAATATATATCTGATTGATTTATTTCCACATATGAATGAGGCCTGAAAGCAATCTGAGAATATCGGAATCCATGTGCTTTTTTCCTGCTTACACATTCATGGGTCATATCCGATCTGAGCCACATGGGAAGAAAAAATCGAAATTGGGTCATTTGAACCATATAATGTAAATGCGATGTTAGACAGCTTTGTTTAGGCATGAGTTAGGCGTGAAATCTGATATGGAGTCATTAGGACACTGGGCCAATCTGACAGCTATGCAGCACTTACAAGGTTCATCTGTAATAAGTATAATCAACATCTCTGCCAACTGAGCTGTTTTTATATAGCAGGCATTAGGGAACAGCAAGACTCTGTACAAGCTTGATCACACTGTTTGCAGAAGTGGTGAGATTGGGTGTTGGATTTGGTGCTTCTTCCCGGGTTAATGACATCACTAACCCTAAAATTTACATAAACCCTGCCCTCGTGAACACCAACAAAGGGGGTGAGGCCATGTTGGGCTGCTTTAGAGAAGAGGAAGAGTTGTTGTAGTAGAGTGTTGTTGTCATGCCGTCATTTTACGCCGGACTGCTTCACAAACGAGGATCAATTCAACGCTGGATTTTCACAAAAGATGAACATGACGGCACATGCTAGTGGATGAGTTGAATCAACTCCACAGCAACTACATAAATTTATCCAGTAACCATTCAGAAACGTCCAGTTTCATTCTAAAAGTTGTAACTTCTTCCTGAGTCTCTCCATCAGTGTCGACTCCGGTTTGAACAATGTAAGGCTGAACACCGTTACTGACAATCCTCATTTTGGCTGCGTGAGATTCTCCAGCTTTGTTGTTGTTGAGCTGTTAATGCTCCGCCCTCTTCTGGAAAGGGGGCGGGGAGCAGCAGCTCATTTGCATTTAAAGGGACACACACAAAAACGACGTGTTTTTGCTCACACCCAAATAGGGGCAAATTTGACAAGCTATAATAAATGATCTGTGGGGTATTTTGAGCTGAAACTTCACATTCTGGGGACACCAGAGACTTATATTACATCTTGTAAAAGGGGCATTATAGGTCCCCTTTAATTCAATGTTTTTATTTAGCCTAAACAATACTTGTTATATTGTCTGGATAGATTTTTGGCTTCTTCTGTCTCTGAGCTTAAACTGCTCACATTACAGCCAGCATAAATGGTATGATCTAGGGTTGGGGGCACGGCCTCGTTCAGACTGTAAGTTTAAATGTGATTTTTGTGCATATCTGATTGGAATCTGATCATATTTAAAAAGGTGTGAATGTCAAAAAAAGTAATATGAAATGCATTTACAAATCACATCAGATCTGAACAGTTGTGGTTTGAAATCCTATTCAAATTGCATTTCTGGAAATCTGTTTCAGTTTGACCGCTCTAATTTGATTTCTTGTGGTTTATGTATGTCACTTTCTCAGTGAGGTCAGACGTTGTTATAGGAAACATGCTGAAAGTCGCTGCAGAAACAAGGCTGTGTTGTTGCAAAGTGACGGTTAAACAGAAATAATGGTGACAATTTTTTGAGACCGGCGGAGATGACAGCTTGGAATAAAGCCACGCAAACCAGCCTCCTATGTTTCTGCCACTGCCTCAGAAGGCATAGTAGTCCCGCGCGGTGGTTGCGTACTGTCATGTTGTAAATAAGACAACATCTGTATTGCAAACTCCTCTACGTTGCTGTTGTTGTGTTTGGGGTATGCCTACCAAAGCAATGTCATTGCCATAGAAATCAATGCAAATATTCTGGAAAACGTAAGAGGTGCACGGGACACACACATTGCGATACACAGTGTGGTCAATAATTTAGATCAGATTCCATTCAGATACACAAATAATTGAATTTGGACTGACAGTGTGAACGTAGTCATGGGATAGGGTTCCACTCATAAAAATTAGGCAATGACCGCAATAATAGCTTACGCCTCAGTCGATCAAAACCTGCCGGTGCAGAAACAAAACTTTTTTTCTGAAAAATTTGCTGTACAATTACCTCAATGTCAATAAAGTTTTTATTGACATTCCCCTCGAGACATTAAATTAGTGTTATTATTTTTAATTATGAGCCCCAATAAATGAATTTCTTTTTGGTACTCATGTAGATCTAGCAGAATGGAGAGAAATGCATGTGGTCGTTGAGAATCAAGTGGATGTTATTTGAACTCTATGACCGACCTCTTTCCAAGTGAAATAACTTTACTGCGTCTTAGTTGCACAGAAGCAGAAATCACATCTCATGATCCAAATTTAACATCTACCTCAGTCACAGCATGTGGACTCCATTGGAACTTTGGACTCCATTCACATTCGACTCTTTTTCCACTTACTGCCTTACAGGAAGCAGAAAGCCTTTAAGGCTGTACGTCTTAGGCTTCGTTCCAAATGGCGCTCTTGATATGTACTTATGGTCTTGCAGACCTGCCATGGCTCGTGTGCCTGTGAGACCGTAGAACATCCCATTGGATATTTTAGGGATCTCACGACCGCCCACTTTGCAGAAGCACTGATGCAGGCTCCAGAGAAACTTTACTGGATAGTTTATGTGAAATAACGTCATCGAAGTGTGGATTTTGAGGTAGACCACGTAGGTTTAGCATGGCATTTGGGACCTTGTGAAGGCGTTTGACTGTGATTAATGCAAAAAGGTTGGGTTTTCAATTGTCTACACTGCAAGTAAATCACACACATTTCACTCTAGGTGACTAAATAATGTCTATCTTTAGACACTGGCTAATAAATTGTTAGACTTCACTTGCTAGTTAGAGGCTAAGAAGAAGTTTAGCATGGATATGTTTTCACTTGCATACACTTGAACACTCTGACTAAGCGTTTGAGAGTTTGTCTCTCCGTGGCTTTACGGCACAGTGAGTGCACTATTCCTAGTGTATGAGAGCGCTATTCCTATTCACAACGTATTTGACACATCATAAACTCTTGGCTTGGCTTTGAGCGCTCTGTGTTTCTCTCACACACACACAAAGAGAGTACATACTAATGCACTACTACATAATATTCCCCTTGTCAAAAAGACACAAATATAATAATAACTAAGCAGAAGCCACTGCCAGCTGGTTCCTTCGGTAGTGGGCGGGAATAATATGCAAGCAGCAATCACATTGGCTAGCGCTCATCACGTTTTGATTTCAGCAAAACAGTTTGAGTGAATGCAGAGCACATTATTCATGAGCCCAGCAGCCTATCAGACCTTTTATATCATAGTAGAGCCAGTTAAAAACAACCCAAGTTGGGTTGAAAATGGATAAACCCAGCAATTGGGTTGTTTTAACTCAGCAGTTGGGTTAAACCTGCTGGGTAGTTTTATTTAACCCAACTATTGTTTAAAAATTACTGTATTGTTTGCTTAAAATGAACCCAAAATATGTTGGAAATGAACATTTATTAATAAGTTTAGTGAATAATAATTAAACAATAAACATTTATTAAATTGCTTATTAATAAATGTTCACTTTTTGATTATTATTGTTGCCTCTAGTAATTATGTGTCTGATTTTTAATTTCCAACATATTTTGGGTTCATTTTAAGCCAGCCATATAGTCATTTTTTAAACAATATTTGGGTTAAATAAAACTACCCAGAATGTTGGGTCAAACGTTTAACCCAACTGCTGGGTTAAAACAACCCAAATGCTGTTCTTAACCCAGCATTTTTTAGAGTGTAGTATTTTATTATTGTTCATTTTTTACAGAAACTCAGAATGAACAATAATGTCAAGCATTGCTACATAAGTTTTATACTACACTCTAAAATATGTTGGGTTAAAAGCAACCCAAGTTGGGTTGAAAATGGACAAACCCAGCGATCTTGTTGTTTTAACCCAGCGGTTGGGTTAAATGTTTGCCCAAACCTGCTGGACAGTTTTATTTAACCCAACTATTGTTTAAAAATGACTATATGTCTGGCTTAAAATGAACCCAAAATATGCTGGAAATTAAAAATCAGACATATAATTATAGAGGCAACAATAATAATCAAAAGTGAACATTTATTATTAAGCAATTTAATAAATGTTTATTGTTTAATTTTTATTCATTAAACTTATTAATAAATGTTAATTTCCAACATATTTTGGGTTCATTTTAAGCAAGCAATACAGTAATTTTTAAACAATATTTGGGATAAATAAAACTACCCAACAGGTTTGGCAAACATTCAACCCAACCACTGAGTTAAAACAACCCATTAGCTGGGTTTGTCCGTTTTCAACCCAACTTGGGTTGTTTTTAACCCAGCATTTTTAGAGTGTATATATATGCTTGATTGACTTATGTTTCCGTTGTTATGCTTTAAAATTCTTTCACATGTGAATGTATCTTTGTAAAAAGCTGTGCCATTTTGTGAAGAGATTCCACATCATTCATATATAAATTATTCATTCCAAATCATATGCATACATACATGCATGCATGCATAAATACAGTCTGCAAGTAAACCTAAAAAGAAAATGACCAGCCAATGGTGATTCTATTTTCAAGGTGTGCATAGATGGTTGGTTTGTGGAGGAAAAGGTGTGTTTTTTGGCTCATTGAGGGAAAGAGAATTTAGCTGACCTAGTGATAGAAGAGTATTTAGCCCCTGCCTCACTGCAGCAACAGATTGGCCAGCCACCACCCACTGACCTGCATCCTTTAAGCCTCTCCACAACATCCTGTGTTAATCGCCCCTTTAGGAGCTTCACTACTGTGCATCATTTTGGACGCTTTCATTGAAACTCCTCAGACAATGAAAATGTATTCCCTTTCAGGACTACTGATGACAGTTTCCAGTGTAAAGTGCCAGGAATGCAGAGGCAGTTATTCCGTTAGTCATGCAGGGTCATATATCAGCCTATTCTGCTCTCTGTGGTGCAGTGGAAGGTGATGTTGTAGGCCTTCGGGAGCGTGCGCGTTAGGGGGTTGCAGTAAGCCTGCGATTAAGTTGCTGGGTAGACTGAGGTGAGGAGCAGACAGGAAGTGATGCGTTATGGGCCTGCATTGCGCTCTAAGAGCAGATTAGTCTGGAGTTACTCTCCATGACCGTCTAATCTCCTGCACTGTCACCTAGAAAACAAAAACAACTCGTTCCCTATAATTCTGTATTACATTTGCTCAGAATCAGCTTTACGACTGGGTCAATGACTGATTTTTTTATCTTTTATCTTATTAAAGGGGACCTATAATGCCCCTTTTACAAGATGTAATATAAGTCTCTGGTGTCCCCAGAATGTGTCTGTGAAGTTTCATCTCAAAATACCCCACAGATCATTTATTATAGCTTGTCAAATTTGCCCCTATTTGGGTAAACACACCGTTTTTGTGTGTGTCCCTTTAAATGCAAATGAGCTGCTGCTCCCGGCCCCCTTTCCAGAAGAGGGCGGAGCTTTAACAGCTCAACAACAACAAAGCTGGAGAATCTCACGCAGCCAAAATGACGAAAGTGTTCAGCCTTACATTGTTCAAACCGGAGTCGACACTGATGGAGAGACTCAGGAAGAAGTTACAACTTTTAGACGTTTCTGAATGGTTAGTGGATAAATTGATGTAGTTGCTGTGGAGTTGATTCAACTCATCCACTAGCATGTGCCGTCATGTTCATCTTTTGTGCAAATCCAGCGTTGAATTGACCCTCGTTTGTGACGCAGCCCGGTGTAAAATGTATGGTTAGAACACGTGATATTTTTAGAGTCAATAAATTTTCTTGAAATTTTTTTTTCAAAAATGTTTATTAATCTGCACTGATTATTTTAATGATTCGCTTGTGCTTTCCTATAAATTTCAATCTGTATTGGTGAGTCACTTCAGTCCCAGTCCACGCAAACACACACATTTGTGATCTGAGTGAATTGTGAGTCAGCATACTTGATATTCAAATTAACCCCTCCGCAAGACTGCGGAGGAGGAGGAACGCTCTTGTTGTTTGTTCCATCAGTCCCTATGCAAAGTTCATTTTGCAGCCTTGCTCTGAGCCACATATGTTAAATATCGCTGTGAGGTGCAGGCTTGTTTGCTTTGGAGGCTAATACTCTGTGTGTTAATGGTCTCCAAAGACACCCAGCGTGAATGTGCTGGGCCTGAAACGGCCTACTTCTTTTCTGCCATGTTGACTGCATATAAAACTGACTAAATGTTTCCATGCTAGAAGTTCTCTACAATAGATCAAGAATATATTAAGGCTATGTGATTTTGTTGTTGGATTGTCTAATTGAAAGAGAGTCTGTTCTGAGCTGGTCTGCCCAGCAGCAGATTGTGAGGTAAAGTTAATTCACATGGGGCTGCCAAAGCATGAGTTTGATCTCAGATATTTAGAAGTTCCACTGCAGCAATTTGAATCAATTTTACCTCTCACCCTTCTTGGATCTCAGTAAATGGCTGGAAGAGATTTGCACATGCAAATATATGCACAAACAAGTATACAGTCCCAAGCACATTTTATGCTAAGTACAGGCTCTACTTGTAAGTGCAAGTAGTTAAATCATTAATCTATGTAGATTAAACTCTTCTGAATATGGTGTTTGGATTATGATAGACATTTTGCTTCACACAGCAAAATATGATTAAGCAGCAATGTGTGAGTTGTAGAATCTGGGCTCCAGACTGCACAAATCATTTAGGAACAAATGAATGTTTACAGAATCATAAATTTAATGTTCACACAATACTGATCCTGATTGTACTTGTGCCAGATAAATATTGATGCTTTGTAAGATTTTTTCCAAGATAGGCAGAAATGAAGTGTGTTAGAGTTTTCATTTTGACTCATGTTTTAGTGAGGGAGTCAGTTGTAAACTCAGTAACGGCTCTGAATGGTTCAACTGAATGAGTTTGGCCCTGTTTTTGGTTGATCAGATCACAAGTGGACGAGGGAGATACTCGTTTCCACCTTTTATGTTAATCTGTCTCTTTGGCCACTTTCAACCACTTCTGTCCTGATTAAAACTGCATGTGGAATGTTTTCCTAACTGTCACTATCAGCAAATATTTTTTTACCTTTAACAGAGTGTCTATTTACACTAACTGCAAATAGCGTCCCTTGTTGACAAATGCTATTTACACTAGCTCCACCCACCAATGTTTGATTGGGCCACTCAAGTCTTAAAAAACACACAGAGAATTCAGTGGTACAGCACTAGCAAGTAAGGCTCGCAGACCTGGCTTTTAACATGATCGACGCAGGTTCGAATCCGCCTTTTGCCGAGCTCGCTTTTTTTTTTTCAATAAAAATGAAAATGATGTTCTAAAAGTGGAAATAAACTGCGAACGAGTGTTCAATAATATTAAAAGTGTTTATTGGGTAGGGTTAGGGGAAGGTGTAGGAGGGTTTTTATTCTCCCAATAAGGCAGCATCTATTTAATAATTTTAATAAATATAATCATTTACACTCTATGATATTATTGCATCCTGTTAATGTCCAAAAATCCTGAGGTGCAAATAGTATCTGCCAATATATAAGTATAGATAGCATCTAATTACTATTTACTCTTATTGCAAAGAACTAATTCTTTTACATGGTGTAAATAGAATCTATCGCTATTTTCAACTAGTGTAAATAGCATATCGCTAAGAAAATACTGCTATTGTCACTTAGTGTAAATAGAATATATTGCTATATTCACTTAATGTAAATGGCATCTATCGCTTTTGCACTTAGTGTAAATAGCCGCTGCCATATTTTAAATATGTTGGCCTATTTTTGTCACGTTTCTCAAGATAATGTATTCTGCCAAGAAATACAACATAATGTTTATCTTTTTTTTCAGATTTTTTTTTGGTAAATTGTTTATTGTTGTTTTTGGGTTGGTCAGATTTTTTCATGTTTACCAAAGCTGCATTAATTTAATTAAAAGACAGTAAAAAGTAATGTTGTCACATATTATACAATTTAAAATAACAGCTTTATTTAGTTAGTTTTATTAAGTCTGATGGGAAAGCTGAATTTTAAGCAACCATTCAGCAGTCTTTAGTGTCACATGATTCTTCGGAGATCATTCTAATATGCTGATTTGCTGCTCATTTGGAAACATTTCCTATTATTATCAATGCTGAAAACAGTTTTGCTGCTTTCACACGAGGTCTGAAGTGATGAAGATAGACGACAGAATTATAAAATATGCATGAGGTTTATTAAACAAAAGGCTAGAGAGCATAACAGCTTGCATAAACACAAATAACAACCGACAACTAAAGAGTGAACAAGGAGGAACTTAAATACACAGTGGTGATGAACTAAATGATGATCAGCTGTAATGATGAGTTAGTGTCCATGGAAACAGATGAGTTGCGGGAAACAAAGACCAAGTAATACTGAAGAAAGCAAACTGAACATAACTGTGACAGCTGCTTAATATTTTTGTGCAAATCTTTATACATTTTTTTTTTTTTTTTTAGGATTCTTTGATGAACATAAAGTTCTTTACTGTCACTTTCAAACAACTTAATGCATCCTTTCTTAATGAAAGTATTCATTTCCTTTTAAAAGGACAATCTTACTGACCCCAAACTTTTGAATGGTAGTGTACACAGCACTGTACTGTCCCTTTGCTCTTATGTGAGTTCGCTGAGTTGATGTCTTTCCTGGCTCTGAAAGAATCTAGTTCCTTATGGTTCCATAGGGAGGGCTGTAGGTCCTGACACAGCTGAGGAGGAAAGGAACATCTGTCAGATTCTGCCACGCTCATACTTGATCTAGGACAGGCACTGTGTCTTCCCCTCACAGAACCTCAAATCCCTCTAATAGCAGTGACTTTTAGTCTGTTTTTACAGAGCGGTGTTTAACGAAACCAGAAACTGAACATTAAAGCTCAAAATATAGCTCCCCCAGTAAGGGAATACAGCCAACGAAGAAAACGCAGCAGATTGCAGTGACTGTATTTCTTTCTTCTCTTTGGTAGAGTGTCTGCAAGAAGATTTAGTGCTTTAGAAATCATTCATGTATGACAGCTGAGACAATCAGTGAAGCTGGAGCCTTTCATAATTAAAGACGCTTAATATTGCATTAGCAGTAATAATGTTATTTCACTACAATTTAGTTCTGCAATAACGCATGAAACCAACAAAAATCCCTGGTCTCAAGTGGAGAATGCACACAAGTCTGGTATGACTGATAAGGCACCAGTTTATCGCATACACATGTGTCTCAAGCTGAGTCACTGATCAAAGGGTTTTGACCTGTGGAGCTACTGGCATGTGCATGTGTTTAGACTGTAACTGTTGGTGCAGTATTTCAATAGACATTATGGCATGGAAACTTTTGGAATTACATTTCTCAAACTGTGGTTGGGACTCTTCTTGTTTCCATTAGAATCTTTAGCCTAATATTGTTGCTTAACTTACACTTGTTAACTAGCTGGGTTGTTCATTTTCTTTTACAAAATATACAGATGATAACCATTGTGTCCACTTGGATTATTAACATGACTACACTATGGTAAAACTGAGAATGCACAAATAAATAAATAAAATGACAAAGATTTTTAAAGGTTGTTCACAAAATGGAGATCACATATTATTGCATGGCTCCCTGGAACTTGATTTTGTTTGGGCACAATCCAGCACTCTGATATTATTCACCATCAACCATGGCAACACTGTATATCAGACCCCTCATCTAGGTAAAGGCCCTTTCACACTAGCAAAAATTTTTGGCACCAAAATTTGGTGCAAATTTTGTTTCGGATAAATGCAAATAAACGGTGGGTGGTCTGAATGAGAATGGCGCTTATGGAAAAGCAGAGTGGTGCACAACTTTTCGTTTCTGGTGCGTCCTCGTGCTGCAAAAAAAGTACAAAGGAGGGAAGGTGGGAGGGGCTCTTGGAAGATGTGTAGCTGGAGAGGGGCAAAACAAAACAAAGAGAGATAACAGTCCCCGATGGAGTTGATGACGGGAGAAGCCTAGGGTGCACAGACGAAACCAGGGGGATGACTGAGGCAGAGACGGTGAAAGAGAGAACCAGGGTGGAGCTGAACACCTCATGAGCCAGGGTGACACAGAAAGTCCGGAGGGCCAAGGTGGAGCCGCAGGTGGGTGCGACTGAGGCGAAGGCAGACCGGGGCAAAGACGGAGCGATTGAGGACAATGGCCAAACTGGAGTGAAGGTGGGGCCCGGCGAAACCAGAGAGGCAGAGGATCAAGGCAAGGAAGTCCGAAGCGAAGCCAGAGAGACGATGGAACAAGGTAAAGTCAAAAGAATGAGGGAGCCCGGCGGAGCCTGATGGATGACAGTCCATGGTGAAGCCGAGGGAGCGTTGCGCCAAGTTGAAGCCGCTGGGTCGGAGGGCTGAGGTGGAGTCCAGAGCTCGATGGCTAGAGGTGGAGATGGGATCCTCTGACCAAGAAAGCTCTGTGATCTGGAATACCTGAAGTGGATCAGCAGCACATGATTGAGCCAACTGAAGAAGCGCTGAGGGGCTGACAGAAACCAGCAAAAGGCAGGACTAGAGAACTGGTAGACTTTGAAGGAGGCGGTGGGAGAGGGAGGCTGGGTGGGCACACAAGAGATGCAGGAGATCTTAGGCCGGACAGAACCAGTGGGGACAGGAGACTCTGGGGAAAAACCTCTTCCAAACATTCATCCAAATATCCTGAGCCCAGGGACAACTTTACCTCAGTGGCGGGACTGTGGGCGGTGCTCCACTCTATCCCCACAAACTCCACTAACATACCCTAATGACGGATGTAACACCTGGTTCACACACCTTGACTGATTCAAACTCTGGGATAACTTCAGCCTCTGGGGTTTGCTCTATCTCAGCACTGGTTGCTGCTCCGATGCGGACACGGCTGGTCGCTGGCTGGGTTCTGTTTCGCAGGCTGTATAAAGGGATCCTCCAAGCTAGCGCATCCAAAAGAAATACTCCAAATATGGTCTTTGTTCTGGGAGGAGGTATAGATGGATTACAGTTGTATCTATGTTTAAATATACTCGTTTTTAGAGGGTTCCGTGTTCTGTCACGCATCGCTGTAGTAAAGTATCTCACAAAGACGAATTGCACAAAAGGAGTCTTTAATATAATCCACAGAAGAACACAGGAGAAGTTCAGGGGAAACAATAACCACGTTACATAGACGCCATGGAACACAGAACTGAGTAAACTGAGGGCTTAAGTACACACAGAGTACAGAGTAACACACCCCCTGGGTAACTCATTCAACGAGGGGCAAAACAAAAGAGAAATAACAGTCCCTGGTGGAGCCGATAATGGGAGAAGCCATGGTGTAGACCTAGGGTGCACAGACAAAACCACGGGGACAACTGAGGCAGAGATGATGAAAGAGGGAACCAGGGTGGAGCTGAACACCTGAAGAGCCAGGGTGACACAGAAAGTCCTGAAAGCCAAGGTGGAGCTGCAGGTGGGCGTGACTGAGGCGAAGGCATGAACTTGACAGACCAGGGCAGAGACGGAGCGATTGAAGACAATGGCCAAACTGGAGTGAAGGTGGGGCCCGGCGAAGCCAGAGAGGCAGAGGATCGAGGCAAAGAAGTCCGAGGCAAAGCCAGAGAAATTATGGAACAAGGTAAGGTCAAAAGAATGAAGGACCCCGGTGGAGCTTGAGGGATGACAGTCCATGGTGAAGCCGAGGGAGCGTTGCGCCAAGGTGAAAACGCTGGTTCGCCGTGCCGATGTACAACCCACGTAACAATAACAATTCTGCATATGACTGCAATTGAAGGTTTCAAACAGAGATGGCGACAAAGAGGAAAAATGCCGGACTGCAGCTTTAAATATACTCGTTTTTAGAGGGTTCCGTGTTCTGTCACGCGTCGCTGTAGTAAAGTATCTCACAAAGACAAATTGCACGAAAGGAGTCTTTAATATAATCCACAGAAGAACACAGGGAAAAGTTCAGGGGAAACAACAACCATGTTACATAGATGCCACAGAACTGAGTAAACTGAGGGCTTAAGTTCACACAGAGATCGTTAACACAACACACAACACCTGGATAACTCAATCAGCGACTATGACAACTGATTAGACAAGGAGAGAATGTCACACAGAAAGCAATGAGGACTGAACAAAACTCATAAGTAAACTAGACCGTGTATAATAAAACAAAACAAAAACAAATGTCAATGGTTGGCCAGTTTTCTTCAAAATGTGATGGAAAATAGATTAGAACCTTTCTTAATAAAAAGTTGTCACATTGATGGCATACAAATATTTAGGTCAGTCTGAGTAGACACATTGACACATCGTAATTTTCATCATTTGTCTTGGTGTGAACAGGCCTTAAGTGAAACAGATGCTCAACACACTGCGTACCATTTCTTTCTTGTTTCGTACAAATAAAACTGGTGCCATTTTGTGTCTTTTCAGTATCGATTGTACTGAAAATTACCTCAGAGGACTATATTACTGTAATATTGTTGCAGTGTTCACGGCAGACTGTTTTGTGCATTGCAATGAACTTTTTTCCTTGGATTATGCTTTAAAATAATCTATTGGTAAAATTATACCATTTATATTTTAACCATTTTTCTGTCTGTTCCACATTTTCTATTGGTATGTCTCTGATATTCAGTAGCGTGTGAGAGTTGCTCTGCTGAGCAGTGTGAACTCCAGCTCCCTGCATGCTGTTGACAGGCCAGTGGACATGGTTGGCAGGATCTAGGCCAGAGGCTTGTCTAAAGCCCCTTATTCAATGAGTTGTGACTTGTTCAAACAAAAGAACCAGAGCTGCTTTCTAACAGTCTGTTTGTGTCGCTGGCAAGCTTGTTATTCTGTCCACTCTGTCATAGATTTAGCCAGACTTCATACAGTGCATTAGCCTATATATGCTGTCTGTATGGATATATTGCTTGAACAACAAAACTCGTGCTCTTCCGGAGCTTATAAAATCAAACATGTATTTCATGCTACTTTAATAAGCAATATTGGGGTAAAACAAAAAGGTAGCACAACGGAATTTACTAATTTGATTCAACAGAGACTGTTTCCCCATGACACCACTGGTCTCTATTCCCATTGTGCTTTATACCTTATATAATGGACTGCACCAAAAGCTCTAATGTGAAAGCAGTTCTGTTTACATATGTAGGATATATTAAACAGACAATTAAAGGCAGGATATATGCGATTTGTTCCATAAACATTTTTTGTTATGCTGATAGCACTCACTAAGTTAAGTGGTCTAAATATATTCATATGTATATGTCTTTTGAAAGGCGTAGAATTGCATTCAGTCCGAATAATAGTTATTAAACAATAATATTTAAATTAACAACAATAGCCATTAGACAATAGGAAATAACACAAACAAACAAGCAATTCAGTCAAATGTACAAAATCAGCACTCTAGTACAGGATTCAAGTTAAATATAGCCTAAATATAAAGTTATGAAACTTAATTTTCCCCTTAACCCAAATCATTTATATCCCCCAAATGAATTATATCTCATGTTTAACCACTATCTTCAAAAGAGCCAGTGTTAAATTCTCAAAGGACTGGCTGAGATGAAGCTGTTCTCAGCGGGTACACGAGCACTGAACGTCTGCTGCCTGCCTGGAGCTCACATCTGCTAAAGCGTCTAAACAAATTGTAAAATAGGCTCTATGTTTACATATGAGTCACATATGTGAGGTCTAAATAACTATATATTAATCTAAAAAACTCTCTATATTCCGTGACATAACAACAGTAGTATTTGTAAAAAAAATATTGAGGATTTGCTCGACCACCACTAAAGTCGCCACAAGCGGAGTGATAAAAAATGGTGAAACGGTTCCAGTACTGAGGGAATATTGCATGGCTCTCAGCCAATCAGATTCAAGAACCAGAAAGAACTGTTGCATTTTATATATGTATATATATCCAAATTTAATCTTTTTTTTTTTTACCTTAAATAATGGCTTCTCCACTGGACTTTTGTTTTCTAGACCAATAGGGAATTTCCTCCCCACTAGGCTTTCAAACATGTCCGTTATATGACAGTATTCTGTAACTGTAGTCTTTCTTTTGTTAGGTTAATGGGTAATGATAACAACTACATAGTGTGCTATTTTACTCTAGTAGAGTAGGCCTATAGCATGATCAGTTTATTAGTCAGTTTTATTTATTTATTTATTTATTTCCAGTATGAAGGAGAAATGCTTGGGTAATTTATTCACTATTTTGTTTTGAGTAAGAGGCCTACATTTAAAACACTGCCCCCTAGTGAGTCCTAAATTATCACTTAGTTTCCATAGCAAAAACATGGATGAGTATGCCAAAAAAAACAAAAAACAAAACGACAGATAATGAGAAACTTATATACCATAAGTTTGTTTAAAGTAAATATGGCATTGTGAATGCAAAATTCACATTTCCGGACAAAGAACAAAAGGATTGATTGAAAATATTAATAGAAAAATGTGACCCAGGCTCACTTGCAATGATAAACATGGGTTGTGCCGACCACAATGTGTTCTCCACTGCAAATTATTGGCTGCCAAGAGCAGGATGCCATTTAAATTCAAGATACATTTATAAACCAAACACTGTAAAGAACACAACATGATAATATTAGAAAATTGCAATGTTCAATTTGAAGCCTTTTTTGTTTGTTTTTGTACAATGAATTTGAAGCGTGAGGACCAAAAATGGTGACAGATAGTAAGAGTTTACAATGATGTACATCAGTTGGGTTGTTGAGCAGCAGTTTTTTTGTCCTCTGTTATGCTTTGGGTTTCACATGTTGACCGGAAATGGCAGCTTGGAGGCAGTGAGTGAGCTATTCCTTCCTGGCACTGCTTGTGTGTGTGTGTGTGTGCTTAACTGGTAACTTTAGTTCACAATCTGTGTTTGTGTTCACAGTTTACAATATTACAATTCATGACTCTTTTTATGGTTATATAACAGTCGATTATATTTTTCCTTGACCATCATGTTGATTTTGTTGTTGTTCTAGTAAAAACAGTAATTTCTAATGGTTCTTAATCTTAGTTATGGTGCTGCTGATCGGTGCTCATTTCCACGGGACTTCCACCCCCTCACGTCAATGAAGTCAATGATGAGATTAAAACTATAATGGATTAATCACTGAAAGTCTGTGGATAGCTTAATTAGATTACATTCCAAGAACTCTCCTCAACTTCAATATTAGCTTTTGCTCTGTATAGAACTCAAGCAGAAAAGGTTTTTCTCTCATACAGATTGCCTTTCTCACTCACACTGACACTTGTAAATAGTCTTGACTTTCATTTGTATTGATTGAATATAAAAAAAAAATGCTTTATGTGATTAGTATTTTTAGTATAGCAGTTCTGACTCTAAATCTCTCTCTCTCTCTGTCTTTCTTCCAGGCGGAGGCAAGACTGGCAGCTAAACGGGCAGCCCGGGCAGAAGCTCGAGAAATCCGTATGAAGGAATTGGAGAGGCAACAGAAAGAGGTCAGGAGATAATCTGTTTGGCAGACAGTTACAGGTCTTCTTAGGCTATAAGAAATAGCCTGTATTGTACGGTTCTATATAGAGTGTTTCTCACTAGCTTTATTTAAGCAAAATTATACAAGAAAGAGTGTAATTACTAAATTTTGATTTAGAAAATATATTATGTCAGTAAATAATACTAAATAATTGGCATAGAAAAATATTCAATATCTTGTGCCTTGTGCAACAGTGTTGATATTCAGAATATTGAGTAACTTAATATTGACAGTTACTTTTATCTGTTTTTGCTGAAAAAAAAAAAAAAAGCCTAAACAAAATCAGAATTGAATTGGAGCAGAAACACATAAACCTTCTAAACCAGTCTTGAAGTTGTGACACAGAGAAAATAGCGTATAAATATTCATTTTTCTTGTATAAAGGTTTTGCTTAGCATATAGACAAAAAAAGGTGGGATGCATGTGATCATGTGATCATGTGCTGGTGTTTATCTTTGTCTGTAATAGTAAAATGAATATGTGATATGTATGTAGCGCAGAGTATGGCTTATGAGGTGAGTGTTATTACCTTTATTTAGTAATTGTATTGTCATGTGATATTTTTGAGAGTATCATATTTCAGAATAGCTTCTTTGATAATATTTAGCGTAATAGTGAAAATATTTGGGGTTGTCATTTAGAGAGTGCAGTGCTGTTGTGTGTGTTTAAATATATATTGTACAGATTATACATTACTGTTCAAAAGGTTGGGGTCAGTAATTTTTTTTTAATTGAAGAAAGTCTCCAAGAGTGCATTTATTTAATGAAAAATACAGTAGAATAGTAATATTTTTTATAAAAGTTGCCAGCCACTGCCAGCATTTTTTGATCATTTTCACAAAAATGTCATGGCCTCCGGAATATTTTATTGTATGAATATCTGAACATGCAATATATCAAAAGAAAGAACAGAGCCTCTGCTTAAAACAACAACAAACATTTTATTCTAGCTTCACGCATTCTTTTTTATCATTTCATTAAAAAAGCACCATTTTGAACAAAAAGCTGAGAAAATTACATTTTTGTCAACACCGTGCATAACCAATGCTTTAATGCTTGTTTCTTCCTTTTTTGTGAATGTTTTGATCGGGAGATTCTGTACTCTTTCAGAAGATGCATAACAGCGCCCCCTACCATATAACAGTGAAAATATAGATTGCCGGAAAATTCCATCAATGGTGAGGAAAGAGTTAAAGGATTAGTTCACTTTAAAATGAAAATCAGCCCAAGCTTTACTCACCCTCAAGCCATCCTAGGTGTAAATGACTTTCTTCTTTCTGATGAACAGATGTGTTAATAAATATCCTGACGCATCCGAGCTTTATAATGACAGTGAGCGATATCAATGAGTATGAGCTGAAGAAAGTGCTTCCATCCACATCCATCCATCATAAACGGCTCCGAGGGATTAATAAAGTCCTTCTGAAGCGAAGTGATGCATTTGTGTAAAAAAAATATCCATATTTAACAAGTTATGAAGTAAAATATCTGTAATTCATTCAACTTACGAAGAAAGTGTAAGGCCTCTTGCTGTTCAAAACGCTTATGCTACATCCTACGCCTTCCGTATTCAACTTCACAACGTCAGTTACACTTTCTTCGTAAGTTGAATACGGAAGGTGTTCTGGAGGTAGCTAGATATTTTACTTGTTAAATATGGATGTTTTCTTACACAAATGCATCGCTTCACTTCAGAAGGGTGAGTAAAGCTTGGGGTAATTTTCATTTTAAAGTGAACTAATCCTTTAATGCACCCTTTGTGAATAAAATTATTAATTTCTTAATCAATTTATATTAATCTTACTGACCACAATCTTTATAGTAGTGTATGTGTCCAATAAAAGTCCAGTCAAAAAACAAATTTTAACATAAAATACCTCAGAAAATCAATTTTATGCTGTTACACATTAGCACAATTTCACCTTTTTCTTCAGAAATATTGCTTTATAACTCCATTGTAAAATACATCCGCCAGACCATTAAGGGTTCATTTGTTGGCTTTCTGAATCAGAATGATTTTTAAAAGGCTTTAGAGAATGTTTTGGGTTTTATAAAAATGACAATATATTTTAGGCTGTTAGATTTTATTATTCTTTATACCAGCTCTATCCTGATTTATTTATCCCTATAGTCTCCTTTAAGCTCTTTATATCTTTCTCTTCCTGTCTCACTTTCTTTCTTTCTCTTCATCCTGGTCTCCCTGCCGTTTAATTAGATATATCAAGCGCAAAAGGTAAGATATCTTTCAAAATGTGCTCACATATTTGACCATCAGAAATACAAGCTGTAGTATTTTGCATTGTTGTTTTATGAACATGCAGGTTATAAAAATACAGCTAAAGCTTGAGGAAGACCAATCCCTCACTCAAACCTGTTTTTAACATCCTCCTATCCTTTCATTGCTACCCTTCCTCACTTGATCGTGTTGCTCTCCTCCTCTCTGCACCAGAAATACTATGGGCTGGACAGCAAATGGGGCCATATTGAACAGTGGATGGTATGACCTGTCATTATACCACACTGCTGCATGCAGTAGACACCAAAGATAGAATTCAAATTAGAAAATGCACACAGCGCAGGTCCTGAATGCATTAATCAAACCCTAACTATCACAGCGTACCCTTCAGAGAATGAAGTGTGATTGGTTGGTGTTGCATGTCTCTTAGGCAGTCTGTGTCTGATCCTCATTTCACAGGCTTTTCTGGAGCAGTGGGGGGCAGGAGGCCCATCTGACATGTTAGGGCTTAGTAGAGGTGGTCATAACATACAGCCGGATTATAGGGCGGTCGCGTGACCCACATCTTAAAGCACTCAACCCTCTCCTCCCACCCCTCCAGACACCCTGTCTGAGCCCTGTAATAAACCGTGATATGACAGACAGCGTAATCTCTCAGTGCATGCTTTGTTCAGTTTTTGCGGTGTTTGATAATCATGTGACCTTTTGACCTAAAACTTCCTGCTTTCTGTCCTCTTTTCCTCCTCTGCTTTTCAGGAGGACAGCGAGCGGTATTCCCACCGCACTCGGAGACATACCTCGGTCTGTATCTCTCCGTCTGCTTTTTGTCCTTGGCTTTATTTAATATTTCTTTAGTCCCTTACTTTTGCCTGTGTTTCATCCTCTCCATCACTCTCTTCCTGTGTTTCATTTTTGCCTGTAGTCTGCTGTTCATAACAGATGTCAGATGTACTTCACCCAGAAATGAAAATCAGTTACTCATCTTTATGATGTTAAAAAACTAAATTCCATGCTAATTTCCATGCGGTTACAGTGAAGCTTTCAAACATCATAAAACTCCATAAAAGTGTCATAAAAATAGTCCATATGACTTTTGTGCTAACTATACCAATATGAAAACTTTGTGTGAGAAACAGACAATGTAGGCAAACCCTGAACTGCACACACACACACACACACACACACACACACACACACACACACACACACACACACACACACACACACACACACACACACACACACACACACTTACTATCTAAATGCGCACATACCCTGTTTTCCCTGCTTGTTTCTGCCACAGTAATTGCAACTTTTTATGTCCCAATTTTGACATTTTTCTTGCAATTGCGAGTTTATGAAGTCAGAATTGCAAGTTATAAACTTGGAATTACAAAGAAATAAAGTCAGAATTTAATGATATAAACTCGCAATTGTGAGAAAGAAAAGTCAGAATTGTGAGTTATTGTGAAAAAAAAAAGTCAGAATTACGTGTTTATATCTTTATTTCTAAGAATTGTGACATATAAACTCACAATAGCGAGTTATAAAGTACATACTGTGAGATATAAACTATACCAGTTGTGAGAAAAAAAAGAGAATTGTTAGATGAAGTAAAAATGATTATTTTTTTTATTTTTTTCATTCTGTGGCGGAAACATGCTTCCACGGTTTTTATATACAGCTAGTTATGAATACTAGAACTGCAAAATATGTAGGTACACACACAAAATTTTAATTATAATTAAAGGGTTAGTTCACCCAAAAATGAAAATGATGTCATTAATGACTCACCCTCATGTCGTTCCAAACCCGTAAGACCTCCGTTCATCTTCAGAACACAGTTTAAGATATTTTAGATTTAGTCCGAGAGCTTTCTGTCCCTCCATTGAAAGTGTATGTACGGTATACTGTCCATGTCCAGAAAGGTAATAAAAACATCATCAAAGTAGTCCATGTGACATCAGTGGGTTAGTTAGAATTTGTTGAAGCATCGAAAATACATTTTGGTCCAAAAATAACAAAAACTGCGACTTTATTCAGCATTGTCTTCTCTTCCGGAATCCTTTCCATTGAATTGATTCCATTGAATCCTTTCATCTGTCGACGTTGGTAATGCACTTTTACGTGGTTGTTTTTGGCGATTAGGACATCCGCGACATTTTGAAGCATCGAAAATACATTTTGGTCCAAAAATAACAAAAACTACGACTTTATTCAGCATTGTCTTTTCTTCCGGAATCCTTTCCATTGAATTGATTCCATTGAATCCTTTCATCTGTCGGTGTTGGTAATGCACTTTTCAACGCCGTGGTTGTTTTTGGCGATTAGGACATCCACGACATGCACACTTACGCACCATTTTAAAAAATATAGCAATACCAAAATACAAACAATGTAGAATAGCTTGAATACAGCGTGCGTCTCCCTCAGACTGTAAACGAAGCTCTGGCGCACCGGATAACACGTCAGCAGCATCACTGCGGAGTCGTGAACCACACTCCGGAGCAGAAGGGGACGGTAATGCACCAATAAGCTGGATGCCAACCGCCGTGAAACAGGAAAGAAGAAGAAGCGGAGTTGTGAACGCGGATTGACAACAGACCCTGAAGAGAATACGATGCTGAATAAAGTTGCAGTTTTTGTTATTTTTGGACCAAAATGTATTTTCAATGCTTCAAAATGTCACGGATGTCCTAATCGCCAAAAACAACCACGGCGACGTAAAAGTGCATTACCAACACCGACAGATGAAAGGATTCAATGGAATCAATTCAATGGCAAGGATTCCGGAAGAGAAGACAATGCTGAATAAAGTCGCAGTTTTTGTTATTTTTGGACCAAAATGTATTTTCGATGCTTCAAAACTTCTAACTAACCCACTGATGTCACATGGACTACTTTGATGATGTTTTTATTACCTTTCTGGACATGGACAGTATACCGTACATACATTTTCAATGGAGGGACTGAAAGCTGTCGGACTAAATCTAAAATATCTTAAACTGTGTTGCGAAGATGAACGGAGGTCTTACGGGTTTGGAACGACATGAGGGTGAGTCATTAATGACATCATTTTCATTTTTGGGTGAACTAACCCTTTAAGAAAAAATCACTGACAAAAATGTTGTATGCATCTAATTCTATCCTTTTTTTGACCCACATTTTCTTTAGCTGTTTGCTATTGGCAGTAAACTCACAGGCATGCAGAAAAGCAGAGTTTTACACTCCCTGTTTTCTTTGTCTTCCTGTCTCAGATATCAGATGATGAGGAGCGGATGTCTGTTGGCAGTCGGGGCAGTTTGAGGGTTAGTATACCTGTGATTCTTTCTATAAAGCTTTCATTGGAATGATACAATTACAAAAAACATTGGAGATTTTATTTGACGTTTATTTTCTCTTAATTTTAATCTTCTGTCACTTAAATATTATAGATATTCAGGATTTACACTACCGGTCAAGGCTGCATTTATTATGTAAAAAACAATAATATTGTGAAATATTATTACAGTTTAAAATAACTGTTTTTAATAACAGTTTTTATTTAATTAGATATTAAAATGTAATTTATTTCTGTGATGGCAAAACTGAATTCATTAATGCATCCATTAATTCAGTCTTTAGTGTCACATGATCAAGTCTAATTTGTTATTATTGGTGCTAAATTGATAATAATGTTATTATCAATGTTGAAAACAGTTTTTGCTGCTTATTATTTTTGTTGAAGCCATGATACACTTTTTTCAGGATTATTTGATGAATAGAAATGTTCAAAAGTTCAATATTTATTTTAAACAGACATATTTGTAACATTCTGACATTTTGATAATTTTAATGTTTCCCTGCTGAATAAAAGTGAATGAAAGTTTCTTTCTTTCTTTCTTTCTTTCTTTCTTTCTTTCTTTCTTTCTTTCTTTCTTTCTTTCTTTCTTTCTTTCTTTCTTTCTTTCTTTCTTTACCTTACTTGACCAAAGCTTTTGAATGGTAGTGTTTCACAATTTCCACAAAAATATTAAGCAGCAAAAATGGTTTTCAACAATGATAACGATAAGAAAATATTCTTGAGGACCAAAATCATCATATCAGAATGATTTCTGAAGGATCACTGAAGACTGGAGTAATGATGAAAATTGCCATAACAGGAATAAACACTACATAAACACACATTTTAAAATATATTAAAATAGAAAACAGTTATTTTAAATTGTAAAACATTACAAAATTGCAATTAACCTAATCTAAACTTTTGACCAGTAGTGTAAGAAAACATCAGTCAAATGCAAAGAGAAACAACGCAAATATAGCTTGCTCAAATCACTGAAGTTATGTCAAATAAATAAATCTAATCTCATTATTTGAAGCTAATTTATTAAATAAATAAGCATTAATGATACAGAATAATGAATCCAGAGTCTGTGCGGCTGCCGTTTGCACACAGATCCCTGTCACTGCTTATTCCCGCTTTCATTCATTCTTCATCACTTGTGCGACAGTCTGTCACCGCAGCTATTTTCATGTTTTTTTTATTTCTCATTCTCACGTTGCTCTTTTGTCCTCTTCTGCTTGCCGTAGGGTAACCACACAGATCTCTGCAGCAGCACCAGCAGTCTGCCTTCAGCCAGACTACAAAATGGACGGGTCTGTCCCTCTCACAATCCCTAACAATCCCTCTTTATTCCTTCCTTTAGAATTAGTTCTCTTCTTCATTGTTTTTTCTTATAACCCTTTCTTCATTTTGCCTGCTCCTCTTTCCTCGGTCATCTCACAGGAACGCTTATTTTCAATCAACTGTCAGTAGATCAGAATCTGAAGGGTTCTGGAAGTGAAAAACACATTCAAAATAACCAAATTGATTGACAAATAGAGTTTTTGTGAAGAAAAAATATCAATTTAAGTGATTGTGTAGGCAACTGTAAAATCCTAAGATTTCAACTTATTTAAAATTATTATTTTCATGATTTATCACATTTTTTCTTTTGTCAAATCAACTTAGATAATTAATGTGATTCATATAACATAATATTTTGAGTTTCTCCTTGATTAAATCAATCGCCTTCATTGTATTAACTCAATTTTTTAATTTCAATGAACTTAAAAGTTTGAGGCAAACAGGTAACTATTTTTTTAAAGTTAAACCAACAATTCTTTTTTACAACGTGTATATTCTTAAGTACTACATTATACTCGCAATAGCACTGTGAAATCCACCAATCAGAGAAGTCATTGTTACTGAAACTAGCAGTGCATCTTCTTGTGCGGCCACATTAGCAAAACTTGAAATTTTGTGAATTAAAAAAGTCCATTATCAATAGTGTAGTGATGTATGAAGCACCGCTCACCCAGAACTCACTGTGACAAACTTGAATGCGATGCAATGGAAATTTTTCATCCTTAAGCGAAATTCCCGATCTCATGGATTCCTATCAAAATATTTTTGTTTTCCTTTTGGTCATGAAAATTTTCCAAACATCTGTAAATGTGTTTGCACTTTATTTTTTTGCATTAAATAGTATTCAAGGTTAGAATTGGTAAATCCCAAATGTTGACAATTGTCAGTTGTGGTCAGATGATATACAGTACTATTTCCAGTGTATTTTCAAATTGTATTATTTTGATTGAATGTTGCTAAATGCAAATGCGAACATGCAAACAGTAAAATGCATGTTTTACTACCTATTTTAAATGAATATTGAGAAAATGAATGGATACTTTTTTTAAAAAAAAAAAAAAAAAAAAAAATACTTTCGTAACCAAGAAAGCTACAAAAGTGAGCTGCCAATATTTTGGTCCTTACAAACTTGTTTTAAGATGTAGTGCTTCTTTGTACACTCTAACATAATGCTGGGTTAAAAACAAACCAAGTTGGGTTGAAACAGACAAACCTGCTGGGTAGTTTTGTTGAACTCAACTATTGCTTAAAAATTGTATTTCTTGCTTAAAATGAAATAATAATTAAACAATAAACATTTATTAATTTGCTTATTAATAATTGATCACCTTTTGATTATTATTGTTGCCTCTAGTAATTATGTGTCTGATTTTTAATTTCCAACCTATTTTGGGTTTGGGTTTATAGTAATTTTTAAACAATAGTTGAGTTAAATAAAAATAACCAACAGGTTTGGCAAACATTTAACCCAACCGCTGGGTTAAAACAACCCAATTGCTGGCTTTGTCCATTTTCAACCCAACTTGGGTTGTTTTTAACCCAGCATTTTTTTAGAGTGTAGGATTTTCTAATTAAATATTTTTTTCTTATATTTATTTATTTAGGGGAGAGATGATTATTTGACTTGAAAAATGTTTAGTATTGAAATGAAATGTTATGAGCATATATATTTCTTCCTCCCCTCTCTGTCTGTCTTTAGCCCTCTGCGCTTTTTAGTGAAACCCCCCGTTCAAGAAGTCACAGGGTTTGTTTCCAGTTGTCGTCTGCATGCAACCTGACATGCAGATTGTTTGTTCACTCTGTTTCATCTTGGTGAATACATGGCACACATTGTAATGAACATAAAGATATAGTTCATCCAAAAATGGAATCTGTTGTCATCAAAATTCATATTACATTTTTTTTTTGTGTGTGTGTGTGTGTGTGTGTGTGGTACACAAAAGGAGTGATCTAGTAGAATGTTCAAGCTGTTCTTTTCTATACTATGAAAGTGAATGATGAATGATGTTCCTTGTCCCCATCCTTTCCCATTTGATAAAGTGTGCTTCATTTTATTGCATTTGTAGTGTACTTCAAATCTTAAAAGCATTTAAAAAAAAAAAACAAGTACTTGCTGATAATATTAAAGGGTTAGTTCACCCAAAAATTAAATTCTGTCACTCTCATGTCGTTCCACACCTGTAAGACCTTCTTTCATCTTCAGAACACAAATTAAGATATTTTTGATGAAATCTGAGAGGTTTATGACTCGTCCATAGACAGCAATATAATCAACACTTTTAAGGTCCAGAAAGGTACTAAAGACATCGTTAAGTCATGTGACTGTAGTGGTTCAACCTTAATGTTATGAAGAGACGAGAATACTTTTTGTGCACAAAAACAAAACAAAAATAATGACTTTATTCAACAATCTCTTCTCTTCTGTGTCATTCTCATACGTTGTTTACGTCCAGCGCTTCCAAGTTCTACGTCAACATCACATGCATGCATCGTGCTGATCACGTGATCAGCTCTGGCCAATACTGAACCAGCATTCGGACATAAACATGGAAGCCTTCACTGTGCTTACTGCATCACCTACGTAAGGATAATGACAGGAAGAGAAGATATTGTTGAATAAAGTCGTTATTTTTGTTTTGTTTTTGTGCACAAAAAGTATTCTCGTCGCTTCATAACATTAAGGTTGAACCATTGCAGTCACATGACTGTTTTAATGATGTCTTTAGTAGCTTTCTGGATCTTGAAAGTGTTGATTATATTGCTGTCTATGGACGAGTCACCTCTCGGATTTCATCAAAAATATCTTAATTTGTGTTCCGAAGATGAACGAAGGTCTTACGGGTGTGGAACGACATGAGGGTGAGTAATTAATTACATTATTTTCATTTTTGGGTGAACTAACCCTTTAATGAAATAAAAAGTCATGTTTGTATACTTAAAGAGAGTACACTTTCATGACTGTTTTTAACACGCTTAAACGCACTTTTAAAAAGTGCACTTTCTAACAATGTCCTATTAAAAGTTGCACTCATTATGTTTATTAATTTTTGTTGTGCATTAGAGAAGTATGTTATGCATTGACTAAAGCACATGTAAATTACTTGATTATAACTTTAGCCATTAACATATTTATATTATAGTAATATATTTTAAATGTACTAAATTACTTTACTTATTTTCTATTTAATTGCAATAAACAAGAAAACATTTTTCACAAGGACTTTTATTGTGGAAAAGAGCTGCTTGAACATTCTGCTAGATATTTCTTCACGTTTGATACAACATTAGAGCAGAATGAAGACAGAATTTTCATTTCTGGGTAAACTATCTCATCTACGGACGTGTTGTTGTGTGTGTTCAATCCCTCGTGAGCAGATACCTGCATGCAGTGTAGTATACCGATGGTTTCCTCTTACTCAGACATCTAACGCAGAAAACAATTCTTTATTTTGTCATTCCATAAGTGCTCAGAATACATCAGAGTGCATTAGCTAATGTGTTAACTTTCTATAAACACACAAAGAGGCTTCCTTTGAACTCCTCTGTATGTAACGAGCATTTCCTCCTCATAATGTGTTTAAAGGTTGCGAGCAGCCCTGTTTGATCACATTTCATGGTGGGCAGCCATTTTGGATGCATAAAGCGGTCATTTAAGGGTCTTTATTTTAACTGTTTGTTCTCCATGGTTATGTCTGAGAGATATGGAGTGTGTGAGGTGTTCTGTTCTGTCTGCAGGGGTCACTGCATGAAGAGAGTTCATTCTCTGGCACTAGGCGTTTCAGTGGCTCCAGCGCTAGAGGCGTAAGGCCCGATCTTTACCTATCCCTCTGAAAGGGGCATGACCTGATACCCAATGCTAGTCTGGGCTTGTTGAGCGTCTTGCATGGTTCTGTTTTCAGACCACAGGCTTGACTAGGTGTTGTTTGTGTCTGTTCATGTCATGAGCTTCTCTGAGGAAAGTTCGGGAGCTGTTTTTCCCACTCTTGTTGTGTTCGGATGCCTGCATGGCAGTAGTCGGAGCGGGACTGTTGGTGTATGTATGTAAAGCATGCATTTGATGGTTAATCATCTTGGATTGAATTTTTTTCTGTCTTTTGTGTGGTCGTTTACTAGTCAGATTGATTGACTCTCCTTTGCACAGATACCCGCTAATGCTTTATGTCAGTGTCTGTTTTGACCCACAATATAGATATGGTTTTACACTACTGTTCAAAAGATTGTTTTTTAAAGAAATTAATACTTTTATTAAGCATGGATGCATAAAATTGATCAAAAGTGACAGTAAAGCATTTATATTACTACGGAAGATTTCTGTTTCAGATAAATGCTGTTTTTAACTAATCACTGACAACAGTGATTATAATAAGAAAGGTTACTTTAGTACCAAATCAGCATATTAGAATAATTTCTGAAGGATCATGAGACTGGAGTCATTTTTGAGTTTTGCCATCACAGGAATGAATTGCATTTTTAAAATATATATAAATAGAAACAGTTCTTTTACATAGTAATAATATTTCACAATATATTTTGGTCAAATAAATGCATTCTTGTTGAACAAAAGAGATTTCTTTTAAAGTCCCCATGTAGTCAATAACTGTATCCCTAAAATAAACTCATATTTGATCACCAAAATTACATATTTAAATGTTTTTTTTTTCCTATGAAAAAATGCCTTAAAATAGCTTGAATGTAACTCTACACCCTTGCCTCATTTAATATACGCGGATCAATGAATATGCAAATTAGCCCCGCCTCCACTCTCTCACGCCAGCTCAGAGATCCACTCGGTCAACTTACCGAGGTAAATGCTGTACAATGGTATCGCTCTTTACAACGTCAGACACATAACGGTAATTAATATGATTAGTCTTTTGCTTGATCATGTTTTTACACAGCTAATAATGTGTTACTAATGTTACACAAACCATGTTCTTGTTCGCCATGTCAGAGTTACACAGCTCCCTTCTGAAAATCAGCATCCTTAAAAACACTTTGGTGGAAAAATATAGTTCATCATAACGTAACATAAATCATACACCCGCCATATTGCTAAATCTACACGATTTTTCACATCAACTGAAAAGCATATTAAAAACACCACATAGACATATAAACAACATAAAAAAAACTTGATTTTCACCTCAGGGGGACTTTAAAAACAAAAAAAATCTTACTAATATCAAACTTTTGAGCAGCAGTGTATACGGTACTGTGGCATTTCTTTAAACTTTATACTTATCAGTTCCCATATTTTTTCCTCTCAAGCTCAGAACTAACTCTCTTCCTGCTAACATCTGCTCCTCTGTCCATCTTATTCTACTTTTTTTTCTCTGTACCTGCTTTTCTGGTCAGCCTTCAGACTACAATGGCTTTCTGGGCTCCAGTTCCAGGGCTTCATCTAGGGCGAGTTCAGCCCGTGCCAGTCCAGTGGTGAGCTTCCCTTTTCTATCACTGACCAAGCTTCAGTACTGCAGTTTCAAGGTCGAGCCTGTCATCTCTGTAAGATCAATGGCACAAACTGACCTGTTCTCCTGCTCCTCTTCATAGCCTCTTCCTCACACTAGAATATTCAGTATCGTGTGCAATTAGCATGAATCTTGTTTGTGTTGTGCTCCCTCTAGTGAATAAAGCATGGAACATATCTATAGATGCCCCAATTCTGATGCATTATTGTTTAAATTGAGTATTTCTCATTTAATGTGGATTTGAATAAAGAGTTTTAATTTCATTTTTCATACAGGTGGAGGAAAGGTCAGACTTCCTGGAAAAGGTCAGTAGGATAATTGTTGAAAAGATGCACAAACTAAATTTTTAATCCGTCACATTGAATAATACCACAACAAAATGATCAAGTAAATATTTAAAGTACCTCCTCAGGGGTCCAGGACAGCCTCCACCCTCTCTGCTGCTACTCTGGCATCTCTGGGTGGAGGGTTATCACGGAGAGGAAGCTGTGATACCTCGATTTCAGCTGACACTGAGGCCTCCATACGGGAAATGAAGGTGTGTTCATAATGCTAAATTATAATGGCAATGATCTATTTGTAAAGATCTTCATTTAGTTGTCTACTCTCAGGACTCCCTGGTAGAGGTGGAGGAGAAGTACCGTAAGGCCATGGTGTCCAACGCTCAGCTGGACAATGAGAAGACAAACCTGATGTATCAGGTGGACACACTGAGAGACACTCTGATGGAGCTGGAGGAACTTCTGTGTGAGACACGCAGAGAGTGTGAGGAGAAAAACAGGGTAAGGCCTATGAAGTGATGAAGTCAGTTTTTTGATAAAGAGGGTTATAATACAAAATAGGAAAAATCCTGTAGAACAGAGATTCCCAAACTTATGCCCTGACGCATTTAACATCCTTCTGTGTCCCCCCTCTCTTCCAATAAGCGACAATATTTTCCCCCTTAAATTGATTTTTCCAGTGCATTTTTTTTACCTTTATGAAATAATGTTTTAAATTAAAAAAAAGTTCAATAGAGAAATATGCAATGGTGTTAGAAATGAAGTGATATTTTTAAATATTAAACTAAAACCGCCAGTAGGTGGCAATAAGTCACTATCTTAAAGGTGCCCTAGAACCAGTTTTTACAAGATGTAATATAAGTCTAAGGTGTCCCCTGAATGTGTCTGTGAAGTTTCAGCTCAAAATACCCCATAGATTTTTTTTTTTTATTAACTTTTTTAACTGCCTATTTTGGGGCATCATTAACTATGCACCGATTCAGGCTGCGGCCCCTTTAAATCGCGCACTCCCCGCCCCCAAGCTCTCGACTATAATACAGTGCATCATGATGCATCAATACAGTGCAAAAAGAGATATTTTCTTTCACAGAAATCGCTTTTTAAGGACTGCAACAAGCTTCTTCCCCAGTTAGTTACATCACTAACCCTAAAATTTACATAAACCCCGCCCCCGTGAACACACAACAAAGGGGGTGGCCATGTTGGGCTGCTTTAGAGAAGAGGAAGAGTTGTTGTAGTAGAGTGTTGTTGTCACGCCGTCATTTTACGCCGGACTGCTTCACAAACGAGGATCAATTCAACACAAAAGATGAACATGACGGCACATGCTAGTGGATGAGTTGAATCAACTCCACAGCAACTACATCAATTTATCCACTAACCATTCAGAAATGTCTAAAAGTTGTAACTTCTTCCTGAGTCTCTCCATCAGTGTCGACTCCGGTTTGAACAACACCGTTACTGACAATCCTCATTTTGTCTGCGTGAGATTCTCCAGCTTTGTTGTTGTTGAGCTGTTAAAGCTCCGCCCTCTTCTGGAAAGGGGGCGGGAGCAGCAGCTCATTTGCATTTAAAGGGACACACACAAAAACTGCGTGTTTTTGCTCACACCCAAATAGGGGCAAATTTGACAAGCTATAATAAATGATCTGTGGGGGATTTTCAGCTGAAACTTCACAGACACATTCTGGAGACGCCAGAGACTTGTGAAAGGTACATCTTGTGAAAAGGGCATTAGAGGTCCCCTTTAAATAAATCAATCTCTATGCCCAGCCTGCATCTATTTGTTCTTCATGCTGGTAAGTGCTAAAACACACTTTGTCAGTCATAAATCCAAATTTAGAATAATCCATGAAGTTTGATGAATAAATATAATTATTGACAAAACTGTAATGGTGAGTAAAAGTGCATACATGTCATTTTGACCCCTCTTACAAAGAATTAGAATATTGAAACATTTTTTTTTTTCTTTTTTCTCAACCTATGACCAAGAAATGTATAAATAACATTGCAGAGGCTCGCATAGTACATGATTTGATATACAAGAGGAATTAATGGAATATCAAGGAATTCAATTATTAATTATTATTTTAATGGAAAACAAATTCTAAAAATCAAACTCTGTTGGGTCCGTTTGACCCCCTTTGCGCATTCTAGGTTTTAGTCTGATCATAGCTAAACTATGTGCCAATGTTGTATGTTATAGTATAATCAGTTGTATAGAAGTGGTTTTGCAATATGGAAATGGTTAGCAGAGAAGTTAAACTTTAATCTGGTAAACTTTTAATGTCAGGCACACAAAGATATACTGCAAATTCACACACACTTCACTGATGGGTGTTTCTGATTGTAATGTTTTGTAGGAGTGCGAGCGAGAACGTCATGCCCACAGTATCCTGAAGATCCAGTTTGAGGAGATGAAGGAAACACTGAAGCAGAGTGAAGAGCTGTTGACGGTGAGCATCACCAGTAAATGATGGGGCAGTCAAACCTCTTCTGGCTCTTTGTCTCTTCCTAACATAGATGGATTCTGTTTTTCTGTTGTCTTCTCTCATATTTTCCTCTTAATTTTCTCCTATCTGTCCATCTGTTTTCCTCTGCTTGCCGTGATGGCCGGGGCTCAGGAAGCCCAACAGTCTCGCGGGAAGCAGGCGGACTATATTAGGGAGATCTCTGACCTCCAAGAAACATTGGAATGGAAAGATAAAAAGATCCGGGTACAATTTCTTTTCATGGCCATGTTTCATTAATCATATAGCATCAAAACAATTCTCTTTTTTAGATTTTAACACTTAATAATCTTTTGAATTTCAGAATTCCCTAAATCCTCCTTAGCTTGTGTAACTTATTAACCCTTGTTAACATACGTAATGCTTTATACTGTCACATGTCCCTTGTAGTCTTTCCTAACCTTACAGATTTCCTTTACTCCTTTGTTCTTTCCTTCCCTGACTGTTCACTTTTTCGGATGGCCGCATTAAGGCCTTAGAGAGGCAGAAGGAATATTCAGACATTATCCATGATGAACGGGAGGCACTCAGGGATGAGGTTTGCCGGCTTAAGGATGCTCTAAAGGTAGAGATATAGAAGGAATATTGGCAATCACAGACAGGATATAGAAGTAATTATATTTAGCATCATTATTTTGAATTCAAAGGACCATAATAATAACATAAAGGGAAAAAAACGGGATGTTGATATCAGATTGTATTCTTGCACAGAAACATGGCATTGTGCTGGGATCTGAGGTGACGGCCAATGGGGAGGTAGCAGACAGGGCGATTGATGGGGAAACAGCTTCCCGATTGAATCAAGACTCTCACACGCCCACCATGACTGGAGACGGCATGTTAGGTAAGACAAACGGATTCCAGTATTCACAATCTGAACAAATCAGCTATTGCAGCAGATTTACTTGTTGCAATCAAATGCACACTCTAAAAAATGCTGGGATAAAAACTACCCAAGTTGGGTTGAAAATGGACAAACCCAGCGATTGGGTTGTTTTAACCCAGCCGTTGGGTTAAATGTTTGCAAAACCTGCTGGGTAGTTTTATTTAACTCAACTATTGTTTAAAAATGACTATATGGCTGACTTAAAATAACCCAAAATAGGTTGGAAATTAAAAATCTGACACATAATTACTAGAGGAAACAATAATAATCTAATAATGTTATTCATTAAACTTATTAATAAAGGTTAATTTAATAAACAATAATAAATGTTAATTTCCAACATACTTTGGGTTCATTTTAAGCAAGCAAAACAGTAATTTTTAAAACAATATTTGAGTTAAATAAACAACCCAGCAGGTTGGGCAAACATTTAACCCAACCGCTGGGTTAAAACAACCCAATTGCTGGGTTTGTCCATTTTCAAGTGCATGTCGTCAAATTATATAATTTTTTTTTTTTTTTTACCACTTTGCTTTAATGGTATTTTCTTGCAGAAATTGTAGAAAACATTACAAATATGTTAAAGATTAGAGATTAAACAAAATTATGACAGCAAGAAGAGCAGTGATTTGAAGTTGTCAAAACCCATTTCTGCAGTCAATTACCGTATGCAAAATGTAGACAGCAGATGAAAAGTGACAGAAAGTGAAGGCCAAGCAAAGACATGTCCATCTGAGAATGAAGTCAGCACATTTAGTGCACAAATGGTATAGCAAACTCTTATAAATATCTAGTTCAGTCATGAAACTCTAAATGGCACAGGCTGATAGGCTTTCACATGCAATCTACAAGCAATTACACCATTAGCTCATGGCACAAATTGACTGGCCTCTGCTGATTCTGCAGTCAATGAGATTGCTTGGTCAATATTTAAATAGTCAGGTTTTAGTGTTCGCTCTAGGCTAGTTTGGTTCCTCTGAAACCCTCCACCTCCCCAGCTCCACCTGCCTCGATCTGCTACAGGATTTATGTATGTCTATTCATGCAGCAGCAGCAGATCTTACATGCTCACAGCAGCGTATATGTGTATTTATTGGCAGTAGCGAGTCCATATTGCTATGCAGCAGCAGCGTGTGTAAAAGATCTAGTCTGCCAAGACCAAATACATTAACATTGCCATATTCATTATCATTAACATGCCAAAACTGCAGTTCCAAGTCTACTGATTGCAGATTTAACACCAGGTAAAGTACACTTCAGTTAATGTTGAAGAACCTGTAATTACTGTTAAAATCAAACATGAAGAAGACATTGATTCAAGTGCAGAAACTTTTTTCACTTTAACCATTTAAACATGAGAATCAGATAATGTCGGAAATTACAGTATACGAACCACTGACCAGCCCAGCAGAGAACATTAACTGCATAGAAATCAATGCTGCCTGTGAAAACGTCTCAAGATCTCACGTTTGAACCCACAGACTCTAACGAAGTGGATATATTTAATACCACAGGAGACAATGGTGTACAATCCAGGGACCTGCAAGAGACCGAGGCTGAGCCAGAGTTACAGTGTGTGGAGGACACATATAGCATGCCAGTAGAGCACAAGTGCACTGCTTTCCTTCTCGATAGCTGTGAGGAAGCTATTGCGCTGGATGCTGGTCTTGTAGCGCTGGATGGTGTAAATATGCATAGCAGTGAACCTCCAAAAGGAATAATATTGAGTATAGAAAATGAACCACACATGTTCTTTAAGACCAGATTTAAAATGAAGATGTTCAGCTGCTCTGTGTCATGATTTTTCACAGATTTTTCAATTTTTTTATTTTCTGATGATTATGACAATGTCCTTTTGATTTTATTTTTCATTGAGAAATTATACTCATGATGTAATGTTGCATATGTACTTTAAATTTTCAATGCAAATGAGAAAGATCCAGACATGTTTTGGGCATGCAAAAGCTGTACATTTTTTTCAATATTCTGAAATTTAAAAAATAAATAAATATTGATTTAAAAAAAAAAAAAAAAAAAAAAAAATCCTTAAGAGAAATGTGAATACATTGTGATATGGATAAAAATTCAAATGCATGGACAATTTAGATGCATTGCACTGAAGATGCATGTTCTTCTCCATGTTTGCCAATACTGTACTGTGTCATATTTGAAATCATTTGTCAGCACAAATAAAAAGCAAATACCAAAAATGTTTTACACAAAATAATATTCACATCAGTGGACATATACAAGGATAATATGTATAATAATATAATCATATTAACACCATATAAACATTTTCTATTTACACACAATAGTACATTCATATTAAATAAAAACAATAATTATATTGAACCTCTAAATTAATTACATGATATGCTGATTATTAAATGAATTATATAGGAATATTGCTGGAACAAAACTCAAATGAAGAGGAATAAAGCTTTAAATCGACTTGGCTTTAGAAGTAAATATATTTTTTGTTTTTTGTTTCCTTATTTCTGATCACCCCAGAAATCTATTTTGCAATCAAGTCATGCATTTTTGGTCATGTTAAATGCACATTAATTGTATTTTTTTTTTTCATTGTAAAATGTTAAAATGACAGTCCCAATTTGTGTACTTTGTGCTACAAAATAAATTATTTTAGTGCCTACATCGTCTCATTGTGTATGTACCATTGTCCGATTCTGTATGAGGTTCATGTGCTGTACATGTTTTTGTTTGCATCTTTCAGAGATCAGATTAAGGAAGCTGGTGGAAGAGAGAGAGAGTTTGCTCGACCAGGTATATTTTGTCATTTCATCCTTTTCAAGTGATTATTTGTTTTCTATATAACTGATATGTTGGAGAGCATATTATGAAATACCGTGTGTATATGCAGGTGAGGAAGCTTAAAGCCACTGCAGAGCAGAAACAGAAGAACGGGACAGAAGAAACGGGAAGCATGGATGAGGATGACCTACAGAACGGTCTGGACCCTCATATCCTAGATCTGCAGAGTAAGATACACTTTCGATCACTACCATACTTGTTTTAGGCTGGTTTGTCCTATAGAGCTTTATGTTACCATGTGACCTCAAAAATGTAATTCAACTTTTTTTTTTTTCTGCAGGGGATGCTAACAGGCAGATCAGTGACCTGAAATTCAAGCTTGTCAAGTCTGAGCAAGAAGTCACTGCACTTGAACAAAACGTAAGTCAAAATGGATAAAATGAATACAAGACTTTATGCACAGAGGCACTCAGAATCATGCTCTTGCATGCAATTTCATCATCAGTAATTAATAATGTTCTCCTTTAAAGTTTTACTTCCCTTTATGCACTATTAATTTTGTTCTTATTGTGGTAGAACCAGTTCCACAGTATTTCATGCATAACCTGTAATCTCTGTCATGCGGCAGATAATTCGGCTGGAGGGTCAGGTGGGCCGCTATAAGACGTCTGCTGAGGCTGCGGAGAAAGTGGAAGATGAACTAAAAGTGGAGAAACGCAAGTTACAGAGAGAGGTACATTATTAAACTAATTCATGCAGTTCATAAAGTCAGCATGAAACAGAAGTTGTGATATTCTTTTCTTCCCTATTGTTACGTACTGTACTGTATATATTATAAGTGTTATAGGTGTCGTATTCCTATAGATAAACGTGTATCAGTTGAGAGTCAGCTGATGCAAGCTTGACCTTTAAGAACTAACGCTGCGCTTAATTTGTTTTTAAAGATAAGAGAATGTTGAGATGGGATGAGCAATAATAGTAGTTTTTGAAACTGATCAGGATAATTTCTCCATTCTCAAACATGTTGAATTAAATTTAACAAAAATATTAAAGGTGCCCAAGAATGCTTTTTCACAAGATGTAATATAAGTCTAAGGTGTCTCCTGAATGTGTCTGTGAAGTTTCAGCTCAAAATACCCCATAGATTTTTTTTTATAAATTTTTTTAACTGCCTATTTTGGGGCATCATTAACTATACACTGATTTAGGCAGTGCCGCCCCTTTAAATCGCCTGCTCCCTGCCACACGAGCTCTCGATTATATTACAGCACATTTACAAAGTTTACACAGCTAATATAACCCTCAAATTAATCTTTACAAGATGTTCGTCATGCATACTGTATGCATGCTTCGAATTATGTGAGTAAAGTATTTATTTTGATGTTTACGTTTGATTCTGTATGAGTTTGAAGCTATATGCTCTGTGGCTAACGGCTAATGCTACACTGTTGGAGAGATTTATAAAGAATGAAGATGTGTTTATGAATTATACAGACTGCACATGTTTAAAAATGAAAATAGCGACGGCTCTCTTGTCTCCGTGAATACAGTAAGAAACGATGGTAACTTTAACCACATTTAACAGTACATTAGCAACAAGCTAATGAAACATTTAAAAAGACAATTTACAAATATCACTAAAAATATCATGTAATCATGGATCATGTCAGTTATTATCGCTCCATCTGCCATTTTTCGCTGTTGTCCTTGCTTGCTTACCTAGTCTGATGATTCAGCTGTGCACAGATCCAGACGTTAATACTGCCTTTCCTTGTGTAATGCCTTGAACATGAGCTGGCATATATGCAAATATTGGGGTCATACATATTAATAATCCCGACTGTTACGTAACAGTCGGTGTTATGTTGAGATCCGCGTGTTTTCCGGAAGTCTTTTAAACAAATGAGATTTATATAAGAAGGAGGAAACAATGGAGTTTGAGACTCACTGTATGTCATTTCCATGTACTGAACTCTTGTTATTCAACTATGGCAATATAAATTCAATTTTTGATTCTAGGGCACCTTTAAGTATATTTTAAAAATGGAATTTGTTTGTCAAATCTCTTATAAACTTAAATAAGAGATAAAAGTTAAGAGATAAAAGGTACATTTATTCAAAATGAACTGTTGGATTTTTAGGCATTTCTTTTTTCATCACAAACAAGTGATGTTCAGAGATTGTATAGTTATTTAGTGATATTTACAAAGCCACTGAATATTTGTGATGTAACAAACTGTGTTTATTCTTCAGCTGAGGTCTGCTCTTGACCGTATCGATGAGCTGGAAGCAAGCAACAGCCACCTGACGAAGAGACTAGAGAAGATGAAGGCCAATCGGAGTGCCCTACTGGCACAGCAGTGACGCCCGCCTGTGCCCACTCTGCAGTCGGGGCATGATTCCTCCCGCCCACTGGCAGCAATGATCTGCCACCTGTACTAAAACTTCTACCAAAATCAAATCAAATTAGCTCAATCATAATCATGCTAATTCAGACTTTGAAAAAGTAAATAAGGCTAACGGACATGAACATCAACCTTCATTTGCTTACTAGTAGGATTCCAAGCGGAGGACACATCAAAAACAGATTCTTACTGAGGCTCATTAAAGTGACCTTTGGTTTGGATTAGCAGAATTCAGGCCCTCGATGAGCTCTCGATACTTTTTTGACTGGGTTACGGATCTCTGGCGCAGCACAGGAAGAGCACATCTATGACAGCATGTTACTTTATGGTAGTATGTTGGTTCAGAGGGGCATTGACTTAGCAGATCATGCACTTTATCTCTGCATCAGTATTCAAATTTATTCAAATGCGTTACTCAGAAACTTGTACGTGGAACTGTTTTGCGTGATGGGAATTGTTTAGTCCAGAGGTTAAATGAATGAATGTATGCTCTCATGCAGAGACGGTTGTGCATTTTCTTGCAATGTTTTGTGCAGACAGTTTATACAACTTAAGCAGGATATGTGCAATATCACTTTGAAGTTTGGAATTGTTATAACGTCCATTTTGTTTTACGCCAAATCTGTATGTGTGCAAGTGTTGGTTCGTACTTAAATAAGGTGGACTAGCACTTAATGATGTTAGTAATTTTTGTTTACATGCTAATGTTGCGTAAACATGCTGAGGAACTTATATTAGGACATGGTTACAAAAACTATGATGCAATAACAATGTTAATATAACTTCATGGAGTGTATTTGGGTCAAAGTCAAGTTTGGAAGTATTTGAATCATTGTCCTTTTAAAAATGTTCTCAGTGGCAGCAATTCTTTGTTGCTTTATTGAAGCACTCTTTTTTTTTCTCACATATCTATTCAACTAAAGTGGGCCAAATGATACTTTTTTGTTTAATATGCAGGATTTAGATCACCTGCTTGCTTTCCGTGTATAAAAACAAAGGTTTTGGTCATTGTAACATTGTAAGTAGAAGTAGACGGACAGTATAAGCACAGCTGATGATCAGAATACCGTTTTATGTCCAGTTTAAACTCAAACAGATCATAGTGCAACAGTATCATCGGAGGGCTAAATGGACATCACCAGCCTTTAAAGATACAATCTGTAATCCGAGTCTTACTTTCGAAAACATGCTGAGTCAACACAATAAATGGGAGTGCAGCTGTTTTTTTATGAAGCTGGTCATTGTAGCACTTCCACTAATGGTCTGCCATTTCAAGAGTGTATCATTTATCTCAATGCATTTGGGGTTTATAGAAATGAACATGGCTTTTTTTTAAGAAAAAGAAAAAGGAATTGTATTGCAATAACGCTTTTCAGTGTAATTGACCATTACATTTACACAAAAAATTCAGATGTACACCATTATGAAAACAGCTGTAATAATGAATGTCATGATGCTGTATCTGCTGGATAATTGGTTGTGGCAAGAAGTTGATTCTTTTTGCTGATTGCAAGCTTCACTTGTATCCCTCCCCAGGGCTCTGCAACCATTGGAGACAGTGTGCCACCTTGTTTACACACTCAGTGAACATGGACATTCTGTCTCTTAAGGACTGATATGCTGAACTTAACAGAGAGACACACACACAAATGACTTTGTTTACCTGTATTACAGCTCTTCTGTATGGTATGGCATAGCAAGAAATAAACTCATGCAATAACACTGACTTTTCAGGTTTTTATTTCATTTCTTTATTGCATTATTTTACATTTAAAATAACAATAATTACAAAATGGATCCTGCTCCCTCATAACATTGAAAACATGGAAGTGGTGTGCGTTTAAACAGCAGAGGGCAGCACTACATTTTCAGCTGATAGATCAGTTCTGCATTCTGTTGATGTTATCAATGTTAAAGGCAAATCTTTCAGTAACATGCCATGTATATATTCACAAGTCAGGGTGCCCATGCTGACCCCTGTCCACCTTTAAAAGTGCCAACAGTGGACACGTGAGCATCAGAATTGGACCACGGAGCAATGGAAGAAGGTGGCCTGGTCTGATGAATCATGTTTTCTTTTACATCACATGGATGGCCACTTACCTGGGAAACACATGGCACCGGGATGCAATCCAATCGAGTATCTGTCAGATGTGCTGAACAAACAAGTCCGATCCATGGAGGCTCCACCTCGCAATTTACAGGACTTAAAGGATCTTCTGTTAACATCTTGGTGCCAGATCAGGGCTCTAGCGGAGTCCATGCCTCGACAGGTTATCTATTTATATATATTGGTAACTCTTTAGGGTCCAGTTCTCACTAGTTGAGATATAAGCATGCATATTACCAGGATATTGGCTTATTCTGCATGACCATATTCAACATCCCTTAATCCTACTCAATACCTAAACTTAACAACTACCTTACTAACTATTAATAAGCAGTAATTAGGAAATGATTGAGGCATAAGTCATAGTTAATTGTTAACAGTGAGAATTGGATCCTAATCTAAAGTGTGACCAAAATATATATGTATTATTATTTTGTCCATAGATAACCAGACACATTCATTGTCACATTTCCTTAAACTAAAATATTTCTTTTGTGTTATCCTTCATAGGCAAATCTGTTCAGTTGTTGAATACCAAAATAAAAAATGTAAGAGGAAGAGGAAATACAGAGAATAAAATGCGCAGATGGAAGTCTTTTAGTCATGCTGGCCCTCAGACACAGACAGCTGAACACTGGCCCCTGGAGATTTGACTTTTCTTCCACACAGCCAGCCTAGCTCTAACTGGCAGCTCTAAGGAAAATTCAGGCCTGTCCTTTTTAAGAACTCATTGAAAACCCATCAATATTAACAGCACTAAATGTGGGCAGGAATTCAAGCCAAATACTGATGGCAAGACGGCTGGGTCAGAGCATCTCCAAAATGGTAAGTCATGTGAAGTGCTCCTTGTATGCAGTGGCAAACGTAGTTCAAGTGAGGACAACTGGTGAACCGTCTTCAGGGTCAGGATGAATCATATTTTCTTTTAGATCAGGTGGAAGGTCATGTGAGTGTATATTGTTTGTCTTGGAAAGAGATGGCAGTAGGATGCACTATGGCAAGAAGGCAGACCAGCAGAGTCAGTGTTGCACTCTGGGCAATGTTGGGTCCTGGAATTCATGTGATGTTACTGTGACATGCATCACTTACCTAAAGATTGTTGTAGACTGCATACACTCCAAATCCTGTTTGACTAATTCTACCTCAACCCAAAACGCTACCGCAATTCTCATTCTATAAAGAGGTTTCAAAATCAGGCGTGAAACAAGTTTCATCCATCAGCACCAGCATAATTACTGACTCACGTACATTAAGTGATGTATTCTATTTTGTATGTGTAGCAAGATCATCTGAGAGAATCTGCACTATTTAAAATGACTGAATCAATGAGCCTGGTTAGTCTCGGATTTATGTGATCTTGGTTAGTTAAAGCATTTTGAAAATGTGTTCTTAGAACTTGTTATGACTATTTACAAAGTAACCATTAATTTAATAGTAATAAAGTCTTTTGTGAATGGATTAATATATCACTGCATACTAAATGTTCAAATTTGTTATATGTGATGGTTGCAGCAGAGATGAGACGTATTCGGACTTCAGCAATATAGGTTATTTAACAAGAGACAGGAACAACCGAAACACATCTAAGCAAACAATATATAAACCGACAAAAGAGTGCAAGGAGTGAGTCCAACTTAAAGGGAGTCCTAATGACAATGAACAGGTGCGGGGAATCCAGGAGAAGCGGGAAGGCTGATTAGGGAAGTGCAGACAGGTGTGCGGAACAGGAGGATTCTGGGAAACTGAGTTTGGGACAGGCGTGGATGTAACATTACCTCCCCCTCCCTGGTAGGCGCGTCCTCACGCCTCAGATGATACAACGGGGAGGGGGGTGACCTACAGGCAAGTGGGGGTGAGGAGGTCTCCAGGGCGGGTCTAGGACCGCCACGGCCGCCCACGGTTCCTGACCCGTCACGGCAGCCTGAGACTCCTGACCCGCCGTGACGGGTCAGGAACCGTGGGCGGCCGTGGCGGGTCTTGAGCCCCACCCACATTTGTGACGCCCACATGTTCCCCACCCACGGGTATATGACACCCCCTGGTCAACGAATTTCATCCAATTGTGAATCATTTTCAGTAGTATATATCATTTGAAAGTTTAGAGAAGAAAATAGGTACCTGAAATTTGCCATACAGGGTTTTTGTTCTCCTGTGTACAGTAAATATTGTTTACATACTGTACACCATTAAACTTATAACTGTCAAATTGATTTGTTGCCACCAAATTGGTAGTTGTTCTTACATGTTCTGTAATTTTGCAGAACTGAGAGGTGACAGGCCAAAAAACTGCTAATGCAAATATGGTCATTGCCAATAATGCAATCTGATTATGAGAAATTCAGAGAAGAATCACTGAAGATGAATGCACCTTCACTGTAAAAAGTGGTGACCTGCAACTGACACCTTAAAGAGCTATTTCTACTTGATCTAACCAATGAAATTTGTTTTATTGGTATAAATTAATGTAGTTCAATGCTATGTCTTGGTGTTGACGGTGTGGGGAATGACATCAGCATGAACAGTGTCTGAAGCATGTGCAAACACACACCAATACTCATTGGCAGATGGCAGTCCATGACGTCAAGTGGAGAACAGGTGCCTGAGTTACGCGTAATGACCTTTTTTGTCTTCAGGAGTCATTTGTTTGGAGAGCGTGGCAAGACAATGGAGAGCAATGGTAAGAGTTTCAAAGAGTGTGTACCATAGTACACCTAAGGACATACATGAACTCTGTGTTATCTGCCTGGGAGGACAGCTTGCACGTTCAGGTCTATAGGGGGGCTGGACTTATTGTTTCTTGTTACCCCAAACCAATCATAACACATGTACCCATATACGGATGAGAAGAATAAAAAAAAAAGAAAGGGGTCTATAACTTGATGCCCTATTGAACTCCAAGCTGTCTAGACAAACACATTTGCACCTTCGCCTCACTTCCTTTGTTAGTTTTAGAAGTGCTTCTTAAAATACAACAGCATAAGCAGTAATTTTCCACTGAAGAAGCTGTTTTTAAATGTCATAGAAGACAGAGAGAAAACAAATATTAATGCATAATTTTATATATCAAGAAAATAAATGACAAACAATAGAAATTCCTCTACAATCCATACCAAGCTAACCTGCTGAAAGACTTGGACCAAGGGCAGGGATTGTCTCCTGCACCACACCACAGATTTGGCTCTCTGGGCTGCTAAACAGATGGCTGCTATCATCGGTCATTCAGTGGTGGTCATGGAGAGACATCTGTGGCTGAAACTGTCGGGGATCAGAGAGAGAGAAACCTTTCTTCTTAATGCCTTTATCTTGCCCTCTAGGCTCTTCGGCAACTCCTATTAAAGGGTTAGTTCACCCAAAAATGAAAATAATGCCATTTATTACTCACCCTCATGTCGTTCTACACCCGTAAGGCCTTTGTTCATCTTCAGAACACAAATTAAGTTATTTTTGATGAAATCCTTCTATAGACAGCAATGCCACTGAACTTCTTAAGATCCAGAAAGGTACTCAAAACATATTTAAAACAGTTCATGTAAGTTCAGTGGTTCAATCTTAATATTATAAAGCGATGAAAAAACTTTTTGTGCGCCAAAAAACAAAATAATGACTTTTCAACGATATCTAGTGATGGCCGATTTCAAAAGACTGCTTTGAATCTTTTGTTTTGAATCAGTGAGCCAGGAGTTTTTGACTGCAGGACTGGGTGGAATCTGGGGACTGACTGATGAAGGAGGAACCAGGGTGCATGGAGTATCCAGCGGAGCAGAGAGGCCGACGGACCAGGGCTACATCTACAGCCCGGAAGCTTAAGGTGGAGCTGCTGGCTCGCAGGACTGAGATGGAGACGGGGGCTCGGCAGACCCGGGGCGACAACAGAGGTAGTGAGGACAATGGAGAAGTCGAAGGGCAGGAGAACCCCAGTGGAGCCGAAGAGGTGGAGAGTCAATGTGCAATAGTAGAACCGGAAGTCTGTGGTACAAGCTGAGCGATGACTGACTGAGGCTGATCCAGAGGAACGAGGGAGCCAGGATGAGTCCACGGGCTGGCGGACCATGGTGGAGTTGAGGTAGCGCAGAGCTAGGGTGGAGCTGAAGTGCTGACAGGCTGAGGTTGAGACATGGGCCAGAAGGCCTGATGTGAAGCTGGGGACTCAAACTCAAGTCGAGCTGGTGGGCAGGAAGACAGACCCGAAGTGCTGCACAGGAACTGAATGACACCAGTGGCACTGACAGATCCAGGGAACTGGACAAAACCAGCAAAGGAGATGGGACCAGGAAATCGGGTGGGGACATCGGAGGATGAAGATCTCCGGATGTGACCGGAGCATGCAGGCAGCTGGATGGGCTGGCTGAGAAGACTTTGACTCGAGGGTGGGGACTTGGGAGGGAAGTGGATATGCGGACCACAGATCTATCAGGTAGTGATCCGCTTCTGGCTCTGAGCTGGACTGGGCAGCTTGCTTTGACTCGGGGAAAACCAAGGCAGCTGGTTCTGGTTCCTTCTCTGCCTCGCTGATGTTACATGGAGAGAATCGCCCTGCTGTATCCTCCACCAACAGTATTCCAACAGCGCCCTGTTTTCGCAGGTGATGAGCCTCTGCAAAACTGGCAAGTCCATGTAAAAAACTCTTTCAGTCGGTTCTTCTGTCAGAGTTGTGGCTGTATTAAAGTGCACAATGACAACATGATGAATAAAGCGAGCTTTAATAATAACCTAAGAAAACCTTTATTGTGATGAAGTTATATGGTCTGACCATGCCCAGAGACGAGATGCTGAGGTTGCCGAGGATGCTGATCAGTAGCAAGTGTGTTTGTATTAATTTCACTGTTCTGTAATAGACAGTATACAGTATTTTGTTGCATAATGATTTCATACTCAGTTCTTTGGACTTTGAACTTCTCTTTTTGAAAGTGACGTTCATCTACTGTAAGATCACATTACAGTACTGTAATAAAAAAAAAAAAAAAAAAAACTTTTCTAAAAGCTCATTGTTGTATTTTAATGTACCTCCACCCTTCAATTTATGTTGTATAACAGACATTGACCTACAAAATGAACCTGATTCCCAGTAAGAGATTTTAGTAATAGTGTTTGAATTGATCTCACTAGTGTTCTCTAGGGAGTGGAGTAGTCTGTACTTGTTACATTGTGTGCATCAGGCTGAGGCCAAAATTTGATTCTGACAGAATAGAGTATGTTTTTGACTGAAATATTTGATTTTGAAGTGGACATTTGAGGTGTGTGCAAGTTGGTATGTAGTTTTGTGTTTATAGTTGTAAAAAAAACAAACAAACAAAAAAACGGGTGTATTGTTTCATGTGTTAGCAATCGAGAAAAACTGTCATTTAAAACCAGATAATCCAGATAAGTTACTACTTGCCTGTCTGGCATCCTGTTTCTTAAGAACTATAAATGTACAGTTCATCTGCTGCTAGCTTCTGTTGTTTATAGTTTATAGCTGTCTGAATGTTTAAACACATATCCTGACACTGAGCAAAGACCATCACACCCAAATTTGAACTAAGCTTTGCTGCTCCTGGTGGAAAACGGTTATTGTAAGGTAAATATTTAACATAAGGTTTGGAGATTTAATATTATTATTTTTAGATTGATTATATTTATATTAGACAGGCCTATTAATGTTAGATAATAGTTATAGTAGATTGAGGGAATTAGTACAAAAAAGGTTAGAACTGTTACAGTCAGAATCTATTACAGTTACTGTCCTAAACAAACAGGCCAAGAGCATTTCATTAATGCCAAACTTTTGAAAGGAAACCAAAGTAACGGCAGCACATTCTTAAAGGGAACGCCTGGTATTAAGATATGCATGGCTTAAAATAACGTAAATGATGTCTCTTACTGAAATATGTAGTAGAAAACCCACGAAAGATTTACATTATTTAAAAAATCCATGATGGTTGCACTCGGTAAACTACTAACACTACCTTGTTGTTATTTTTACCGCAACACAACTCGGAATATAATATACGATGCCACAATGTGCAGGTTTTGGTTGTAATTTTCAGTTGATGAGCCACAAGAGAAGCGATGTAAGTCTTTACTGCTTTACTAGTGATAAGAGGAGAAAAGAATGAGAAGTTGTGAAGAATTTGGACGAATAAAACTTCCTAAAGATCTGTCTTTGTTCTCTTCACTTCAGCCCTGATGACTTTGAGGGTTTTAGTAGACCACAGCTGAAAGAGCTTACAGTTGGCAATGGATATAAGTGTATGCTTTAACCAAATGCCACGCCTGTCGTGGAGACTGACGAAGGTAAGCCTATAAAACATCTTGACTGAGACAGACTACCTCAAAGCTTGTGTGCACTGTGATGCATGAGATATCTGTGATCGCAAAAAAACAGTAGCATCTTCTCAGCACGTTTAACTGTGTATAATGCATTCAGGTGACATATCAGACGATTTTTACACGTCAGTCATACAACAGTAGTTTGAATAGCCACAGAGACATTGCACATCTTCGATGTTTTCATCCTCACTAATTTCGCGCCCTGGCTCAAATTGAAAAGGCTGATCAGGTTTTAAAAGGAACCTGGCGAATATTAAGACCTGTATGCATTACTAGATTACTGTTGCACCAAAACATACAAATAAAAAGTATCAAAGGCATCAGGGCTGAAGTGGAGAGAACAAAGATGCAGTTAGGAAGTTTTATTCGTCCACATTCTTCACAACTTCCCATTCTTTTCTCCTCTTATCACTAGTACAGCAGTAAAGACTTACATCACTTCTCTGGTGGCTCATCGACTGAAAATTTCAACCAAAAGCTGCACAATGTGGCATCGTATATTATATTCCGAGTTGTGTTGCGGTAAAAATAACAACAGGCAGCATCAGTAGCTCACCGAGTGCAACGTATTTGACGTTATCGACATAGAAAGCACTGTGCTCCTAAACAAAGTGGCACCCCCCATTGTCCAAATACGTCATGGATTTTTTAAATAACAAAAATCTTTCATGGGTTTTCTACTACATATTTCAGTAAGAGACATTATATTAAGTCATACCCAGGGTTCCCTTTAAAAGATGAATAGCAAAAATGAAGCTTAGAAAGCGGTCAACAAAGAAAGTGATTTTTTTGAAGACTGTAAAAAATGTTCATGTAAAATTCATTCAGTTTTAGAATGTTTTTCTTATTTCTTATTTCTTTCTTTCTTGAAAAGTGTTTCATTTTTTAATAAAATGTAACACCATGTCTACACCATACACGAGTGGCATGATGTGACACGACAAAAGCAAATAGAACCCACTGAAACAAAATGAACAAAATGAAAGTAAAGCGTCAGCCCCTCACAAACGGCTGGCGCATAAACCAAAACAAAACAGCAACATAAAGTCCCAGGCCTGGTCCTCTCTCATCCTTCACTGTCGTCACACCTCCTTTTATCCTTCTGGAGCTCCTCTGTGGGATTCGAGACCGGTGTGGCGCACAGTTGACGCCATTAAAGGGATAGTTCACCCAAAAATGAAAATTTGATGTTTATCTGCTTACCCCCAGGGCATCCAAGATGTCTTGGTGATGTCTGATCGCACTCTGACAGCGGCAGTGATGTCTCGCGCTTATACTTCAATGAGTGCTAGACATCACTGCCGTTGTCAGAGCGCGATCAGACATCACCAAGCGATTGCTGAACGCAGTTGGACATAGTGGTGTTTTAGAGGTAAAAAATTATATAAATACTGTTCGGTTTCTTGTACAAACCGATCGTTTCGTGTCTTAGGACATCAATGTGCCGTCACAAGCCGCAGGGTTTAATTTGGATTCATCTGTGCGTGTTTATTGACTCTTATAAACTGTGTGACCATTGACTCGCATTATAAGACTGACAGACATCAACGGTTGGAGTTAAAAATCATCATTTGTGTTCTACTGAAGAAACAAAGTCACATACATCTTGGATGCCCTGGGGGTAAGCAGATAAACATCAAATTTTCATTTTTGGGTGAACTATCCCTTTAACACTAGTGCCACCGGCCTCGCTCCATTCCCTTTCGAGAGTGGTTCTCTTGACATTGCGTCAAGAGACGCAATGTCTTGAGCCCAAACCAGTGGTGAAGTCGAAACTGGCCGACTCACTACAAGTACCCAAGGCGTTCCGAGTGTGGCCGCTCCAGCCAGCCTCGGAAAACATTCCAGTGTAGATGAAGAACCGGTACCAAAGTTTGCCTGCCTTTGTCACGCTCCTATTCATATTTGTTCTCTAATTCCCTCGCCTGTTGCGAGCGAGAAAATTAGTTGTTCAATGTCTTTGCCTTTAATTAATGCAAAAACAAACAAAACTTCTCAATATCAGAGCAACTTTCCTCCTCTGCTCTTAACACCTTCATACGTAATAAGCCTCAAGGTATGGAACTACCATACACAAAACATAAGTTCACAATGTTCCCCGCCCTAGGGCAGTGAACAACTGTACATGAAGCATGCTTTCACAAATACATGCAGTCAAGCTCAGACAAGCCCCTGTCACGAATTGGCGAACTTCCCTGAATACAGCGCAGAATTATTCAATTCCTGTCAAACTGTGCACCTGTTAGTGAGCGTTTCCGGGCATTTTTTAGAATGGGTAATGAGAACACTCTGCAGTTTTGTCCGCAGATCACCCCGCTTCAGTGATGTTATGATGTCTACTGTTCCACCATAAGATGTTCCATTCTTGTGCACAGAGATATACGTATTAGAGAAGTGTGTGATAAAGCTGGTGCCTCCCGAGGATCGAGAAAGCGGCTTTTACAGCCGCTATTTTGTGTTGGCACTGCAACCTTTCACTGTCACGGCACTCATTCAAAATGATTGAACAAAATCTCCTCTCTATCAGAGTGGTGCACGTCCTGTGCCCCTTGAATGGCAGGGCGGACTTTCTGTCAAGAGTCCATGGGTAGTGGAAACTGCATCCCAGGACAGTAGCCATAATCTGGGACACATTTGGAAAAGCGGAGGTGGATCTGTTTGCCTCAGAGGAGACTCATTGACGCAGTCCCCGCTGGGAGTGGATGCATTAGCTCACAGGTGGCCGAGCGGCCCGAAGTATGCATTTCCTCCAGTGAAGCTGCTACTCCTGGTACTACAGAAAATCAGTGAAGAGCAGGAGTCAATGCTGCTAGTTGTGCCCAAATGGCGAGCATTTGGAGAATTAACTCCCTGAGGTCTGAAAACGCGCCGGCGCGTTTTGCAGGATTTTTTTCACATTGCAGCAAAACAGACTTAAAATACTCCGTCATTTCTTGTCATAGAGCCATAAGTAATATATCAATTGAAACTATAGAATGTCTTCTTTTATTTGTGTACACTCAGAGTAAAAACACAATGTTGTGCTTTTTGTAAAATAAAGAAAACTAACATGATGCGTGATCTCTCCTCTCCCTCTGAACGAAGTCCAATCTGATAGTTCTCAGAAAATGAACTGTAACTTATGAATACTAATGACAAAAAAAATGACACTTACGTCTAAAGAAACGTTGAAATGTCAGGTTTTAAATCGTGCAAGTCAAATCGAAAACAAACATTCTGTGTTTATGTAATCTGTATGAAAAGAGAGCCATGTCAGAAGTCTGTGATTCAGCTCATTATCCGCTAATGCGGCCACGCCCAGAGGCAATACATGCATACATCGTCTCAATCGTGTATTTATTATCTTGAAAAGTGTTTATTTGGATGTTAAAGCAATGGTTAGCGATCTCTAGAAGACATGCCGTTAGTTCCTAGTTCCTTTTCTTCTTTATATGAATTTGTGGCCTAAAGGTGTACAGAGAGCGCCCTCCGGCTGCAAGTATGAATTGAAAATACCATTCCTGAAATGTCCTCTTCTTCTTTAGAATAATTTGTGGACTAAAGGTGTACAGAGAGCGCCCTCCGGCTGCAAGTATGAATTGAAAAAACAGTATCCAGCACTCATAGTGATGACAATAAATATTACTTCTCAGTATAGAAAATTGACATAAATATATAAGAATCCATCAATATTTCTCCAAATGTGCATGCTTTTAAGCTAAAAGCCTATATGAAATGCCATAGAGGTAACATAATTGTTCAGACACTTTGCATCACAGAAATACATTATATTTTAAAGAATATAATAGAATACCATTATTTTAAATTGTAACAATATTTCACAGTATTATTATCTGCTCGTGACTACTCTACACGCCACCGTTTCTGCTCGTCACAGTCTCTGCATCGACTGTCCATTTGGAGTGAAGTTATTGTACAGCGAATTCTGTCAATAAATATTGTTATACTTGCACTTGGATCCTCTGTCTGTGTTCATTTCCTGACAATCATGCATGAGAACCAATATCAAATTCCAAACAGGCATAGAGGGGGGTTCAAACGTCTCGAGCCCCTCATAAACTTTTTGACTAGATCATGCTTTTGCAAGAGCAACCTTCTAGCAGGGCGTTGAAAGCTGAATTAGGTGTCCGCCCATCATCTAGTATGTATATATATATATATATATATATATATATATATATATATATATATATATATATATATATATATATATATATATATATATATATACACTCACCTAAAGGATTATTAGGAACACCATACTAATACTGTGTTTGACCCCCTTTCGCCTTCAGAACTGCCTTAATTCTAGGTGGCATTGATTCAACAAGGTGCTGAAAGCATTCTTTAGAAATGTTGGCCCATATTGATAGGATAGCATCTTGCAGTTGATGGAGATTTGTGGGAGGATGCGCATCCAGGGCACGAAGCTCCCGTTCCACCACATCCCAAAGATGCTCTATTGGGTTGAGATCTGGTGACTGTGGGGGCCATTTTAGTACAGTGAACTCAATTGTCATGTTCAAGAAACCAATTTGAAATGATTCGAGCTTTGTGACATGGTGCATTATCCTGCTGGAAGTAGCCATCAGAGGAATGGGTACATGGTGGTCATAAAGGGATGGACATGGTCAGAAACAATGCTCAGGTAGGCCGTGGCATTTAAACGATGTCCAATTGGCACTAAGGGGCCTAAAGTGTGCCAAGAAAACATTCCCCACACCATTACACCACCACCACCAGCCTGCACAATGGTAACAAGGCATGATGGATCCATGTTCTCATTCTGTTTACGCCAAATTCTGACTCAACCATCTGAATGTCTCAACAGAAATCGAGACTCATCAGACCAGGCAACATTTTTCCAGTCTTCAACTGTCCAATTTTGGTGAGCTTGTGCAAATTGTAGCCTCTTTTTCCTATTTGTAGTGGAGATGAGTGGTACCCGGTGGGGTCTTCTGCTGTTGTAGCCCATCCGCCTCAAGGTTGTGCATGTTGTGGCTTCACAAATGCTTTGCTGCATACCTCGGTTGTAACGAGTGCTTATTTCAGTCAAAGTTGCTCTTCTATCAGCTTGAATCAGTCGGCCCATTCTCCTCTGACCTCTAGCATCAACAAGGCATTTTCGCCCACAGGACTGCCGCATACTGGATGTTTTTCCCTTTTCACACCATTCTTTGTAAACCCTAGAAATGGTTGTGCGTGAAAATCCCAGTAACTGAGCAGATTGTGAAATACTCAGACCGGCCCGTCTGGCACCAGCAACCATGCCACGCTGAAAATTGCTTAAATCACCTTTCTTTCCCATTCAGTTTGGAGTTCAGGAGATTGTCTTGACCAGGACCACACCCCTAAATGCATTGAAGCAACTGCCATGTGATTGGTTGATTAGATAATTGCATTAATGAGAAATTGAACAGGTGTTCCTAATAATCCTTTAGGTGAGTGTATATTTCTGTCATGACAACTCTCAGAGAGATTGGCATGGCAATGGATATGGCAATGTAATGTATTTGGTCTTGGAGGAATAGATCTGCTACGCTGGTGGTGCTGTTGCTCCTGCAGAGCAAGTACAGAGGCTTGCTACTGCCAATACTTTCACAGACATTGCTGTGAGCACATAAGACATGCTGCTGCTGCTGCTGCACATATAACATGCATGAAATAAACCCTGCAGCAGATCTATACAGGTGGAGTTAGGGAAGGTGGAGGGTTTCTGAAAGCACGCTGCAGACTGCTAACAGCAAACAATGCCAATACCTTCGTTGTGCACTCCTTAAAGGGATAGTTCACCCAAGAATGAAAATTACCCTTTAATTTACTCACCCTCAAGCCATCCTAGGTGTATATGACTTTCTTCTTTCAGCCAAACACAATCAGAGTTATATTAAAAATATCCTGGCTCTTCCAAGCTATATAAAGGGAGTGAATGGAGGATGAGATTTTGAAGCCCAAAAAAATGCATCCATCCATCATAAAACGTACTCCACGTGGCTTCAGGGGGTTAATAAAGTGAAGTGAATGGATGTGTTTGTGTAAGACTATTTGTCATTGAGTGCTACGTTGCGGAAGTTAGCGCTTTTTAGATGCAAATCGAATGTGTATGGCTGTCATGCCGGAAGTTAAAACTTAACGAGCGAATAAAATAACGAGCGTCCGATGCGGCAGCCATGCGCATTCGACTTGTGTCTAAAAAGCGTTAACATCCAAGACGTAGTACACAATGACATGACATTACTATGCATTAAAACATAGGACATAGCATAGTACATCATGGCGTAGCGTAAAAGCGTCATGGCATTGTGTACTACATTGAGTATGTTTTATGATCAATGGATAGCACATTTTTGGGCTGCAAAATCTCATCCTCCAAGTCCTAGGATGGCTTGAGGGTGAGTAAATTTTGGGGTAATTTTCATTTTTGGGTGAACTATCTTTAATAATCATGTTATATGACACACACACACACACACACACACACACACACACTTATTATAATATTACCGCTCCCTGAATCTGTATGTTTCCACCCACGGCGCCGCCTTTGTTTTCACAAGTGATGAGTAACACCTAACTCTAACCCTAACCCAACACTCAAGAACGTCCATCCCTGAGCTCATGATATGTCTCATCTATGTAAACATTAACACTGATCTGTTACCAGCTATAACTGTAAACATTTGATTTTCCATAAACTCCAGGCATCTGAGCCACTAAGGACACAGTGGTGTAATTTTATTTATGAAGGGAATGTGGCTAGATAAATTCATATAGCAGTATGTGTAAGTCATTAACACTTGAATGCTTCATACGATTGTCAGTAAAATTTGCACAGAAATTGATTCTCAAAGATGGATCGATACCAACTGATCCAATTTCATATATATTTATTTCATGATGTTTGCAAATTGTCTTCCTGAATGTGTTTAGTTAGCACATTGTTAATGTTCTGTTAAATGTGGCTAAAGCTACCATTGTTTCTTACTGTATTCACGGAGACCAAAGCCATTTTGTTATTTTCATTTTTAACCCAAAAACGCATGTAGTCTGTATAGTTCATAAACGCATCTTCATTTTTATTGAGTCTCTCCAACAGTGTGTAGCTTTAGACACGTTAGTCGTGCAGCAGTCTTTCAAAATAATTCAGAATCGAATTTTAGCAAACATCCACAAAATACATGCCATATGTTATATGCTTCATCAAGAATAGTTTGTAATGATCCATTTTGCGAGTTATATTTGCTGTGTGAGCTGTATTATTTATGTAATCCTCAATGTATTGGAATTGGAATGCATTTAAAGCAACCCACCCACAAAAACGGCTTGATTTTGCTCACACCCAAATCGGGGCAAATTTGACAAGCTATAATAAATGATCTGTGGGGTATTTTGAGCTGAAACTTCACAGACACATTCTGGGGACACCAGAGAATTATACAAACCTGATTACAAAAAAGTTGGGACACTGTACAAATTGTGAATAAAAACAGAATGCAATGATGTAGAAGTTTCAAATTTCAATATTTTATTCAGAATACAACATAGGTGACATATCAAATGTTTAAACTTAGAAAATGTATAATTTTAAGGGAAAAATAAGGTGATTTTAAATTTCATGGCATCAACACATCTCAAAAAAGTTGGGACAAGGCCATGTTTACCACTGTGTGGCATCCCCTCTTCTTTTTATAACAGTCTGCAAACATGTCTGGGGACTGAGGAGACAAGTTGCTCAAGTTTAGGAATATGAATGTTGCCCCATTCTTGTCTTCTAGTTGCTCAACTGTCTTAGGTCTTTTTTGTCGCATCTTCCTCTTCATGATGCGCTAAATGTTTTCTATGGGTGAAAGATCTGGACTGCAGGCTGGCCACTTTAGTACCCGGATCCTTCTTCTACGCAGCCATGATGTTGTAATTGATGCAAGATGTGGTCTGGCATTGTCATGTTGGAAAATGCAAGGTCTTCCCTGAAAGAGACGACGTCTGGATGGGAGCATATGTGGTTCTAGAACTTGGATATACCTTTCAGCATTGATGGTGCCTTTCCAGATGTGTAAGCTGCCCATGCCACACGCACTCATGCAACCCCATACCATCAGAGATGCAGGCTTCTGAACTGAGTGCTGATAACAACTTGGGTTGTCCTTGTCCTCTTTAGTCCGGATGACATGGCGTCCCAGTTTTCCAAAAAGAACTTCAAATTTTGATTTCGTCTGACCACAGAACAGTTTTCCACTTTGTCACAGTCCATTTTAGATGAGCCTTGGCCCAGAGAAAACGCCTGCACTTCTGGATCATGTTTAGATATGGCTTCTTTTTTGACCTATAGAGTTTTAGCCGGCAACGGCGAATGGCACGGAGGATTGTGTTCACCGACAATGTTTTCTGGAAGTATTCCTGAGCCCATGTTGTGATTTCCATTACAGTAGCATTCCTGTATGTGATGCAGTGCCGTCTAAGGGCCCTGAAGATCACAGGCATCCAGTGTGGTTTTCCAGCCTTGACCCTTACGCACAGAGATTGTGCTACCTGTCCCAACTTTTTTGGAATGTGTAGCTCTCATGAAATCCAAAATGAGCCAATATTTGGCATGACATTTCAAAATGTCTCACTTTCAACATTTGATATATTATCTATATTCTTTTGTGAATAAAATATAAGTTCATGAGATTTGTAAATTATTGCATTCCTTTTTTATTCACAATTTGTACAGTGTCCCAACTTTTTTGGGAATTGGGTTTGTATTATGTCTTGTCAAAAGGAGCATAATAGGTCACCTTTAAATCTTCCTCACATGTCTTACATTGGAAAAATCAGCACAAGCCTATCCACCTTATTTTTTTTAATGCAAAAAATGAATAATAACAAAATAAATAGCAAAGGTGAATGGTTTAACAATTAGCACTACAAGCCAGGTGAGTTTATAATTACGACAATAAATTACAATAATATAGTAAGAAATACCAGTTTTAAATATCAAGCAGCACAACAAGCAGGTTTGTACAAGCTAAAAATAACTGCAAGTTAATGACATAGAAAGCCAGACACATTCAATAACCAAATCGCCACGCCCGTCCAACTTATTCAGCAGTGCCAGGTGCAAATCATTCATAGTTTTTTTTTAGAACTCAACTGAATCTCAAAACATGTGTTTATTGCACTAATGCGGGGAGATGAGATCCCCAGTCTGTTCTGACTATTACAGCCGAGATCTAGACAGGTGGCATGTCTAACAAGAACAGGCCGCGGTTGTGATGTATGTTACTTTCAGTTAATTTCATCTGATTTGAAAGCCCATGTGTTCAAACTAAATGAGCTTCTCCTGAATCTTCATTCCCCATCAGATCCAATGGAAAATTGCTCACAAGACCAAACTTTCATGTCGATCTGTTAGCAGACAATGGAACAGCTATGTGTCTGTGGCCTGATTTTAAAACTGGCAGAAAACCGTGTGCTGTTGACACACTCTTCCTTCACAGCACTGTTCAGATTCAAAGAGAATTTGCATAATGCTTACACTCAAAATAAACCAAGCGGCACATTGGCTCCAGGCGTGGACCCGACCAACCAGATTCTGTAATTGGTCCATTGAGAATTCAGCGGTGCACAGAGCCTTCAAAGCCATCAAGGGGACTGTGTGCACCAGCTGTACTGACCCATTTGGATGACAGCTTGCAGAAACAAAGCCCATTCTGGTAGAGCCTTGTTAATGGGCTGTACATGGTGGGCTGCACAGGACAGCTGTGTGCCACTCTTCCCAGAGCTCCCTTAATGTTGCCTACCTAAACATCCTGTTCTAGTTTCCTAATGAGCAGAAGTGTGTGTAGGTATACATTAGTTGTAAATTGAGTTACTGAGTTCAAGTAGTTAACTAAAAGAGATAGTTCGCCCCAAATTGAAAATAATTATGTCCTTCCAAACTGTGTGACTTTATTTTTTCAGTGAACATAAAAGATTAATGCACTCTTAAGATGTGCTTTCAATTTTAGAAGTTTTCCATTCTAAACGAATGAACTGATTTGTACTTCATTTAATTTGAAAACATGTTGTGACACATCAGCAACAATGACTCATTCTTAACCATCAGTCAGTTGTTGACGCGATGGTAGTGAATGCGGATATCTTTATATTTTCTTAGAATCCATTTCACTAGAGGATATAATAAGTAGTCTACTGTATGGAATCCAAAGTCTGCCAAAATTAAAAATAAATAAATACATAAATAAATAAATAAATATACAAAGAAATGTAAAAAAGCAAAACGAAATAAATAAAAAAATATATAAATAAATATACATAGAAAAAAAAAAAAATAAAAAAAAAAAATTAAAATAAATAAATAAATAATTATATACATTTATTTCCTTATTGATGTATATATTTTTTTCCACATTTATTTATTTTTTCTTTTATTTATTTATACATTTATGCATTTAGATTTTTATTTATTTCCACATTTATTTATTTATTTCCATATTTGTTCATTTCCACATTTATTCATTTCTACATTTTTTTATTTCTACATTTCTTTATTTTTTACATTTATGTATTTTTACATTTCTTTGTCCGTAGGGTAATGAGGAGAGCGTGGTTTACCTCAGACATAGCAATCGAGCTCAGAGTAGGCAAGAGCGAAGCGTTGAGGCCACAGTGACACCTTGTGGTGTGCCCGAAATACAAAAAGTGTAGCCTACTGATGGTGATACTGAGATTTTAGATTTAGTCCGAGAGCTTTCTGTATTACCGCCCCCCTTCTGCTCCGGACTGTGACGCGATTAGGACATCCGCGACATGCACACTTACGCACCATTTTAAAAAATATAGCAATACCAAAATACAAACAATGTAGAATAGCTTGAATACAGCGTGCGTCTCCCTCAGACTGTAAACAAAGCTCGAGCGCACCGGATAACACGTCATCAGCGTCACAGTCCGGAGCAGAAGGGGGCGGTAATGAACCAATAAGCTGCATGCCAACCGCCGTAGAAGAAGAAGAAGAAGCAGCGTCACTGTGGATATACACAGACCCGGAAGAGAAGACAATGCTGAATAAAGTCGTATTTTTTGTTATTTTTGGACCAAAATGTATTTTCAATGCTTCAAAAACTTCTAACTAACCCACTGATGTCACATGGACTACTTCGATGATGTTTTTATTACCTTTCTGGAAATGGACAGTATGCCGTACATACACTTTCAATGGAGGGACAGAAAGCTCTCGGACTAAATCTAAAATATCTTAAACTGTGTTCTGAAGATGAACGGAGGTCTTACGGGTTTGGAACGACATGAGGGTGAGTCATTAATGACATAATTTTCATTTTTGGGTGAACTAACCCTTTAACCCGTGATAAAAGATTTTGTTTGTACTACCCATCCAAATCATTCATCCCAGTATCACCGTCAGTAGGCTACACTTTTTGTATTTCGGGCACACCACAAGGTGTCACTGTGGCCTCAACGCTTCGCTCTCGCCTACTCTGAGCTCGATTGCTATGTCTGAGGTAAACCACGCCCTCCTCATTACCCTACGGACAAAGAAATGTAAAAATACATAAATGTAAAAAATAAAGAAATGTAGAAATAAAAAAATGTAGAAATGAATAAATGTGGAAATGAACAAATATGGAAATAAATAAATAAATGTGGAAATAAATAAAAATCCAAATAAATAAATGTATAAATAAATAAATGTGGAAAAAATAAATATATACATAAATAAGGAAATAAATGTATAAATAATTATTATTATTATTATTATTTTTTTTTGCTTTTCTTTGTATATTTATTTATATATTTATTTTATTATATATTATATTATTTTACATATTTTATTTTAATATACTGTACCAATTAGCCAATTAGCACACTGGGGCAAATGTATTCAACAAAAAATGTGTCTATTTATGTTTGAACAATGAGTGTGTTTCTTTTGCGGTTTTTAACCCCTCTCCTCTCAGCATTTCATATATAATTTCAGTAAATGTTGACCTTGTGGGGATATTAGAAAATCTAAAATATCAGAAAGTTTTCTGTGATGGGTATGTTTTGTGGTAGGGTTAGTGTAGGGGGATGGAATATACAGTTTGTACAGAATAAAAACCATTACGCCTATGGAGAGTCCCCGAAAACCACATACACCAACGTGTGTGTGTGTGTGTCTGTGTGTTTGTATCAAAAATCAAAAATGTTACAGGGTGACCATCTAACGTATGAGATTTTACTTAAAGCAGCCATATCACCCTGTAGCCCAAGACTGGTTGCCCACTGAAGCTAAGCAGGGCTGAGCATGGTTAGTACCTGGATGGGAGACCTCCTGGGAAAACTAGGTTGCTGCTGGAAGAGGTGTTAGTGAGGCCAGCAGGGGGTGCTCACCCTGTGGTCTGTGTGGGTCCTAATGCCCCAGTATAGTGATGGGGACACTATACTGACAAAAAGCACTGTCCTTCGGATGAGACGTTAAACCGAGGTCCTGACTCTCTGTGGTCATTAAAAATCCCAGGATGTCCTTCGAAAAGAGTAGGGGTGTAACCCCGAAATCCTGGCCAAACTTGCCCATTGGCCTCTGTCCATCATGGCCTCCTAATCATCCCCATACACTGATTGGCTTCATCACTTTGTCTCCTCTCCGCCAATAAGCTGGTGTGTGGTGGGCGTACTGGCGCAATATGGCTGCCGTCGCATCATCCAGGTGGATGCTGCACATTGGTGGTGGTTGAGGAGATTCCCCCTTCAATATGTAAAGCGCTTTGAGTGCCCAGAAAAGCGCTATATAAATGTAAGGAATTATTATTATTATTATTATCCCAAAATTCTATCAATATTTATTCACTTATTCACTTCTAGGAATCTTTTCATAGTTCCTAGAGCTATTGGCTGAAGTCATGATTTTGTCATATTTGCACCGCAGGAACTAGAAATGATTTTAGTTTCAGGAACTCCTTTTGGGGGAACTAAATTAGTCCCTACTTCAGAGTAGGGTCTAAACCAGCTCTATAGGAACTATCAGTGACGTAAGTGTACGTTGATTAGACAAACGCATGTCAAACACCGGCACCTGGCATTTTTAAAAAGCCGTGTAAACATATTTACTTCACGAACAGCAAAAAAGGGTTGTGTTCTTTTCTCCGCCTCGATGATATGCAATACTGAAAATTGTCATAGGAGATTTCATCTCTTAAGCCCTATTCGGACGGGACTAGTTTTCCAAACGACGTTTGAGTAACAATTCTTATCAACCTACGTCTGTGATTTTATGTACGGATTCGGACGGGACTAACATCTCCGTGTTTATTACCGAGGTAGGAGTGTCTGTCTGTCTGTCTGTGTCACATTTCAGGTATAATTTAAAAACTGCCATTGAACACAATTTATGAAATTTGTTCAAATGTATTTTGAAATTAAGTACTTTTAAATTTAAGCACTTTGAAATATAAAGTAAAACGTCCTAACACATATAGTGTTTTGTAAACATTTTATAAAAATTGTAGTGTGAAAAAACTAAACATACATTTATCATCATGATTTAATAGAACTGGGTTCTTATAATAAACCCACTGGAATAAAAGGTTTTAACTTATATAATTTACACGTTATGTAATTAAGTGCAGAAATGAAAGTAATCTTACCTGAAACTGATATTACAGTAGCCATTCTTAACAGTTTACGTGATTTGGCTCTTCTTGTTGATTTATTTATTTTTATTTCTTCGCAGTGTACCAAACACATCTATATCCATTATCGGTGCGCAAAAAGCAGAAACTTGAATACCGGCGCGATAGCGAGAGATTGTACGGTAGTTCACGTTGACCAAAACACACAAGAAAAAGCGTTTTGGAAAAAAACATTTTCGGAGATCACAGACATTCGCATTCGGACGGGATTAGATTTCTCTGAGGACCGCCGAGTTTGACGAAAAACAGTAGGTAATTTGCTCTGGAATTTTTACAGAGGTCGTGTGAGAAAAAGACAGACATGGCAGATTCGGACGGGATTAAAATCTCAAAGTACGTCTGTGAAACAGAAATTTCTCTAACGTCCCCCTGTGAAACTAGTCCCGTCCGAATAGGGCTTTAGCCACACTTTTTGCTCTTTCAGTCATGTAAATTATGTGTTTACATTCCATGTCTTTTATCACGAAACCCACAACACACACAGCTCCGATCACAGCATCCTCCATCCACTAGTTTTTAGCGTTTGTAAATGCCGCACTTAAGACGTCGCTGTCGGCCGCTTCAGAGTTCCTATACCCGGTGCGAATGCAACCATGAACATGGCCCGGGGGAGAAATTATAACTGAGTTCCTAGAACTATTCGGTGTGAAAGCCCCTACTGTGTATTTCTTTCTTCAGTGGAAGACAAAAGAAAATATTTTGAAAGTCAGTGAGGTCCAAAATAACACTGAATTCCATTGACTTATAATGAAAAAAATAAATAAATAAAATTCTGTTCCACATAAAAAGAAATGCATACAAGTTTCGAATGACATGAGGGTGAGTAAATGATGCCAAAATCTTTTCAAATCCTTTTTGGCTGAGCTATTCCTTAGCATACATTTTACTTAATGACCCTAAGAACATTTAAGAGGAAGTAAAACACTCTGTGTTTATTATGGAACATGCATGGACTGAAATGATGAAAAAAACAAGATCTAATCAGAGATGAGGGGATTTAGTTGATTTAGACTAGACTACTATCACAGTGCACATGCGCAGATATATCATTTCAAGTTGACATTTCAGCAGCCTAGTTCCAACTGGTATGAGACATGGTCCAATGGCACTTTCAGTTTGAAACAAAACAAAGCACTCAGGCTTTGACAGCCAGTATCACGTGAAGTATGCCACCGCTCCCCTAGGTCCTATAGAGAGAAGCCCTGAAAACGGCAGATCACAGATAAAAATTATAAAAATTATAAATGTTTAATTGTGAAGTAAACTAAAAAAAATCTGTCTCTAACCAATGCATCTATAGAGAATACACAAAAACTAACAATATTTTTAAAGTATAAAAAAATGTATATTTTTTGTTTGTAATAAATAAATCACTATGGAATTCTGGGCTCTTGAGAGCTAAAGAACATTTATACACTTCCCTGTTTTGTGCTTTCATTCAAACACATCCCCTTTCATTTATTTTTGTATTATCCTTTCATAAACAACTGGTTGCAATATCACTCCCCTTCACAGCATGTGAACCCTAACCTAACATTTTTGACAACAATTTTGATCATTGTTTACTATTTTTATATTGTATTTTTTTTTTTTTTAAATACTTGTACTAATACTTTTAATTTTAAATACTTCAAACTTCACTAGCCTACTTCTAAAAACAGAGTACACTTTTACTCAGTTACAAAATTTCATTTAGAAAATGACAACATACATATTTTGCAGGTCATTATAATGCTTAAAAAGACTAAGAAGAACTCGATGCTGCAACAGAAACTATTGGCTCTCTCTTTTCCAGCACATTAGATGCAGTCGCTCCTTTACGTCTAAAGAAGATTAAGGAAACTAATCCAACGCCGTGGTATGATGAGCACACTCGGGCTCTAAAACGAGCTGTGAGAAAAGCTGAACGTAGTTGGAAGAAAACAAAACTAGAAGTTTTTCGCCTTTCGTGGAAAGAAAAAATGATTGAGTACAGAACGGCTATAAGAAATGCTAGATCTACTTATTTTTCAAATCTCTTAATAGAAAACAAACATAATCCTAGGTACTTATTTGACACAGTGGCTAAATTAACTAGAAACAGAGATTCAACTGCTGACGTTTCCAAAGAGCACAGCAGTAATGACTTTATGAACTTCTTTACTTGCAAGATTGACAATATTAGAGAGAAAATTATAAACATGCAACCGTCTACAGTTTCGCTTCAGACAGTGCACTGTAGTGTCCCTGAGGTAAAACTAGAATCATTCGCCGCTATAGGAGAGGAAGAATTATCTAAACTTATCAAATCATCAAAATCAACAACATGTATGTTAGACCCAATGCCGACTAAACTACTGAAAGAAATGCTTCCAGAGGTCGTAGGTCCACTTCTTGATATAATTAATTCATCGTTAACACTAGGATACGTGCCAAAAACTTTTAAGCAGGCTATTATTAAACCTCTTATTAAAAAACCTCAACTAGATCCGAGAGATTTAGTAAATTACAGGCCAATCTCGAATCTACCTTTTCTGTCAAAGATACTAGAAAAGGCAGTTTCAACACAACTGTGCTCCTTTTTAGAAAGAAATGGAATCTGTGAGGATTTCCAGTCAGGATTTAGACCATACCATAGTACTGAGACTGCTCTCGTTAGAGTTACAAACGATCTACTCTTATCATCCGATCGTGGCTGTATTTCTCTATTAGTGTTATTAGATCTCAGTGCTGCTTTTGACACTATCGATCACAACATTCTTTTAAAAAGACTTGAAAACTATATTGGCATTAGTGGAATTGCTTTGGCATGGTTCAAATCTTACTTATCTGACCGTTATCAGTCTGTAGTAGTTAATGAAGAGATGTCGTATCGATCACAAGTTCAATATGGAGTACCACAAGGCTCAGTACTAGGACCGTTGCTTTTCACTCTGTACATGCTGCCCTTAGGAGAGATAATTAGGAAGCATGGTGTTAGTTTTCACTGCTACGCTGACGATACTCAGCTCTATATTTCCTCGCGCCCTGGCGAAACCTACAAATTCACAAAACTAACAGAATGCATAGCTGACATTAAAAACTGGATGACAAGAAATTTCTTATTATTAAATTCAGAAAAAACTGATATCCTAATCTTTGGACCAAAAACTTCCTCACAAAAAAACCTTGAATACTCTCTAACACTTGACGGGTGCTCCATTAAATCTTCGTCCTCAGTTAGGAACCTGGGTGTGCTCTTTGATACCAATCTTTCATTTGAAAGTCATGTTTCTAGTATCTGTAAAACCGCCTTCTTCCATCTAAAAAATATATCTAAATTACGACATATGCTCTCAATGACAAATGCGGAACAGTTGGTTCATGCATTCATGACCTCAAGACTAGATTACTGTAACGCTCTACTGGGTGGTTGTTCTGCTCGGCTTTTAAACAGACTACAGTTGGTCCAAAATGCGGCAGCTAGAGTTCTTACTAGAACCAGAAAGTATGACCATATTAGCCCAGTTCTGTCAACATTACATTGGCTCCCTATTAAACATCGTATAGACTTTAAAATCTTGCTACTTACTTATAAAGCTCTAAATGGTTTAGCTCCCCAATATCTAAGCGAGCTCTTGGTGCATTATAGTCCTTCACGTCTATTGCGATCTCAGAATTCAGGCCAGTTGATAATACCCAGAATATCAAAATCAACTGAAGGCGGCAGATCCTTTTCCTATTTAGCACCTAAACTCTGGAACAATCTTCCTAGCATTGTTCGGGAAGCAGACACACTCTGTCAGTTTAAATCTAGACTAAAAACACATCTCTTTGCTCTTGCATACACATAACACATTATCAATACATTAACATTTTTCAAATCCGTTAAAGGATTGTTACGCTGCAATAATTAGGTCGGCCGGAACCGAGAACATTTCCTATAACACTAGATATACCTGTACATCAGAATAAGAATGGCATCTACGCTAATATCTGTCTCTCTGCTTATCCTGAGGTTTTCCGGGTGCTGGATCCAGGCCGTATCCAGATCAGATGGAGAACCTGTGTCTGGACCTGACTACAACGTAGCCCAGGAGACAATGGGCCTACAGATCCAGTTCTGGCTGCATCTATAATTCAGATTTTTAAATCTCCGTATCCGCTTACATATATTTATATATAATCTATTTTTAATCTCTATAATAAAATGTATAATTCAGATTTTGATCTCCATATCCATTTACATATATTATATATATCTTCCAAGGGGTTTTTCCCTCCTAGGACTTTTTTCCCAGTGCTAGCACGCTGGGTTTTTCTCCTAGGGGTTTTTTTCCACCCCTGGGAGTCAGCCGACATTGGCTTAATGTAGCACCATCTTGTATATGTTACATATTACCACGCTTGCTTGTACAGCTTATTTTTAACCATTTCTCTTTTTTCTGTGCTCCTAATATGTAAAGCTGCTTTGAAACAATTACAAATTGTAAAAAGCGCTATATAAATAAATTTGACTTGACTTGACTTGACTAGAAATAACAGAAAATGCATCGACATAAATGCAATTACAATGGAACACCCAGTCAAGATAGCTGTAACTTCTTTCTAGGTAGAGGAATTTCTCTGTGTGTAGTTTGTTTGTCTAGTTAACGATGCTTAAACAGTTATGTCCCAACCTATCCCTTATCACGTCCCTTCCTTGTGTTTTTGCACAAAGATGAAGCAGAAGGTAAGCAGATTTATTTGGGAGCGTATTAAAAGATTGGATGCATACTGTCCTTTCCATAGTATGCAAGGATAAGACAATGATTGCTTTACAAATCACATTAAAAATAGTATGCCGGATGATGTGTCCGGATACCATTACATCCATTTTTATACCATTCCCCCCCCCAGCCAATACTGCCTACAATTCTCTTCCACAATAAACAGAGGAGTTTCTTGTTAGTCTCTTCTGCCTCTTTAGAGAGTTTAAAAATAGCACCTAAAAGTAAAAATAAATAAATAATGAATTTAAAGGTATAGCTAGATACTGTCAGGGCATGGCAGGTATTTATTGAAAAGAACTTCAAAGACAATGGCAACAGGTGAGTATATAAATGATAGACAGTTCAACTGTCTGATAATGGCAGAATGATGATTTTGGTATTGTTGATGCAGAGCAGTACACATGCAGAGGAGCAGACAAGTGAGATCAGGTAGGTAATATAATCTTCAGGAAGGTTTGCAGGTAGTGGGTCACTGAGATGTTGAGTGAGTGAAGGTGTGTGCTTTTGTGCTGCTCTGAGTGGGAAGGTGATCAGGAACAGGTGCTCCGGGGATTATGAGGGGGTGTGTGTGTGTGTGTACGAAGGGAGAGCCTGGTGGACAGATTACTCATGCACAAATAATAGATGACAATGGGTAAGTGATATCAATAGAGACCTCCACTATTAAATGTGGCAGTAGGCAATGTCGCAACATTGGTGTTTTGTCTACATACAGAAGCATAGGCACCTTTCCATCCTCTGTGAAGCACAGAGTGTTAGCACACTATAATGCCCCTTACAGGAGATGTAATATAAGTCTCTGGTATTCTGAACTGCAGTTTCAGCTCAAAATACCCCACAGATCATTTATTATAGCTTGTCAAATTTGCCCCTATTTGGGTGTGAGCAAAAAGAAGCCTTTTTGTGTATGCAAATGAGCTGCTGCTCCCAGCCGCTTTCCAGAAGAGGGCGGAGCTTTAGTCGTCAAGTCAAGTCATCTTCATTTATATAGCACTTTTCACAATACATATTGTTTCAAAGCAGCTTCACAGTGACAACAGGAACATTTTTATCGAGCTAAAGTTGGTTTTTGATTAAATCACTTCCGTTGTAATTGTTAACTAGATAAAAAAGTTTGTTCGAGACAAACTTTGAGTTGGCTTGAAAAAGCCGGACCAGAAAGTTTGAAGCAGTTTTAAAAGTTTTCAGTTTGAAAGTTTCAGTTTTAGTTTAGTAATTTTGATAGAGTAGGGTGCTCTGTGTGGTTGCTAAGGTGTTGCTATGCGGTTGCTAGGGTACTCTGGGTGGTTGCTAGGGTGTTGCTATGCGGTTGCTAGGGTACTCGGGATGGTTGCTAAGGTATTCTGGGTGGTTGCTAGGGTGTTGCTATGCAGTTGCTAAAGTACTCGGCGTGGTCGCTAGGGTGTTGCTATGCGGTTGCTAAGGTACTCGGGGTGGTCGCTATGGTGCTGCTATGTGGTTGCTAGGGTACTCGGGGTGGTTGCTAAGGTGTTGCTATGCGGTTGCTAGGGTACTCTGGGTGGTTGCTAGGGTGTTGCTATGCGGTTGCTAGGGTACTCGGGATGGTTGCTAGGGTGTTGCTATGCGGTTGCTAAGGTACTCGGGGTGGTCGCTAGGGTGTTGCTATGCGGTTGCTAAGGTACTCGGGGTGGTCGTTATGGTGCTGCTATGTGGTTGCTAGGGTACTCGGGGTGGTCGCTAAGGTGTTGCTATGCGGTTGCTAGGGTATTCGGGGTGGTTGATAGGGTGTTACTAGATTTAGTTTGATAGATTGATTTAGTTTAATAGATAGATAGATAGATAGATAGATAGATTTAGTTTGATAGATAGACAGATAGATTTAGTTTGATAGATAGATAGATTTAGTTTGATAGATAGATAGATAGATAGATAGATAGATAGATAGATAGATTTAGTTTGACAGATAGATAGACAGATAGATAGATAGATAGATAGATAGATAGATAGAGATAGATTTAGTTTGATTGATAGATAGATAGATAGATAGATAGATAGATAGATAGATAGATAGATAGATAGATAGATAGATTAGATGAGTTTATGAGTTTGAATAAGTTTCAATGGATTAGAAATAGTACATAGAATGGCACTTGAGTCTAATTGAGTTTTTGAGTCTAATGGGCTTCCGTAGTTTAAATTTGAATTTTGACAGTTGGAGTTTGAATAGTCTTGGCTCATTTGAACATTCCGTCAATGAAAGTCAATGGGATTTTTCCGAGCTTTAACAGTCTTTTTTAGGAAAACCGTAAGTCGTATCAGTTAGAAAATAGCATAACAGTAAGTTGGCTTTTTCAAGCCAACTTAATTATTACTTTAGGGGCCGCTTAAATGACACCTTTCCTACTGAAAACCGAATACTTTTAATGCATTCTTGCCGTTCATTTACGTCTTTAGTCTATAGGTTTGCGTGTTTGAGTGTGTTTGTGCACAGAAGCTTGGTCTTTTTAAAAAAAAGTGATATTTGCCAAATTACTTTACTGGTCCGCATAATACAGAAAAATTAGTTGTGTCCGCGGATCTATGCGAACTGGAATATTTTTGATAACGTTTTATCTATACATAGCGAAAGGAAAGGGAAATGGGCCTAGATTAGTTAAAACATCAGGGCTGCGTTATCATCATGTCTAGATGCAGGTCCTTCATCTCATCTGGAATACGGCCTGGATCTGGCAGGCTGTGGCAAACCTCGGGATAAACAGAGAGAGACTAATATTAGCATAGACGCCATTCTTCTTATGATGTATAGCGAGTACATCAGGTGTTATGGGAAGTGTTCCCGGTTCCAGCTGACCTAATCTATGCAGCCTAGCAATTTACATGATTTGAATTATAGAAGTAGATACTGGTTTATGTGTATGCAAGTTTAAACAAATGTGTTTTTAGTCTAGATTTAAACTGACAGAGTGTGTCTGCTTCCCGAACAGTGATAGGAAGACTGTTGCAAAGTTTAGGAGCTAAATAGGAAAAGGATCTACTTTTTTGATTTTGATATTATCAACTGTCCAGAATTCTGAGATCGCAATACACATGAAGGACTATAATGCATTAAGAGCTCGCTCAGGTACTGGGGAGCTAAACCATTTAGTGGATAAGTAGCAAGATTTTAAAACCTATATGATGTTTAATAGGGAGCCAATGCAGTGATGACAGAACTGGGCTAATATGGTCATACTTCCTAGTTCTAGTAAGAACTCTAGCTGCTGCATTTTGGACCAGCTGTAGTTTATTTATTAGGCGAGCAGAACAACCACCCAGTAGAGCGTTACAGTAGTCTAGCCTTGAGGTCATGAACGCATGAACTAACTGTTCTGCATTTTTCATTGAGATCATATGTCGTCGTTTAGATTTATTTTTAAGATGGAAGAATGCGGTTTTACAGATGCTAGTAACATGGCCTTCAAATGAAAGATTGGTATCAAAGAGCACACCCAGGTTCCTAACTGACGACGAAGACTTAACAGAGCAGCCATCAAGTGTTAGACAGTATTCTAGGTTATTACGTGAAGAAGTTTTTGGTCCAAAAATTAGAATCTCTGTTTTTTCTGAATTTAGTAGTAGGAAATTACTGGTCATCCAATTTTTTTTATATCAGCTATGCATTCTGTTAATTTTGTGAATTGGTAAGTTTCGTCGGGGCGCGAAGAAATATAGAGCTGAGTATCATCAGCGTAACAGTGAAAACTAACGCCATGCTTCCTAATGATATCTCCCAAGGGTAGCATGTACAGAGTGAAAAGCAACGGTCCTAGTACTTTAACAGCTTGCACTTCAGTTGCTCAACAACAACAAAGCCGGAGAATCTCACGCACCCAAAATGATCGACACTGATGGAGAGACTCAGGAAGAAGTTACAACTTTTAGAATGAAACTGGACGTTTCTGAATGGTTAGTGGATAAATTGATGTAGTTGCTGTGGAGTTGATTCAACTCATCCACTAGCATGTGCCGTCATGTTAATCTTTTGTGTTGAATTGACCCTCATTTGTGAAGCAGTCCGGCGTAAAATGACGGTATGTCAACAACACTCTACTACAAAAACTTCTCTAAAGCAGCCAAACATGGCCACACCCCCTTTGTTGAGCGTTCTCAGGGGCGGGTTTTATATACATTTTGGGGTTTGTGATGTTACCAGCCGGGGAAGAAGCTTGTTGTAGTCCCTACCAGGCGTTTGTTGTATTCCTTAAAAAGTGATTTCTGCAAAATAAAATATCTCCCTTTGCATTGAACTTTGAACGTTGTAACTTTGCAGATGTTGTTTATGCTCAAACAGCAACATTACACACTAACTAAAGTTAAAAAAGTGAAATCATAATCAAGCACTCCTTTAATATAATAGGATTGTAGAGAATCAGCACTATTCTTACTTTAACACTTTTACTTCTCGATATATAATTGCTTTCAAGTGCATTCTAACTTGTGAACAGCAAAAGTCATATTATAGATCATTAAAAAAATAAATAAATTTAAAAAACTTGAATCGTAATACTACAGTGGTTACCACAATTGTGGTTCCCTTATAGAGCTAAACCAGGTATTTGTTTAAAAGGTAAACGGTGGCTATTCACTACCTTATTTTTAATAGTAGTTGGTCTTCTGAAATAAATACCAAGTTCTGTAATGAAACTCTAAGACTGTGTCCGAAATCACATACTTGTACATATTTTGAATAAGTACTTACTTTGCAACTGCTAAAAAAGTATGTACTATATACAGTCAAACCAAAAATTATTCAGACATTTTTGATATTTTTGATATATTTTTACTAGTGGCTGCAGGACACTATAGTTCATATATGTAAGTGAGGATAGCAAAATAAAGTAAACCGTGACATATTATACACAAAAATTCTTCATACAGTGGACTACCAGTAAAATTTATAAACAATTTGGAACTAAAAATTATTCAGACACTTTGACCTGACCATGTTTTGCTTAAGTGTTATCTGACTTAATTAAGATTAATTTAAGACACAGTTTAACTCTGAGATCTTGTCATATTTTATTACCTTTTTAGTGAATAAACTGAATGAAATGTTCAAGGTGTCGTCTGAATAAATTTTGGTTATAGTAGAAATGTGTGTAGTATGAATGTAATCCAGACATTCTACATTTCGCCATGTCATTTTATACCAGCGTCAGTTCACAGCCATTCACAAATCCTCTCCTGTGGCCTCATGGGATATAGAAAAGTGTCCATCATATGCACACTTCAGAATCTTGCGGGAAATAGCAGATCATCAGGGTACATTTTGATTATTCTCTTATAAGTACTGTGAATTTGGACTAAACAGTAAGCTTTTAGTTGTCTTAACCACAAATTATTGGTCAGGAAATTACCAAAATTTAAGCAAATGCACTACTTAAAAAGCCATTAAAGAATCTGCTGAGAAATATAATAATAAATGCATCTCTAGCGCTGTGAAGCATGTAGGAAGAGGTGTCATTGTGTGGGGAGGCTTTTCAGCTGCTGGTATTGGAAGATGAATGTTTGTAACCAAGCAGATCTCGTCTCCCATTGACTACCATAGTAGGGGGAAAAAATACTATGGCAGTCAATCTGGGATCGGGATCTGCTTGGTTACAAACATTCTTCCAAATATCTACCTTTGCGTACAGCAGAACAAATACATTTATACAGGTTTGAACAACTTGAGGGTGAGTAAATGATGACAAAATTTTCATTTCTGGGTGATCTATCCCCTTAACTTGTCACGGCGCATTAAAAACACAACACCGAGTGATGAATTCTGGTTAAAGCCACAGCAGTAACCTTGTGCACACTTAGCTACTGTAATCTGTAGGCAATGCAAAAATACAGGCTTTAAGGTATTTTTTTTTTACAGTTATTCAGCAGACCTGTCATAATCTGATAAGACCAAAACAATAAAATGTTCTCGAATTGCATTAGGAGCATTCCTACAAATGTCTTAAGAACTTTCTTAACTTCTTCCTTAAGAAGATTTTTGTGATTCCCCAGCAGATCTTAATCCAATTAAGAAAAGGTGGACTTGAAAAAGGCTGTTCATGTGATTGTAAATTAAATTGCCTAAATTATTACATTGTTAGCTAACTGCATGATTATATATCTGAAACCACATACATTACACCTCCAATACCAGATTCTCTAAATTGTAATGTTGACACGCTTGTAAAGCTGCTTTGAAACGATATGTATTGTGAAAAGCGCTATACAAATAAATGTGAACTGAATTGAACTTATGCAAACTGATTGTGACAGTTTACTTTAGCTGTTTACTTCAGATCTTTAGAAAAGCTGAAGTCCCTTATTATGCATTTCAAATTACTTCCAAATCCTTCCTCATAGTGACATTCGAACAATTATAATTTTGAAATTAATACATATTTTATCCATATCTTTTGGCATGGAGTGTTATGATTCTTACTTTTAAATTGTGATAAATAAATTGAATTTTGTCATATAAAGTTTGATCCCTGTGGGATGGGAAATTAGCCTATGCCATTTAAAAACACAAAAAAAAAAACACAATATATATAAAAATATATATATATAATGTACCAAAAGTACATAGTAAAAGTGCACCGTTTTACCTGACCCCACCTTCAAATGCACACATCAGTCAATCAAGCAAGCAAGCAATCAGTCAATAAAACTAACTCGCTCAATAAACGAACCAGTGTGTGAAGAGCTTTTTATAATATTTGCAAAGCTTTAGTAATTTTAAACCATTAAGTCAGTGACGTTCCCTCCAAGAAGCGCGCGTCCCCGATGATGTAAACGCACTGAACAATAGTGAGCATCAGAGCGGACACCGCGTGTGCGCCGGGAAAGACATCGCGCGCTCTGGCACTGGATACTCTGCATATTTTGAGCAAAAGAAATGGCGTGGGAAAACACACTGGGATGATTCGGTAGTCGTCTGTCTTTAGTTCTCTGCACTCATTAGATCTGGTCCCAGAGTTTTGTGCTGAAGTGCGCGTGACTTGAGACAATAACATCCTGGTTGCGTAGGCAATAGCGAGCTGACAAAGATGAAAGTAATGACAGAGAGAACGGCTCTGGTCCAGTTCTCTGGCGAGGTAACGGTACAATGGATTAACGTTTTAGTGTAGTTAATGTTCACATTTGGACATTTATGACTGTTTAGTTTTGTTGAATACAAACGGAGCGGCGCGAGGGGAATGCAGCCGCGCGACTCGAACTGTCTTCAGCTGCAGTAAGTGCACACTACTGCTTCCTTCCACACAGATCTATGTATGCCAGATTATTGTATTCAGAACTTTGCTTTTATGTCTTAAGACCTTATATGTAATCAGGCTTTTACAATTAAAACTAGTTTACAGTTTTAATCTGAATGTGTAATTAGTCAGGTACAAATGTGCAGTGGAGTTTTCATTTACTTTCACATTGTCATTGAAACGACTGTGGTATTTAAATAGTAATCTAGCAGGATTCCTGCAGTGTTTCGGTTATGCTGTCTGTTTGAATTACTTTACAGGAAAAAAACTGCATCTAAAAACCACCATCCATGTACAAAGTTCAAAGGGACTGATATTTTTATTTTCAAGCCACCTCTTCACTCTACATGTGGATTTAAAAGATCAAAGTATATCCCGAGACCTTGATTGCATCCGGTTCTACATACTTCACTTTACTTACTTTATACTTTATTTGTCCCTGGCAAAAAGGCAAAATAAACTGTTTGATTATCAGTATGTCGGTCAATGATGCCATTTTTTTTTTTTTTGTCAAAAGTCCTTAATAATAATAATAATAAATAAAGATATGGCATTCAAAGTATGTAAGGTAGTACAACTTGATCTCTTTTATTGAATCCAAAAGGTTTTAATTATATTTTGCTTCATATAAAGGTTTTTTAAAGATTTTGAAGTGTCAAAAGGTCATTCGGTTTAACCGTCCAAAGGCCAATACAGCCATTTCATTTGTGATTAAAATATCTTAATGTAATAAATGTATATATTTTTATTTTATGTATATTTTTTTTTATTACATCTGTCCTAGACATCACATAAAAACCATTAGCCATTACAGGGGTCATTGATGAATAAGGTTTTTAAAAGTGTATACTGTTACGTTTGCTGGTGTAGAGATGAGGCAGATACGGATTTCCACAATACATTCAATACTTTAATATAAACGAAGGCAGAGAACACCATACAAAACACTAACACAAACAGAGAACGGACGAGGAGTGAAGGGAGTGAGTGCAATATATGGGGAGTGTTGACAATAGAGTCCAGGTGCAGGTGATGAGTGCTGATGAGGAGCTGACGAGGGAAGTGAGTGCAGGTGTGGAAACAGGAGGATACTGGGAAATGGAGTCCAGGGGAACAAGGGATCTGTAACAGTACCTCCCCCTCCCGGTAGGCGCGTCCTCGCGCCGTAGATGTAACAACCGGGAGGGGGGCGGGCGCCCTGGAGACCTCAAACCGGAGCAGGGGGATGAGTAGACTGGAGTGGAGGTCTCCAGGGCGGGCTCAAAAGCCATGGCGGGTCAGGAGCCGAGGGCGGCCATGGCGGGTCAGGTGCGGCGGGCAGCCATGGCGGGTCAGGTGCAGCGGGCAGACATGCAGCAGGCAGACATGGCGGGTCAGGTGCAGCGGGCAGACATGGCGGGTCAGGTACAGCGGGCCGCCATGGCGGGTCAGGAGCCGAAGGCGGCCATGGTGGGTCAGGAGCTGAAGTCCTCACGCCGTTAAGCCCAGTCGGCGCAGAAGGACCGGCGGGAGATGGCGGAACCAAAGGCTCTGCCGACCGAAGCGCAGCCGGGACTCCAGAAGGCCGCAGTGGAAGCAGTAGGACAGCCAACAAAAAGAACACCGGGGGGAGTGAGGAAGCCAACTGAAACTGAGGGACGGAGTGACGGAGCGGAGACGGAGGAGTGTAGTCCAGAGGGAAGGGCAGGCTGACGAGTGCACAAGGTGTGAGTGGAGGCAGGATGGATACTGGTAACGCTGGTTGACTGATGGGTAACGGTGGAGCAGAGGGAGGTTGGAGCCGGGGTGTAGGTAATCGCCCAGAGGTCCGAGGTGGAGATCTGGGCGAGGGGGCTTGAGGTGGAGGTTCCGTGTAAACATAAATGGATGGAGGTGGGAGAGGGAGGCAGGGAGGGAAAACAGTCTTTACAAAGTTCATAATTGGAGCAGCTGGCTCGGCGGCGGAGACTGGCGCTGCTTGCTCGGCGGCGGAGACTGGCGCTGCTTGCTCGGCGGCGGAGACTGGCGCTGCTTGCTCGGCGGCGGAGACTGGCGCTGCTTGCTCGGCGGCGGAGACTGGCGCTGCTTGCTCGGCGGCGGAGACTGGAGAACTTGGCTCGGCGGCTGGGGCTGAGGGCCAGTTCATCCCCTCAAATACAATTAAAATCCCCACAGGCACTGGAGCTGGCTCTGTGGGGATTGGAGCGGGCTCTGGAGAAACTGGAGCGGGCTCTGGAGATACTGGAGCGGGCTCTGGAGATACTGGAGCGGGCTCTGGAGATACTGGAGCGGGCTCTGGAGATACTGGAGCGGGCTCTGGAGATACTGGAGCGGGCTCTGGAGATACTGGAGCGGGCTCTGGAGACACTGGAGCGGGCTCTGGAGACACTGGAGCGGGCTCTGGAGACACTGGAGCGGGCTCTGGAGATACTGGAGCAGCTTGCTTCCTCCTCCTCCGCCTACGGGACCCAGTTGAGGAGTGTGGGTTCCGTGTGGGGCAGGCAGGGCGTTTGTTGGAGGGGTATGCGGAGGAAGACGGAGATTGACTGACTGGCCCGGCCCACCGTGTTTCTGGATGGACTGGACAACAACACTTATCCTGAACCGTGTCCACGAAGAATTTGGAGCCATTTAAACACAAAATTAAATTGATAGTTTCGCTTAAGGAGAAACGAAAAACAGGTTCATCAAAACGGATAGTGTCGTCATCCAATCCATCCAAAAACAGGGAGATCAAAACTGCTTCAGGCCAGTCAGACAAATAAGCGAGCTCAACGAACTCCTCCACATACCTCTCCAGCGAACGACCTACCTGCAGAAGCCCGATGAGGCGATCGCTGGCTGTCAGGGTGAGAGGCGTTGGAGGAGCTGGATCCAGGGAGCCGGGGAAAGTCTCCATTTTTTTTCCTTTTTTTTTTTTTTTTTTGTGGAAAATCCAGTCGGTTTTAAGGTCCGTTCTTCTGTTACGTTTGCTGGTGTAGAGATGAGGCAGATACAGATTTCCACAATACATTCAATACTTTAATATAAACGAAGGCAGAGAACACCATACAAAACACTAACACAAACAGAGAACGGACGAGGAGTGAAGGGAGTGAGTGCAATATATGGGGAGTGTTGACAATAGAGTCCAGGTGCAGGTGATGAGTGCTGATGAGGAGCTGACGAGGGAAGTGAGTGCAGGTGTGGAAACAGGAGGATACTGGGAAATGGAGTCCAGGGGAACAAGGGATCTGTAACATATACATAATGGAGATATAATTAATTTTGAAGATTTATTAAGTGTTAACAATGAGATTATGTGTTTTTTATATAATCAATTAACACTGCTTTTGTCATTTTTTTTACAATATGGACAAAATTTGTCACTAAAAAGTCATTTGGTTTAACCAAAATTTCGGTTTTACCGAATGACACTTTTGGTTTAACCGAATGACGATATTTTCAAACAATGCTATAACAGGCTGATATCTAGCTAGCTAGCAAAAGGACAATCAAACATTTTATATTTAGTACAAGTTTTTAAAATATTACAACATTTTCCATGTTTTATAGCGGTTGCACCGAATGACCTGATGTTTCGGGACATGCGTATGAACAAGTGAAAACATGAATTTTTCAAATAGTTAAAAGAGAGTTAGTTACTTTGCTTTATGACCATGTGGTCCTTTGAATGTGTCTGAATGATGTCACATCCTGTCACATGATATTGACCGCATGACTTGATCCAAAATGGTCCCTTTATATCGGTTACTCCGAATGACATCAATGAAATTCATTTTTCCGGACATTCTTTCTCATAACAAAGCAATGACTTCTGCACGTAATTTTAATATCATTTTGCACTATGTTGATATATGATGTTAGAAAATCATGCCAGAATTAAAAAAATTTACATTTATTACATTTTAAGATATTTTAATCACAAATGAAATGGCTGTATTGGCCTTTGGACGGTTAAACCGAATGACCTTTTGACACTTCAACATCTTTAAAATATGTTTATATGTAGCAAAATATAATTAAAACCTTTTGGATTCAATAAAAGAGATCTAGTTGTACTATACTTTGGATGTCATATCTCTGTTTATTATTATTATTAAGGCCTTTGGACAAAAAAAATGACCCGTCACGTCATTGACCCACATTTTATTTTTTCCTCAACAATCATATATATATATATATGGTTGTTGATTGATTGTTGGCAATGAGTACAACATGTATTTGGTGTCTTACACAAGAGTTGAGGATGATTGGCCAGATGCTGCAGATTGTGTCTGGCAAGAGTGCTGGTATGTTTAGTATTCTATCCTAGTTTTGGTTAGACCATTGGATCAGTTGTCTGGGTGCAGAAAGAGCAAAAAGAACCAAAGACCATCATAGCAATAATAATAAGCAATTTGTGTTCCCATTTTCTGCATATATTTATGCATTGTTTATTTGTTCCTCATTTCAAGAGCACTTGTTTTGTTCTTCTGCCATCAAAATTTGCCCTTATTCTGTCTCCATTCGTTAATTTTTCTTTTGGCATAGATCTGTCACACACAAACCCTCTGTTTGGATTGCAAAAGCTTTTTTTCTTCTTCTCCTTTTTTTTTCTTTCTTGGCAGGTTTACTTAAGTGTGTTTAAAAGCTTTGCTGATTTAAAATTCTCCTCCACAGTGGATTGCCTTTGCTGGCGTAGGCATTTGTTTCTCTCAGTGGTATTGGACACAGGCCAAGTTTGAAGGACTAAGAGGCAGCAGGTGAAATTATTTATATCCTCTAATTTGTGATGGTGGTAGCCTAATGTTTAAAGATCTCAGCTTCTCATGTGCCTCTCCTCCCATGGTGTGAGAGGAGAGGTACATGAGATTAATTCTTCTTTATCACCCTTGTGTCCTTGAGCAAGGCACTCAACACCAGGTTGTCACAAAGATACCTTTACTATAATAATTTGTGTACTGGATGCAAAAGAGATATTAAACAAAAGAACTGAGGAAGGATTTGCATATTTGGGTGCTACGGTTGTACTGGCTCACCTCTTTGTGATTATTGCCAGCATAAAGCTGGAATTGTGCACCTGACTCCCACACTTACTAAGCATGAAAGTGTTTGTATGTGTTTGTAGCATGAGTAGGCAGCTTATCAAATGCTCTTGGGTGTCTAAAACTATGATTAGAAAAGGTTCTTTGCATGTCTTGTATGAAAGTTTCCCTTTAGCAGATTTAACAACAGTAGATCCCAACCAGTTTGATTGCTTGGTGATATTATTACCCAAAAAGACAATTTCATGAGCTAAAATGAATAGAGTTGACAACACATATTTGCATAAATTATATCAGAGCTTGTAGATATCAGCTCGGTGGCGCAATGGTGATGCAGGGTTTAAACATGTAACCAGTCGTGGATCTCTCACACTAGGCTACACCACACATGCTTTTTTTTTAGTTGACATGAAACTAAAGTTGCAATAATTTTTCTTACATTTTGTGACGTATTTCTAAGTGTAACGACTTCTCGAACAAGAAAAAATTTATTGATTTTGTCCATTGGTAATGGATTGGATCATTAATGTTTGCTATTGCTCTGATCTCATGTGAGTGACAGGTTGTCCGCCCTTGTGCCGATGAACACATCCTCAGAGAAGAGAAGGGATTTCGTTGCAAGAAGGAGAAGTTATTTTGATAATTCTTTTATTTACTCAACCTGATGTTTTTCCAAACCTGTATGGTTTTCTTTCTTGTGTAGAAAAAAATGTGGTGGTCGGTATTTCCATGCAATTACAGAAGAATAGCCAGGCAATGAAGCTTTTAAGCTTTAAAGGGCACCTATTACGCAAAATCCATTTTTACATGGTGTTTAGACATAAATGTGTGTTGGCAGTGTGGCTCCGCCCACGGCTGCTGACTGACAGTCCTGCATTACAAAAGTTTCCGCCCTCAGCGAGTTGTATGCTGTCCGCCATTCAGCCAACAATGTCTCGTAAGCAATCCTACTGTTCTGTTTTTGGATGTAAGACTGAACATAAGACTCTTCATTTTCTCCCACCATCTGAGCCACTGAGGACGCAGTGGATTAGTTTTATTTTTATAAAATATATAATGCTCCCCAAAATCTACCTAAATACAATTATGTCTGCGCAAATCATTTCACTCCAGACTGTTTTGTGAACGAGGGGCAATACAAGGCAGGCTTTGCTAAAAAGTTGGTACTCAAGGATGGATCAACTGTTCGTGATCCTCCTGAAGTATTAAGTGTCACACTGTTTATTTTTTATGATTTTTGAGCAAATTGCCATTTCGGTCAATGTGCATGTTAGCCAGTTCCACAACAAGTACAGTTAAAGCTGTATTTTTGTATGTATTTTTCCATTCCAATGCGCTACTTTTCCAATGTAAATGCACTAGACAAATGTGCAAAACCGTTGCGCTCACGTCTTGTGTCTTTTGCAGCATCTCGCGCATGACATGAGGTGCGTCCCAATTCGCGTACTTGTGCACTATTCTATGACGTTTTTAAGTACAAATAGTGCAGTAGTGCGTTCACACTGAAAATTCCAAAAAGAAAAAGTGCACTTTAAATACCCGGATGGTGCCCTAAATTAACGGAAAAAACCAAGTGTGGAATGTTGGACACTTCGTGCACTCAACTGTTGCAGCTTTAATTACGTAGCGGAGGGGAAGGGAGGATCGGACTCCGTTGTTAAATGACAAAATAACCTTATACAATTCACGCACTACATGGATGAGTGCATAGTGCACAAGTACATAGTGTATAAGTGCATAGTGTATAAGTGCATAGTGTATAGTGCGTCATTTGGGACGCAACTATGGTGTTCTAAAAACGCAGCGCTCAAGTTAAAATCAGTTGAACTTTTAAAAAATGCATCTCGAGACCTTGCGTTTTTTTACCCATTCCACTGCCCGCGTCTCACGTTTTTCAAAGCAAAAACACGTTCTGTGTAAACGAGCCCTTAGGGTGTACTCACACTAGACATTCTCAACCGTGCCTGAGCGCATTTGACCCCCAAAGCCCGGTTTGTTTGACTAGTGTGATTGCTCCATACCGTGCCCGGGCGCAGTTTGTTTAACCGTTCCTGGCCCGATTGGAAGAGATGGGCTCGAGCGCGGTACGCATGCAGCGTGTTCGCTAACTACTACTTTTGTGTGCGCTACTGTCATCATTACGACGGCAAACATCTTTATTACTACATGGATAGTACATTTTTCAATTAACCTTGTTTATATACTTTATAACCACACGTTGGTAAAGAGCAGTGTAACAGGAGACTCTCTTGAAAACTTGTGTACGTTTTCTGTAAAGACAAGACATTAAAAATGCTATGTTTATTTGCGAAGGCCAGCACATTTATCCACTAAATGCCCAGTTTCATTCTAAAAGTTGTAACTTCTTCCTGAGTCTCTCCATCAGTGTCGACTCCGGTTTGAACGATGTAAGGCTGAACACCGTTACTGACAATCCTCATTTTGGCTGCGTGAGATTCTCCAGCTTTGTTGTTGTTGAGCTGTTAAAGCCCCGCCCTCTTCTGGAAAGGGGGCGGGGAGCAGCAGCTCATTTGCATTTAAAGGGACACACACAAAACCGGTGTGTTTTTGCTCACACCCAAATAGGGGCAAATTTGACAAGCTATAATAAATGATCTGTGGGGGATTTTGAGCTGAAACTTCACAGACACATTCTGGGGACATAAGTCTCTGACTTATATTACATCTTGTGAAAAGGTGCATAATACATGCCCTTTAAAGCGCATAAAAACAGCCTGTGGGGTTTTGTTGTGTAAAATAACAGTAAATCACAATAAATAGAGGTAAACAGGAAGCAATTCACTCCTTTTAGTGTTATTGATATTGTTTTACATATCTTTGAAGACTAATGTGATTATTACTTGATGTAATTATTGTTTTCATGTTGTATTAAAAAACTTGTGCTGCTATTGAGGTGGGATATGGTTAAGGTTAGGGACAGGTTTGATGCTATGGTGAAGTTTAAAGATGGGTTAAGGTGTAAGGGATGGCTGAATAGTGTAATAGATGTGATTACAAAAAATAATTACAGCTGTAATAACATGCAGGTATTTTTTAAATATAAGTATAATCTAAAAAATGCATGTACAATGCATTGCATTGTATTAAATGATTAAATGTTAAATGTTAGTACATAGTTAAAGACACCTAATATAAAGTCAGACCCAATTTCTGACGTAAGGACATATAATTAATAAAATGCATCCCATTGACACATCATTCTAATCTATCCAAAGACTTCATTCGTCAATATAATGGCAGTCTGTCATCTGTAGCATTTTTGCTTCAAGCCCTTGTTAATTTCTGACCTTTTGAACAATAAAGTTAAACACAATACATACAGTTTACTGGCACATAGCAGTTACAATAATAGCATCCGTAATACACCTGATTTTCTTTCCTCAGTATCATTTAAAACCACTGTTATTATTACTTTGAATAGTAAACAGAGACTCTGACCTCAGGCAGATATACTTGGCATACGGGTAACCTTTCGCCCTTATGTTATTTAACACTGTTTTTAAATGAAACACATAGGGGGAAAAAACGTGTCTTTCTGGTCTTGGGATTAGAGCAGTGTCTTTCCTTCTAAGTTAAGTTTTGTGGGAGGTACATTGGTGTGCACAAATCTCGGTAAAAATGTGGAATTCCATTGGTTTGGACAACCGTCAATTACACAGTTTGGTGATCATTATACAAAAAAGAAACGACAAAACGTATGATTTGTGCAAAGTAATCTAGTGTAAGCGTTCGTTAGGCAGGCCACGTAAGGACTACCAACTGTTCAATCTGTCTGATCACTGTGATTCTTCTATCTACATCATGTATATACACTACACATGACAAAATTATTTGCCTTCAGCTTAGCCAAAGCTCATGATCAACACTCCCTACCCCTTTCCTTGACATCAGTATCCCGTTATTCCATATAGCTGCATGTTCTCCTTTTTGTCTCTGTTTCAGTTTGCTGTATTAAAAGTAGAGTAGGCAATTATTTTAATAAATGCTTTGTTATTCTGGTTGAAACTCTCTTCACATCCTGATAGCAATCATTAATAGAAGTGGTCTAAATATTAAAAAATGCACATATATCATCTGTGGAAGTCTCAAACCAAAAAACATTCGTCCAATCATTGTGTATTTCCATACCTCTGAGCGCGTTTGAGGCGATGCAATGTGTTGACAGACAAACAGCACAGTTCCTCCTGAATCAAAACAATGATTCGCGTTCACGCCATGTTGTAACCGTAATTTAGAAACGGCAACCCGTTCTACTCTGAGCTGTTCATCCTCAGACTCGCATTAATGCATTTCTATGTCAACACTATCAACGACAAAATTAATCTGCAGCAGTCAGGTGGTACAAGTAAGAGCTTTGTAAGTTGTTTACGTTCATTATGATTGTAATGTTATGTGCTTTGAGACATGAAGTAATTTAACGCCATCATGGCGCTTTGCTGAATCTGCTCTGGCTGTGCGCGACCTGCACGTTCATGTGTTTTGGATGAGGCGTGGATTTGGAGAGCGTTTTGAAGGGAGGGTGGGATCTAATGCTTTCAAAGTTAGCTTGCCGTTGCTAGCCGCTCTGAAATTGCTCATCCTACCTTTCAAGCAAGCCATCCAAGCATTCCTGGAATATCACCTAATGTGCCATCTCCATACAATCTTCTATACATCACTAAACAATTTGTGTGCCATCATTGTTTCAATGTCATGCTGATGGTTCCAGGGGATTTTTGCATATCCTATTGAAATTAATTTATTATAAAGCTGAACCCTCATATATACCGCCAAACCAAATGTTTTAAATGAACAATAATAATTTGTATGTGTTATTGTGGTCCTGACTGAATTATAGGTTATCCATATTTCACATCACATTGATGTTTAAGTTGTTGTTCTCTAAAAATCTGTCCATCCAAGATATACTACAAAAAAAATCACAATTACACAGAATAAAGAAAGTCCTACAGGTTTAGAACAACATAAGGAAGTAAATTGACATATTTTTAATTTCTGACTGAACTATTCTTTTAAATATGCAATTATATGAAAAAACATTTACCATTTATTCTTCCCAGTTGAGCTACATCTCTTCTAATGTTTTTTTTAACTTCGAAGCTCTTTGAAGCTTCTGGCTAAATATGTTTCAACACTGATTGAAATATTAGTATAATATCCCCTCATTTACTTTTCTCTTTGGTAAATGACATTCAACATACCTTCTCCAAATTAAAATCTAAAATAAGCCTCTGAATATAAAATTATAACATTCTTCTTCGTGATAGTTTCATTGATAGTTGTCTGAAGCTGTAACTCCTCTCTGTTGTTTGCTGTGTTCTTTTTAATGATGGTCTGGACCCCTGCAGTTTGAAAACAAATAGCAGTGTCTGGCAGTCAGTTATTAGAAATGCCAGCAATTAGGACTGTAGACCTAGAACTGCAGGAAAACATTACTGTGATCCAGAGCCTGCCTGTTATAAAATTTAGTGTGTATACATACAGTATGTGTTAATAGATGGAGATTGCAACTGCACTGACTTAAAGGGTTAGTTCACCCAAAAATGAAAATTCTGTCATTTATTACTCAGCCTCATGTCGTTCCACACCCGTAAGACCTTCGTTCATCTTCGGAACACAAATTACGATATTAATTTGTGTTCCAAAGATGAACAAAGATCTTACAGGTGTGGAACGACAGAATTTTCATTTTTGGGTGAACTAATCCTTTAATTGTAATATAACCTCTGTTATTTATGCTATTGTGAGTTAGTGAGAGCTATTGTGCTTGTAATCTTACTTGACATTACCAGGCTGAGCATAAAGAGATCAATTTTTGCAAAATCTCTCGGGTGTATCAGTCTCAAGGTCAGCAAAGTTGAAGTCCTTACACACTATAGAGTGTTTTGCTCTCTAAATCATCCACTGATGAAGTGCTTAGAAGATAAATGTGTGCAAAAAAGAAAAGAAAAACGAGAAGAATATTCTGAATTCTTGGATGTATTGCTGTTATATAGATGACCAGTTTACTCTGTTCTGTGTATTTCAGTTTTCTTCTTTAACTTTGCTCTGAACAGACTGGGAACAAGAGCAATATGCCCACATGAAAGCAATTTTCAGCACATCAAATTGATTTCTTCATTGTGTGAAGCAGATATCTGAGAATAGAGAATGAAAGGGATGTGTGATTTGACAGAAAATCCATGTAAAGTATAGAGACTGTACATTGTACAAAACTCACAAGAGATTAAAATCTGCAGACATCAAGATTCACAAAGGAGCAAAAGGAAGTGAATTATCCTTTATTTAAAATGGGCTCTGCGTCATTCTCAACATTTAGACATAAGCAACAAGGCAGCCAGGAAGAGAGAGTCTATTTGAAGCAGAACTAAGCAACATGAACCAAAATAAAGCACACTGTTCAAATAGGAGACACGGAGATGCTGAACTGAATGTTAATGGTGAGAGAAGAGAATGAGCAGACATGTAGGGCCTGTACAATAATTTTTCTTAGCATGTCCATATTTTTATTGTGGGTGCAATTTATGAATTAAAAGAGTGTTCTGAGCCCTATGAATTCAGTAATGGTTGTTTATATGAGGTTTATAAAGAACAAAATGGGTCAATGGCACTGGTTCTTCTGAGCCCAATTCAGAAAAAAGCAGTATTTCTACATTATAATTACAGAAAGAACAATAGGCTTAAGAAATTCTTAAATATTTTCATTTAACATGGTTATCAATAGTTTTTATTCTTTTCTTTTTTTTCTGCTGAATCTAAATGATCTTTGTGAGCATCTTTCCAGTATAGTGTTGTGCTATTGCTACAGATGCTCTTCAAATGAATTGTTTTAAATATAGAATTGCTTTAAAATACCAAGAAAAAATGCAAGCAGCAATTAAGAGGCCATAAAAAGGTACAAGCATGGCTGGGATGTTCATAGCAACAGCTACAATGAGTAATAAAAGACATTTTTAGATTATTTTAGTCAAAATGGCTGAAAAATCACAAATACAATAACTTTTAATATGATTAAATTGCTTATCACTTTTGACCAATAAGTGGCGCTGTTACCATATTAATATGGTGTGGTCAGTGTTAAATGATAATGACACATACAAAGTTTGTCAATTCATCTTGAGCCAAGGAATCGAGAAGAAAAAATATATATTTTTTTATGGTTCAAAAGTTGATAGCATAAACGTAAATGCCAATTTGAACAGTTGGTGGCGCTATTAAGTTAGAGAATCCAAAATTGCTGTAGTTAATGTTCACACTGTCCTCTATTTATGTGCCAAATTTCATAATTTTCCTGCAAGTGGTTCTGCCATAGACTTTAAGAATGTAAGAAGTAGAAAACAGCACGGTTTTGGCACAACTTCTATAGTGACTGTCAGACAGTAGCGACACTTGATCACCAATAACTCTGGAAGTGAACATTCGAATAGCTCCAAATAAAATGACAGTAACAAATATATTTGCTGTGAAACAAATTGGACTTATTAGGGTCACTTTCCCTACATGATATCAGTGATTTTTGCTTCAGCATACTCTCCCCTCAAACTCACACCTTTCTGTTTCCTTCCAGGGTGAGTGATGTGGAACAGGGTGATGATAGTCAAGGATTCTCTATTGCCGTCCCTACGGCATATCATGAAGAAGTCTGCTAAACCTTTCCTGCTGTTCCTGCTGGTCTGGATGCTGCTCTTCTTTCTAGTCTTTTCCTACTTCACTGAATCCCAGGTGAACCAGTCCCATAGGACGACTTCCCTCCTCAACTCTGAATCTCAATCCCATGTTCAGCGTAGTTCCCGGGCCATCATGGCGTCCCGTAATGCTCGCTGGGATTTGTTTGCGGAGAGGAGGGGTCCTTTCCAGCGCAGGCAAGTGTTTCAACCTCGTCGCACTAGAAAAGAGTTTCATTTCAGAGATTTTGGCAAACGTCAGCCGGAGATTAAGCCTCCTGAAACGGACTTTTCCTGGTCGGTGGTCCGTGGTCTGTGGAAGGGACAGGTGTCCTACAAATTGCTAAGCCAACGACTACAGGAAGCCGTCAAGGACCATGTTTACTCTAATAAGCACAAAGTTCACTACAAAGGCCAACGTAAAGCAAACAAGGGTAGGGAGGAGATACTGTGTCAGATGAAAGAGCAAGCTCAGCTCAGGACTCTGGATGGCACTGAACAGCCCTTCGCTCGCCTAGGTTTTCAACAGCTGGTTCCTCCTCGACTGCAGCGGGCGTACAGGACATGTGCCGTGGTGACTTCAGCAGGGGCGATTCTTAACTCATCACTGGGGCTTGAAATTGGTGAGTTGGGCAGGGATAATATGCATATATGGCTACACACAACCTGTCATAGGTTTGAAAATCTTTAATGCTCACTCATTTAAAGGTCCCATGACATGCTACTTTTTGGATGCTTTTATATAGGCCAAAGTGGTCCCTTGTACCGTATCTGAAGTCTCTTTCCTGAAATTCAGCCTTGGTGCAGAATTTCAGCCAGTATGAGCCAGGCCCACAATGAGCTTTCCTCAGGACGTGCCATTTCTGTGTCTGTAGCTTTAAATGCTAATGAGGAGGAGAGAGGCGGGGCAAGGTGGGGGTGGGTGTGGCTGATGAAGAAGTTGCTTAACCGAATGGTTAGCTTGCGGCTTTAGTTGGTTTACGGTACAGTTATTATCATCATGCGCTAATGTTGATGTGTCTCAGTGGATGTGACGACATTGGGGAAGCAATGGCTCGCTTTCATTTTCTAGACACGCAGTTTACACCCATCGTTCAAGTGACCATATTTAGGGGCAGAGCTTAAAAAGAAAAAAAATTTGACCCAGTATTTTAACGTTTCTGTTCCATCTGTATTATAAATCCGAAACCGGTTTGGAAAAAATGGTTAATAAGTTATTTTTAATTTTTTTCTGCACCTTAATAATAATAATGATGCATTTTATTTATTAAAAAACAAAGAATTTGCCGTTGCAATCTTTTTCAGCGACTAAACAAAAGGAAAAACAATGGTTTATAAATTAAAGTAGCCTATTTTTTTCAAGATATTTTAATGTTTGCTGGTTAAAAATACCGACGTCTGAGAGGAAAAAAAAAGTCCGTCCTATAATGCAATTTATTATATTACATTATTAGTCTACACCTTTTATGTTTGTAAACATAAATTTAAAACTGCCCATTGCCTACTCCACAACAAAACCTCTAAAATTAACAGTTGGACTAGGCTAGCTATATAAACGTGAATAAAAAAAATAAAAATACTTTTTTAACGCCTGCTTCTATTGATCAAGGCGAGAAACAGGTTTATTTAGTACTTTGCAAAAGAATTAATTTTGGTAACCTACCTTTCTCATTCGGCACGAATACGTATGCTGCTAAACTATTATTTATTTAGCTTTGTTCAGTTATTATCATGCGGTGGTGTAACAGCAGAGTATTACAGAATTATTGAGCATGCGTTGGTTGATTGTATTTTATTTTAATATTAGCTATATCTAAGCAACATTGTTGGCTCGGCGCCGGCGCGAGCATGTGTCTCTGATATGCTGTAATTTTGTATAAAAGCAAGACATAATTCAAACATACAAAACACACAAATAACGAAAACAAGCAGAATGTTTCCTTTTCTATCTTTATGCGCCACAAATACACTTTCGTTTTGTTAATCTGTAGACCTAATTATTTAAGTGAAATATTTCACGTAGCCTATAGGCCTAAATATTCCCTTTTATTTTATGTGTGTTATGTAGGTAGGTCTAGTTTTCTCCGTTCACAGAAGCGCTGCGGATCGTGGTGTGACGTTGAAAATTGTATCTAGCTACTCGCTGGTTTCAGGAACACACAAACTGCATATTACTAGACATTCATTTTCACTTAAATAGGCCTAATACTTGACGGTTGGTGACATATATCATCGGAAAAACTAATGCCAGGGCATTGCCATTGTAATTTACCTAATCATGATGACTTGACAGTGAGCGCGTCAGCGCGGGCATCTCACTGTAGAGCTTGAGCGTGGGCATTTCACACACTTTGGATGCGTCAGCGTCACATTTGCATAGGCTGTACTATTTGAATTCGTGATTGGTTGACTGCCAAATCAGAATATTAAACGGAACGATAAAATAACGTTATTAACCGGTTAATGGCCATTTCAAATTACCGTTTCTGTTCAGAACGATTAAATTTGATTTCGTTTCCGTTTCTGGTTATGTTCCGGTCAAAATTTCGTTCGTTTCCGGTTTTCGTTTTCGTTCCTTGAACCGGTTCAGAGCCCTGGCTAGGGGAACTCATATTAATGTTAAAAAATCTCATAAAGTGAAATTTTCATGCCATGGGACCTTTAAAAATGTATTTTCCACACCTCTGATGGCAATATGAAATTTTCACCAGCCATTACTCCAGTTGTCAGTGTCACATGATCCTTCAGAAATCAATCTCATATGCTGATTTGGTGCTTAAAAATCATTTCTTATTATTATTGTTGAAAACTACGGAAGAGGATTAGGGACAAGCAATAATAAAAAAATAAAACCATCTCGAGATTAAAGTTGTTAAATTTCAAGAAAAAAGTCGAGATAAAATGTTGAGAATAAACTCGTTAAATTACGAGAAAAAAACTCGTTAAATTTTGAGGAAAAAGTCGAGATGAAAATGTTGAGAATAAAGTCATTAAATTACGAGAAAAAACTCGTTAAATTACGAGAACAAATTCGTTAAATTACGAGAACAAATTCGTTAAATTACGAGAACAAATTCGTTAAATTTCGAGAAAAAAGTCGAGATAAAATGTTGAGAATAAACTCGTTAAATTTCGAGAAAAAAGTCGAGTTAAAATGTTGAGAATAAACTCGTTAAATTTCGAGAAAAAAGTCAAGATAAAATATTGAGAATAAACTCGTTAAATTTCGAGAAAAAAGTCAAGATAAAATGTTGAGAATAAACTCATTAAATTTCGAGAAAAAAGTCGAGATAAAATGTTGAGAATAAACTCGTTAAATTTCGAGAAAAAAGTCGAGATAAAATGTTGAGAATAAACTCGTTAAATTTCGAGAAAAAGTCAAGATAAAATGTTGAGAATAAACTCGTTAAATTTCGAGAAAAAAGTCAAGATAAAATGTTGAGAATAAAGTCATTAAATTACGAGAAAAAAGTCGTTAAATTACGAGAACAAATTCGTTAAATTGAGAAAAAAAGTTGAGATAAAATGTTGAGAATAAACTTGTTAAATTACGAGAAAAAAGTCGTTAAATTACGAGAAAAAAGTCGAGATAAAATGTTGAGAATAAACTCGTTAAATTACGAGAAAAAAACTCGTTAAATTTTGAGGAAAAAGTCGAGATGAAAATGTTGAGAATAAAGTCATTAAATTACGAGAAAAAAGTCGTTAAATTATGAGAACAAATTCGTTAAATTTCGAGAAAAAGTTGAGATAAAATGTTGAGAATAAAGTCATTAAATTACGAGAAAAAAGTCGTTAAATTACGAGAACAAATTCGTTAAATTTCGAGAAAAAAGTTGAGATAAAATGTTGAGAATAAACTCGTTAAATTACGAGAAAAAACTTTAAATTTCGAGAAAAAAGTTGAGAGAAAATGTTGAGAATAAAGTCATTAAATTACGAGAAAAATTTCGTTAAATTTCGAGAAAAAAGTCGAGATAAAATGTTGAGAATAAACTTGTTAAATTACGAGAAAAAAACTAGTTAAATTTCGAGGAAAAAAGTTGAGATAAAATGTTGAGTAAAGTAATTAAATTACGAGAAAAAAGTCGTTAAATTATGAGAACAAATTCGTTACATTTCGAGAAAAAAGTCGAGATAAAATGTTGAGAATAAAGTCATTAAATTACGAGAAAAAAGTCGTTAAATTACGAGAACAAATTTGTTAAATTACGAATTTGTTCTCATAATTTAATGACTTTTTTCTCGTGATTTAATGACTTTATGAGTGTATTCTCAACATTTTATCTCGACTTTTTTCTCGAAATTTAACAAGTTTTTTTCTCGTAATTTAACATCTTTAATCTCGAGATGGTTTTATTTTTTTTTATTATTGCTTGGCCCTAATCCTCTTCCGTAGAAAACAGCTTTTACTGCTTAAGATTTTTGTGGCAATACTCTACTATTCAAAAGTTTTGGGTAACGTTTTTTCAGCAAAGATTCATTAAAGACTGAAGATGGGATTATCAAATATAAACATTGTTTTATTAACAAGAAGGCAGGCATGAACATCAACTGACAACCAAACACTGAAAACAGAGGAACTAAATACACAGAGATAATGAATTGAATGACGTACAAGATTAGTGTCCAGCGGAACTGATGAGTGGCGGGAAGCAAAGACAAAGAGATGCATGATTAATGAAAACAAACTGAAAGTCCATGAAAGATAACTGTGACACTCATTCACACACAAAGGTTGGTTAAGGTCTCAGACTTTTTATTAGCCAGATAGCCACTTTCTTGTCTTGTTTTGATAGTTGCTCTCTCTCTCTTGCTTCTACTTTCACTCCCTCATTCAATTTCTTCCACTCAATGCATCGTCTCTCTCTCTCTCTCTCTTGTTTCTTTTCTTTTTTCTCCATGTTAGTCCTTGATTTGGTCTGCTGTTGAATAGAGACATTGATGCACAAGGTCTAATTGTTGAATGTGTTGGAACATGAATACTGCAGCGGCTGACAGCCAATGGCAGATAAGCATTATAGCAGCGCTCCCTGTTCTCTAGAAGCCCCTGAATAGCATTGCCCTGCTTCATTGTCAAAAAGAAGGAGAGCACTGCTATCACGTTGTCCTTACATGTTTTTGTCTTATTGGACTTTCTATTAAACTGGTTTGGAAACTGGACATTGGAACTTATGTTTTAGGTCTAGACTTGCCTAGAAACTTACAGCAGTAGCTTGTGTTGTAAACTCAAAACATTTTACATTTACTAATTCAAGAGTGGTTTATTTGATTGTAAAATTAGTTTTGCTTACATTACCAATAAAGTGAAAGTTTGTGAGTCTAGATAAAATGGTTTCTTTTGCTAGATGTTAGTGAATTGTATTTTGCTGCCTTCTAGTGGCGATTGAATGTCTTGCATGTGAAAGATATTGATGGAAGAAGATAATGCACTGTAGATAGTTGTTTTGATTATTCAGGTCAATGAATAAGGAATTACTCAGTTTACTAGAGACATAACAGAAGAAAAATCCTATACACCTGTACATCAGGCTCCTGCACATTAATATGATAGGATTTGCCTTACAACACTAGAGGGAGCAATTTCTTATGATAATAAATTGGCCATAACACTGTGCAGTCTGATTCAACTAATGAATACAAGTGTGGTTTTTTTTTTTTTTTTTTTTTTTTTAAAACAATAATTTTCAAATCACACATGATCTCAATAACTGTGGTTTTGTGTCAGATGTCCAATAGCACATGCTTGTTTTAGAGTATGTTGGTTTCAAATGCTAAAATCCTTAAGAAGAATTAAGAATTAGAATTAAATTAAGAATTAAACTGGCAAGGTCAGATCATGTCAGGGCAAGTTTTAGTTTATTATGCAAAATAAGCACAAACACACCCCTCCCTTCAATGCTCCGCCCCCAAAATGCACAAACACAAAGCAAGAGCCCTTTATCAAAGCTTAAGCAAAGCAAAATAATGCTTTATGAAAAATAAATTGAAGATGATGAACAAATGACAAGGAAGAACAAAAAACAAACATACAGTGCACAAGAGTATACACTCTAAAAAAAACACTGGGTTAAAAACAACCCAAGGCCTGGGTAAATATAGGACAGAACACATGTTGGGGTTTTTTACCCAGCAAATTGGGTTGTTGATTTAACCCAGCATAATGGGTTGATTCATTTTTACTATAATAGTAGCTTATCTTTTAGTTCATACATGAATTAATGTTTACAGATTAAATTAAATCCTTTAAACGTTTTAAATACTCCACGCAACCACTGGTTTGCATGATAATTCCTTTATTTTCAATCATATTTTATAGTATAGCATTGTTTTTAATACATATTGCCTACATTTAAGCTTGATTAATAAATATTAGAAGTAAAAATTAAACATTTAGAAGTAATTCAAGTGTACTGTAATTGACCAGTCTCTGTTGTCCTTTTTCCATGCCGGATCTCGTGCCGGAGATGACTTGCGTTCGGCGGGGAACTGATAACTTCAGACCGCTGCCTGCGTTTCACTCGTAGCCGAAAAATGATGTGACTGACTCCATAACCTGTCCATAAATAATCATTGTACAATTCTGAGAACATATTTTTTAAATCCTATGGCCCGGTTTCACAGACAGGACTTAGACTAAGCCAGGATTAGGTCTTAGTTCAATTAGGGTATTTAAGTAGCTTTTATAAATGTACCCTAGAAAAAAACATTACTGGTGTGCATCTTGAGACAAAACAATGGCTCTAACATATTTTAAGATATGTCAGTGCAAGTTCCTTTCGGTTAAAGCAGCTCAAACATGTATTTTAGTCTAGGACTAGCTTAAGCCTTGTTTGTGAAACCGGGGGTATGTGTTTATATTCTGTATCTTTTTTTAATAAAATTCAGGCATTTCCATCATGTGAAAAGACTGATGCGACACTCGTTTAAGACTCACATCGCGGCCCTATATGTTGCTTTGCATAAAATTAAACAATATACAGAACAATAATGAATTTTTAGATAAAATGAAATCTCCACAAACCTGTATTTTACCAAAGACATGCACTAATTTGACGGAGCTGCACTGCTTTCTCCTGAAGAGGGCGCTAAAAGCTTGCGCTAAATAACTCAACCCCTGGGTTAAGCCTCTCGCTCACTCTCTCTCCTCCCCCATAATGGGTGGACACGCCCCCTAGTGCTGATTGGTTCACTCTCTCCTCCCCCATAATGGGTGGACACGCCCCCTAG